>NC_057891.1:2858568-3228448 GCF_019740435.1 Gambusia affinis | reverse complement strand
CCACTTACCACCTTTCTGTGATTGTATATATGCTCATGAATATTTACATCAATGGTTATCTGAATATATTCCAGGTTTGAGTTTGTTACTCTGAGGAACAAAATGCAATAAAAAACAGAGAAATAATGCAGCTGTGCTCAGAGTTCTGTCAGAGCTGCAGTTTGCACAAACATGAAAGACCAAACTACGTAATATTAACTGTTTTTGTTGGAGAATTGAAAGGTGACTAAACTCCTAAATATATATAAGTAAAGGAAATAATGCACTCCAGACTCAGGTTCTTTTGCTGCTTTAGGCGAGTTGGGAGATTTATTACTCTGTTACACGGATCCTAACATCAACCTTTTTTATACAATCTCTTCTTTACTGATGTGAGTTGAAAAGTTTCGACCAAACGCAAAGGAAGGGAGGGTCAGTCTGACCCAGAGAGAATCCTTTCGCAAAAACAACTCCATAAATAGTATTTCCTCTCTTACATACAGCAATAAATTTCTATAAGACAAAGTGAAAAATCTGGTTTCATTTGAGCCCATCAGAACCAGAACCTGGAGGTTCTCCATTGCTTAGTGTCGATGCAAACATCAGAAAGTTGACCACAGCTGTTTCTGTAGATTCAAGAGTAAATCTACAGAAGTATTTATTTTATCTCTGTTGGCTGTACAAGTTGTACAAAACTTTTTCATTAACAGTCATTCAGGGTAAAAAAAATCCCATCATAATCCATATTAACCTGTCAATTTATACACTTGAATATGTTATAGTAATGACATGTTAAAATGCATTTAGTTTTCATTTGGTTTAGTTAATATTCAAAAAGCTGAACCCAGAATCCATTGTCTCATCAAACATCAAGCAGATTAATATATTTAACTCTTTTTCTGTGGTGACAAATTTTTAAATCTTGTCTTGACAGACTGTGTCTCACCTGGACCAGAGGAGTCAGAGGACAAACCCAGCTGGTTGAACAGAGTCGAATCTCTCTGTTGGAGACGTTTGATCATCAATCTACAGGCTTCGTTTCCCTTCTTCATCACAGCAAGTATGGTGTCGCGGGCCTTCTCTGCTCTGGTTTGGTTCTTCTGCAGTATATCTTCTATCTCTGAAAGTGCAAAGACCCCATCTAATAGAAGGCCATCAAGGAGCTGTTTCAGGATTACCTCAGAAACTCTCTTCACAAACTCAGGGAGAACCCTGAAAAGTTTTTTCTCTGCAGGTAGAAACAGAAACAGGATTCATTCAAACTGACATCTGAGAGAAAAACATGATGAAGATCAACTCTTCATGTTGCTCCATCCAGATTCCCCTCAGAGTCTGTTGATCAGATCCTCAGGTCTAAACCTGTTGTTGTGTTTCTGCCTCATATCTGAGTGATGACACTGATTCTGTCTACATGAGAACAAATGAAGCTTCTGGTTCATCACTTTATTTCCACACTGCAGGAAGAACAATAAAAGATACACATTCTAAATATAAAGCTGAACTATTTCAGAAAAACACAAAGTTTTGATATTATTGTTGAATATTATGATGGAAATATTGACTGATTAACATCTCCCTAACTTTTCTCTTTCTGTACCATCATCACCAGGGCTCTCATGCATAAAAGCTTGTACAGTTCTCACACTAAAACTTGGCGCACGACTAGATTTAGAAAAGTTCTGGACACAAAAAAAATCCACAAGTATAAAGCCATGAACACGCACGTGGCTGTGCACCTTTCTTTTATTAATCCCAATATGCGGAAAATAGAGAGCAGCTGCTGGTCTGCCCATAAATATTTATGTAAATTATTAAAAATACTCAAATATCTGCCACCACATGAAGCAGTAACCATGGCAACATCCTTGTTTGTAGCAGTATAAGTATTTATAATAATTATAATTATATATTTATATTTCATTTAAAAGGTGCTTTCAGGGCACCTTTTAAATGATACATAAAAATGTATTATTTTTACAAAAATAAAAATAATAAATTTTAAAGAAACAAAATCTAAACTAAAATGAACAAAATAAACAGATTGTGTAATTGCCTGTTTGAACAATAAAGTGTTCAGCTGGGATTTAAAGACAGACGGCGTGTCAGAGAGTCCTTAGAGTGCAGAAAATAGTCGAATCAAGTTGTACAAATACAGAACGGAGATGATTTCTGTCCATAAAGGCTCATTCACAAAGCGGGCGGCTTGACTGCAGTTACACCAGTACCGTTAACATACAGCTCCTTCTTTAAGACTGATCATTTATTATCTCAGTCTTTCCATCTGAGCTAATAAATTAGTAATAAATGATGTGATTACTGGATAAATGAATTACTGGATATAGTAAATATTCCTGTTCTTCACTTCGGTTCCTTTTAGTTCTGTTTCCATCTGAGTTCAGTTTTTACCTTCAGGTTTCACAGAAACTCACAATGTTTCCACCAGAGCTTCACTGAACAGGAAGCATGAAAACAATAAATACACACTGAGGCTGAGGTTCATCACATGGCAGCAACACGGGCTGTGATTGGTCAGTTTGTTCCTTTAAGACGGTTCATTTCTGCTTCTGATCACTTACCGAAATCCACTTCCTGCTGGACTTCCTGTTTCTCCGCCATCTTTTATCTGGAAAACATGAAAGATTCATTATGTTTCAGACTTTATTTCATAAATAATTTGGTATTTTTGGAAGATTGAATGGAATCTAAAAAGTCCTGGATTAGAAATGGAAAATACTCATTTAAATTACATGATGATCAACACACACCACAAAAAAATAAAATTATTTTATTCTTAAAACTAAAATTTGTCTTTATGAAAACTGACTTGATCCTCACAGAAAATCTGAAATAAACACCAACTTACCAAATTTTTCTATGTTCCCGTTAAGGATCCTCAGTCATTCAAGGATCAGATTTCCTTCAGACTGAAACAAAAACGTAAACATCTTTAAATCCTGGACAGTATTGTGTTGCTGCTACCACTAGCATCAGCTGATTAAAGCTCCTCCACAAATGCATCTGGACTCCTGCTCAGGTGTTTAGCTTTCAGGTGACCAGTTGTCCTCACCGTCTCTGCTGTCTTCTTCTGAGTGATGATGAGAAGCAGCAGAACCGGCCTGATGAAGAAGAACGTGTTTCAGTAGGAGGAGGCTCACGGCGCTGATCGGTGAAGGCAACTTTCATCTCTGCATGGATGTTGAGGTAGCAGGCCTGGGTGCTGGCAGGAAGAGTACTGATTTAGACCCGTATTGGGTTTTTCTTCATGTGAGATGCATGAAGAAGCATGAGGTTTGTTGGAAAAGGGTGGCATTAACTACAGTAACGTGAAGGTGGCAGCAGTTGTTTTCAGCAGGTATTGAGTAAATTGATACCTGCTCTTTCCTCATGTATTGAGTCTTTCCTCATTCCAGTTGCGGTCCTCAGCTTCTTGACTTGAAGCTCTGAAACTATCTTCTCCTTGTTTCAAGGCCTTTCTGGTCCTTTGAGATGTAGGTGAGCTGGTCGTGCAGAAGGAAAACCCCAGTTCCTCCTATTTGCCTTTGTCCTTTGACCTTGTCTTTCGGGTCCAAACTGAAGAACTCTGTAGAATTGAAAAGGGGTGAGGCCAAAACCTCTACAACCCATTTTGACATTTCACACATGCTGAATTTTGACAACTCCTAGGAATTTAGATGTATTGGCTTCATAAGGTCGGTATGCATGTAAATTTTAAAATTTTTGTAAAGTTTTAGGTCCAGACCTCAAAGTTTGATGTCTCGCCCATGAAAACTCTCAGAGTCAAACAGTCTGACTTTAACATGACTGTCCAGGAGGAAGGAAGATGTCAGATTGTTTGTTTTTTTGCCCATCAAACAGATCTGTATTCCTTCAGAGGGACCAACTTTGCACAAATCTGATTGGTGGCTAGAAAAAAAGAGCACAAACAGAAGCTCTGTACATCTGAATCCTGAGACGAGATCAGACATGCAGAGAGAAAAGCAGCTTCAGTTTCTTACTCCTTAAACTGAAGGAAAATCACAGATGGATTAAGAATTAATCTGTGAGACACTGAAACCTGCTGATGCCTAAAATATTCCTCACAATTTTATTGTTCTACATTCCTCTCAGTAGAACAATAAAACCTTTATGAATACTGAAAACCAAGTTTGACAATAATGAAAAGATTAATATGAGGAAAATGAATTTCTTTTAAACTTCATTTACACACCTCTATCTGTTATACTTGTAAGATTGTTTTAACAGTTGCAGATTTGTGATTTCCTAATAATCAAACATGTAAAAATCAAAATGAGAGAAATAGAGCAATGAGTGGAGGAAAGTTTTCTTCTGCTTAAACATCTGAGCTCTCCAGAAAAAAATTTGATTTTTAATCCTTTTTTCGTGATGAAAGCCAAGAGAAATCTTCTCTGATCCATAAATTATTGACTTCATATTAAAATATTTTCCATCCACCAACCAGGAACCCAAATATCTCAGCCGGGCCACAAACACTCAGAACCTACTGGTACCAGTTTGACTCCACTATGAAACTGGGAGCAAACTCAGCTTGTTGTCTTGGTTACAGATGAAAACTCAGAGAAAATCAGAGTTTCTGACTGAAACCAGGTGCTGCAGCTCTGCATCATAAACAGAACCAGAACCAGAACCAGGCCCAGATCTGGTTCTGTCCAGCAGCTCAAAGAGAGAAAACCCAGTCTGGACTGGAAACCAGAAGAATGTGGAGTTAAAACTCACCTGATCCGATCTTTGCTTCTCTTTCTGTTCACACAAACCGAGTCGGAGCCACTGGAGAACAAAACCTGATTCTTCAGAACTTGAACCGGACCCACCGGAGGCTCCGCCCCCTCTCACAGCACAGGTGTGTTATCTGATCATCGCTACCAGGAAATAAATGTTTTAAAAAACAAATTCACATTTTAGTTTAAAGATTCTTTATGTTTTAAATATATTTACTATTTTAATCAATATTTTATTAATGGAGATTTTCAGTTTCAATAAAACTAATAGTTGCTGCTTGTTCTAATCTGAGCCAACAGAACCAAGAACCTTGAAATGTTGAAGTTTCTCCATGTGAAGAAACGACCATCTGATATGTTCATATTTTATCAAATACAGATTTTATGAATTTATTTAATGTAATCATGTTTAAAGTTGATATGAAGGAAACTTTCCATGATGATTCTCACCTGATCTTCCCTCTTCATTCCTGAACATAAAGTTCTTTAAACTTTGGCCTCTTTTAGCCTGGAGGCTTTAAGTTGTAGAACTGGTTTGTCTGAAATGTTTCCAAGTTAAAAACCTGCTGAGTTACAAACAGGTTTTAACTTGCTGATTACTGGAAGATGTTTATGAGTTTCTGTCTCTGCTGTGAAGGAATGTGTCCTCGTTGCTATCATGTCTCAACAAAAAAAGGTTCCACCTACAAACACGACATCAGGATCCACCCAGCAGGAACCTTTTCTGATGGGTGATAAATGGAAGGTGAAGGTTTCAGATCAAACCCTTTAACAAAAATATCACTTTTCAAAAAGTCATACTGGTAAATATCATTTAACACAAAATAGAGAACTGGATCAGGAAGAGTCTGCCTTACTGGGAAAACTTCAGGGTTTCCTCAGAAGACCCACCACCATTCAGCGTGGTGGTGGGGTCATAAGGTCATCCGTCCACCAGGAGGCAGAAATGAGTAACAGCTGTTTATTTAAGACTCATTTAATCATCAAAAAAGCTTTACCTTTCATAACAAAGCAGGATTTTATAACATTCTAAAAACAGCAGAAATTCTCAGGAAAACATCAAAAAACTACAAAAGTTAATAAAAATAAGTGAGAAGAGGCAGAAAATATGATTAAAAACATCAGAACGAACAATTAAATTAAACTCTTCAACTTCAGTATCACAATGTTGTCCATCAGAACTCATCTTAATGTTAAACAATACTATACAACCTATATATTTTTTTTCATTTGATTACTATTTTATCTCTGTGATTTGACTAAATGTGTTTAAATTATCCTTCTTGGGTTTCCATCTTTAAACTGACTTCAGGTTCTGCATCCTTCACACAGACAGACATGGAAAAGAAAATTAAACTTACTTCAGAAAAATTTCTCAAAAAGATTAACTGTCGGTAATTTTCAGAATCAAGGCCTGAAAAAATATAAACAATGAAAATGTGCTTGTGATAAAATCCAACCCGCTGAGATCAGAGCGGGATGAAAATATCTAATGGAGAAAAATTAAATATAAAAAGTTTAAATATTACTAGTTAATATTACTTAGGGTATTAGTTAATTGTATGACTGAATTAATCTGTGAATAAATTTATTACACATAAAATAATATTATGCTGCTGCTGTTAATTTTATTTAAATACTTTTATCTGTTTGAAATAACTATCTGGGAATAGGAAAATTATACAGTGGTGGTTGAAAACATCAACAGAGTTTAATTTGGTGCTTTTAAATACACATTTCGGGAGGAAAAAGGAAAACTAAAACGTATTATTTAATATGAAAGCTAACCGAGAATATTCACTCGTTTCTGCAGCTCTTAATGTGGAAGTACCTCCCGGAAGTGAATATGGTATGTCAATTCTCTAGCTTACTAGAGTAGCTGTAGTTACCATCTGAGTCCACTAGAGGGCAATAACCGCCCTGCTCTGAAAGAAGTTCAGTTTGTTTATTCTGCATTAATCTTCTGAATGTTTCCAGGATTATTTAATCGATCATAAATATTCTCCTAACTTCTAACCGCAAGGTCAGCGTCTAAACCAGAGTTTTAGAGCTTCGTTTCTACTCTGATGGGAGCCAAAACTCCTCTGAAGCTGCTGCCAGACTGTTAGCATCGCTAGCTCCGTTAAGAGTCTCTGCGGGCTGTTTTCAACGCCGTGGAGCTCCTTCTAGTTCATACTGACCGATAAAACACTGATTGCATGTTAAAGTAGGCGGAAGAGTTAATATTAACATTAAATTCATACTTTTAATAGTAATAATATTTATAATGAGAGTGATATTAGCGTGATCAACTTAACAGAAGTCAGAAACCAGCTGCAACTCTACAAACTCACCTCTAGATTCAGAGCGGGATATTTCCGCCCTCTGGTGGCCATGGTGGGAACTACGGAGCCTCCTAGTGGACATGGGCTTTTTTTTTTTCTTTTGCGTTCCCTCGCAAAACTGTACCGATCAGTTATGCGGCATAATTGAATACCGTAAGTCTTTCTTACGGTGGCCGCCGTACTTTCTGATTTAATATAAGGTTATGTAAGGTTTTTCCATGAATGTTAATATCTCGTTGTGAAATATTTGAAGTTTTATATCTTTCTTTAGGATAGAACGGCACCACAAACCTATGATATAAACAGAAACCTTCCGTAAGTAGGAAAGAAATAAAAATACATCCAAACTATATTTCTGAGTTATTACCGCGGCGTAATAAGTCATCTGACACTTTTGATTGTGTCTCTGTTGTGCTGGTTGTGTGAATGGATTAAAGAGATACTTTCATGTTCAGTTCCATTTCAACCTTAACAGACATAAACATGCAGTGAATAAATCGATTTTCAATCAGGTTTTACACCAAAGACTTAATAATAATAACCACGTTTTATTATTCAAAACAGCACAAACTAATTATGGTATAGGGCCGTATTGGGTGAACTCGGGAAATCTCATCTGTCCGTGTATCAATTAACTCCAAACCACTTCTTTGTTCTGTCACATTTATCGATTTATTTCATTTTGATAATCATGCTCCAAACTTTGCAAAGACTGACCGCCCCGCTCACCACTTCCTCATACACACAAACCAGCAGGCCAGTAACCTTCCCATTCATAGTTAATGACGTCACTCCCACATCGACACACCCACCACCTAAGTGTCAAAGTCGCGTGCTCCTGTCATATCAATAATTACTTATTTCATTCATAAGCCTCAGTGAAAACGTGTAATAAAAGAAAAGGCCTTCCAGTAGCTGTGGGTCCATCAGCGCCACCTCCTCCACACACACATCTCTACCTCACCAACTTGCAACACAAAGTTACACCCTTGCATTCAAATAATGATGTCAGATTTTTTTTATTTTTCCTGCATAATGTGCATTGCATGTATCCTAACATCGGGCAAACGTATCTTGAACGAGAATATTAAAGAAAAGTACAAGAAGTAATAAAAACTTTAATGTTAATCCTCACCTTCCGTTTCCAGCTTCTCTTCTAACCGCACAGGTGAGAGCTTCTATGATTGTCCTGTAGGTGGCGGTAAATACACTTGAAGTTGGTTTGCCAGCCGCCAGTAACACCCAGAAGAAGATCAACACCGGTTCTGTATTTCATTTGAAACTGATCTGCTTTGCTCGGTAAGTTATTGGCTTTCATATTTATTTGTATCATATTCTGACCAAACATCTGGGACCCATATGTTGTTGCGCATTGTTACCCATTGTTAGTTGCGCTTTAAAAATGTGTAATTTTGTGCTTTGTCTTGCTTCGTAAAGACAACATGCTACCACTCGGACTTCTCAGCTTTGATTATAAGTTCTGGTTATGAGTTGTGAAATGTCGTGCACTTTTATTATCAATGTCGCAGTTTCCTCTTGTTCGCTTTGACGTCTTAAGGGCAGGAAACGTCGGAGAAAGTCACTTTATTCATTATTCAGTTGAACCAGGTGGAAAGACACCACTTACTTTATTCCAGTCAATCACAGAACTGCGCATGTCTCATATAGTTGCACAATGATGACGTCAGTGAAGAGCGCACCATTGTAGGCCGGGTCCTATTACTCACTCTGGACCCTACGCCGGTCTCCTGCAACTTTTAGATGTATCTCTACTTCAACACACCTGAGTCCAATAATGAGGTCATTAGCAGGACTCTGGAGAACCTGGCTGCACTTGGGAGGTGATTCAGTTATTGGATTCAGGTGTGTTGGATCAGGGAGACTCTAAGAGTTGCAGTCATAATTATGTTTTAAGTTTTCCTTGTAATGAGTTTCTGTAAATGAAACTCAAAAATAAAGATCAATTCCTTTTTTTGTGTGTCTGAATTTTTGAGACAATAAACATTTTTTCAGTTGCAACTTCATTAATGTTTTTAGAAATATTTTCAAAACTGGATTTTGTTCAAGAAATCTATTCCCCTTTTAAGTTGATAAAATTTGGTCTAACTGGGATGAAGAGTTAAATTATGATATTAACAATTTAATTCACATGCTGCTTCCTAAAAATCACCTCAGTTTTTAAAGTGAAATTATTTTAATGTTTAAATGTTGCAACATCACAAAATCCCAATCTTTATACCAATATATTAATAACTCAATTTAAGATTTGAAATTCATCTCATTTGTAACATTTTCTTTTCTCACCGTTAGTTTGTGACGATTCTTTATTTCTTCTTTTTTCTGCTCAGTTTAAGAGAACTTGATAGTAAAAAAAGAACTTTGAACATGAACGGTTCTGAACTGAACTGGTTCTGTTTTAGATGAATTAATTAGTTCTTTTTTTCTCCACAGTTCAGAGTTTCGGGATGAACTGAAGATAATCTGCCGCCGTTTCTCCGTCCCTCCTGGTTCTGGTTCTGATCGTTCGTCTCTCCTGGCGGTTCTGTTCGGCCCGTTTGTCCTCATCATGGTGGTTTTGTTTAGTCCAGTCGTCTGCAACCTTTACAATCTAGAGACATTTTATTTTGTTTTTATTTTCCAGTTTAATAAAATGGGTCCAGAGCCACAAAACCACATTAATAAATATTTACTTTATTTATTAAATGTTTATTTTCTTATTTAAAAAAGAAACTGAATTAATTGTTTATTTGCATCTTTCATTTCTAATATTGTACAAAAAGGTTTAAATGAAAAATATTCCAAATGTGATTTGTATTTTTATCCGATTTATTTACTTAAACACTTTTAATGTCATTTTGTTGTGAAATTTTTTTTCACTAAAAAACAGAGAAATGGTTGAAATCTGTATTAGTTTCTTTGTTAAACTTGAGTTTGTGATCTTCAGTCGTAACGAGCTGCAGGCTGCAGAGCTCTGCTTTAATCAGTCTAACTAACCTTCATCACTGCCGAAGACTCCGGAAACTCTCCCGTTTGTAGAAACGTGACTCTGCTCGGCTCGTCGGGCTTTAACTGTTCCCTCTGAGGTCGAGGCCCAGAGAAAGTATTCCTGTGTAAAGATGAAGAAACGAAGCTTCAGTCTGCCGGTGGATTTACGGCCGAGCTGAACGAGAGTCGCCGAAGAGAATCTGTAAAGTGTTTGGTGTGAAGTGTGAAGACGAAGAGAAGTGAAGAAGTGAAGCTCTCCAAGCAGCCAGCAGTCCTCTGATCAAACCATCAACACTTTTCCTCGCCTCATTTCTTCCCTCGGCA
This sequence comes from Gambusia affinis, assembly GCF_019740435.1. Lineage (NCBI taxonomy): Eukaryota > Metazoa > Chordata > Actinopteri > Cyprinodontiformes > Poeciliidae > Gambusia > Gambusia affinis. Next base: position 3,218,100 of record NC_057891.1, on the reverse strand, counting down.
GATTTTCCACAAAAACTTACTAAGTGTTGAAATGTGGTGATTTTTTAATGACAAATTTATGCAGAAAGCATTTTTCTTTGTATTGAGCAGTAGCTCAGAGGAATAAGAAGTGGACTGGGAGTCCACAGGTTGCGGGATCGAGTCCTGAACTCTACCAATTTTACTTTAATTTTTTCTTTATTTGAGTCAAAACACAGCAAGATCCCTGCTGGCCTCGAACCAACAACCTTTAGATAAGCAGCCTGTATTCCTACTCTCTCCGCCACTCGCTCATCTACACTAAAATACCTTTTTTTTAAAACTTGTCTTCTATTTTTGAGGATTTTGGTGAAAAAGAGGCGTTGACCGTGGCGACTGAAGGCGTGGCTTCAGAATCGTCTCTAATCCAGGAAAAAAGCTCAAAGTTCCGATCCAGAAGCCACAGGTCCGAGCTGAGCTGATGAATCAACATTTACTGCTCAACATGTTCAGAACAACAACGGAGGAGATCTGGAGCGATTTACTCCACATTTCACTTCATCTGCAGAAACACTTTTTATTCTTCACTTGGAAACTTTTGACTTTTTATTCGTCCTCACATGTTGGGAACTTTTAAGATCATTGAAACTAAAAGGAAAATATTTATTTTCCATCCAGTGTTCAGTTTGAACTCTGTAAAAACACAAAATGTTTTCCAGTATTTTAGTTTAGTTTCTGTTGCAAATGAAGGAGAAAAATTGAACTTTTATTTCTCTGCAAATTCATGAAATACAAAAATAAAAAAATGAATTTAACTTTTGAAATTTAGCCTCACCTGGTTGGAAATAGAGGAATAAATAAAATAAGGTTTAGTTAAAACACAACCTAACTACATTTTAAATTTTTATTTAAAAAAATATTTGAAAATATAAAAAACAAAATAAAACGTCTGGAAAGTCAGAAACGTTTAGAAGCAGTTGTCTTGATTCCTGGATTTCAGATGAAATTATTACTAATAAAATGAGAGGAATGCAGATAGTTTTTCATATTTAGTTTTTATTTGGATGTGAATAAATATCTGCTGGTGGCGCAGCGGCATAAATACACATGAAGAAGAACCAGAACAAACACGTTACATTCAGAAAGAAACTAAACGTCACATGATCCAAAGAGCTGCAGCTCGGACCGCGCCGCCGCCGCCGCTTTGTGCTTCCTCCATCACCATCGACCCGACTACCGGCCGGTTCTGACCCGACTTCTGGAATGATCCTCCTTTTTAAAATCTGGATTTGGGGGAAAAAAACAACAAAAACATGATTGTTCCAAACTTTCAGCACAAAAACAGAACCGGACTCTTCAAGTATGAGTCAGAAACAATCTGCATCGGAAAGCATCTCAGGAACGAACACACACACACACAAACAGACACACACACACACACACACACACACACACTCACACCTCAAACGTGGCATCAGCAGGGAGAATATTCAGGATTCAGCCAAATCTTGGACCAGAACTTCACCCAGCAGGTCTTACTGATTCTGGTGAAGGTCGTTACCGTCGGTAACCCTTCCTGCTACCTGAATATTCGTCCCTTCTGACCCCGGCTCGGTCAGAACCGGTCCATTCAGTCTGGCAGTGTCTCTTCTGATATGTACAAACGCCTTCATGTTCAAACGGAAGAGAGAAATAAGAGAGGAAATAAAGTTTTACAGGAAAACAGCGACAACAGTTTAACAGCTGAACATATTTACACGTCTTATATACAGAACACACCACCGTGTCAGAGTCACACCATCAACGCCTACTCCACTTCCTGTTTCCAGAATAATTGATTGATTCATGGTTGGACGCAGAGGAGGAAATAAAAACTGATTATTTTACTGGGAGATCAGATAACAAACATGATGAGGAGCTTTTATACTGAAGGAGCCTTCAGGAAGTCACAGCAGGCCATCCAGGTTCTTCTGAATAAATTGGTGTTTCATATAAACTCAGCAAACGTTTTGAATTTTACAGAAGTTGACTTGTAATTGAGTTTCCAATTCAGGAAGTGGCTAAAAAGCCTCCTATTGTTTCTACACCTTCAGCATCTTTAGTTTGTTAAAGTTAGAAAGATAAAATGCTGAAACTCTTAAAATGTGATCAAGATTATTCTACACCAATAACAGAATACTTTAAGTTTGTGATTACTGATAAATCCAGGTAAAACCCAGGAGTTGGTAAACAACCTCTCACTGCCTGATGATCATCTTTCTGCATGGAGTCAAGCCACTAGTTACCTCTCTGGTTTTACCTCTTCACTACAGCATGTAGTTATTGTTTCTAGTAATCTTTCTCCACTTCACCTCTTGTGATTTCTGTGCCTCCATGGTTTCAGGAACCTTGTTTATTGAAATAAATGATCACAGAAACACTTTTAAACCTGAAATTTCCAAATCTCAACTAAAGACGTGAATCTGGTCCAACAGAGACGACAGGAAGCTCTGATTGGAGGAGTTCAGTCTCACCTGGAGAACAGCTGCTCTGATTGGCTGTCAGACGTTCAGATCCTGTTCTGGGTCGTTCTCCACACTGGGGGCAGGAGGAGGGTCCAAATGGAACAGACTGGTCCCAGTAGCACCTGATGCATTTCCTGCAGAACCAGTGTCCACAGCTGGTAAAGACCGGATCCATCAGAACCTCCTGACACAAAGCACAGCAGATCTCTGATCAATACATCGACATGGCAGCACCAGGTCCAGTTCTGGTTCTGCTCACTGACCTCTTAGCCTCCTCCAGCCTGCACAGGTAGAGGTGGGCCACGTTCTGGAGCCACAATGATGCTGATCAGTGACATGAACTGGATTCTGAACCGAATCCTGAGACGGATTCAAACTGCAGCTTCAACATCAGATCCAGATGAAGCTTCTTCTTCACTAAAGAACATTTCAGTTTGAGTCTCTGAATGAAGGAACTGATTTCATAAAGACAAGAGAGTCCAACAAAGAAGACATGATGTCAGAGTCAGAGAAGAACCGGGTCAGAGATGGTGCTGCTGTTAATGTTATTTAAATACTTTTATGAATTGACAGTCATTTCAGTTTGAAATTAGTAAAATTTAATTTGCTGCTCTTGAATAAAAGTTTATTGTTTCAGAGAGAAAAACAACAGACTTAAAATGTATTATTTCAAATGATAGCTAACAGAGGAACTCGTTTCTATGGAGCTTACCTCTTCATAAATATTTTCCTACCTTCAGACCGGAAGCTCAACATCTTAGCGTCTAAACCAGAGTTGTAGAGCTTTGTTTCAGCTCTGTTGGAGCTGAAGCTCCAGTTTAGGAACCACAGCTCCTCTGAAGCTGCTCCTGGAGCCTGTTAGCATCGCTAGCTCCGCTCAGAGTCTCTGCGCGCTGTTTTCATCTCTGAGGAGCTGCTTGTAGTTCACACTGACAGATAAAACATTGATCGCATGTTAAAGTAGAAAGAAGATTTAAGAAATAAAACAGCAGAAACACGAAGAGAGCAACAAGGGCTTCATTAGCCGATCAGGAGCGGGATACTTTCTAACTGATAACTTAGCCTTCTGCCCCCTAGTGGACTCAGTATGTAAATACAACCAGAGTAAAGCTAGAGAACTGATATGTGAAAAGCACTTCCTTTGGATTCTTTCAAAGTAAAACACAAGGAACTAAATTCCCCCGTAAGTACATTTTAGCTTGTTAGTTTATTATATTATCAGAAAGCATAAGTGTGTCATTTTCTTAGCATGCAATATAAATTATATAATTGAGCTCTGAAGCCAAATTATCGTAATTATTCTGTTTTAAAGATAAAAATAAATATTTCATAAATATTCTCCTGACTAAAGAAAGAACTCAGCATCTTTGCGAACAAACCAGTTATTTATTTAAAAAGGAATGTATATAAATAACACATCTATATATTAAATCAGCTGTCAGTCCATTAGACAGACCATAATAATATAAATATTTAGAATGAGAAAGATATAAACGTGATCAACTTAACAGAATTCAGAAACCAGCCGCAGCTCCACAAACTCACCTCTATATTCAGAGCGGGGAATTTCCGCCCTCCTGTGGCCATAGTGGGAACTACAGCCATGATATTGCTGTTTTACTTTTATTTAATATCCACTTAATGTGGAGTTTAGAGAAAAACTAACAGTCTTCCAGAGTCATATTGAGAGTTTACTGACTCATATATTATCCTGATATTTTTTAATTCACTGTTTGGAGTTAAATATGCAATAAAAATTGTTTTAAATGATAAAATGGAGCTGCTGTGTTAAACTCTTACGGGATGTGTTTTTCTGATCAGATTGAATAAAATCCTGCTGTGATTTTTATTTAATGCAGTAATATAAACTGACTTGATTTGAATTTAGAAAATTTTAAATTAAAATAAAGATAAACATCCGGTCGAACAATTTACACGAAGAACGTCTGTAGTTATGATAATTCACCACCAGAGGGCAGTAAGAACTCAATCAACCATCATAAAACTGATAAACTTTAAACTTTTCACTAAATAGTTTCTAATGAAACCAGCTATAATAACTTAATCCTGTGAATAATGATCTATAAAATTCATACTTGTTTATTATTAGAGATGAAGAATATTTATTAAAATAATTTAGACACAACGTGAACAACAACTACATAGAAAGTAACAATTTCTATTACTCTAGATGAAAATGTAGCTGAAAAAAAATTACATTTTATTCTGTAAAATTTTCATAAATATTAACTGTGGGTAATTTTGAGAATCAAAGTATCAAAAAGCTACAAATATTAAGAAAAACATATTTATTAGTGATAAACTTCAACCAGCTGAGATCAGAGCATCAAGCTGGATAAAACCACCTAAAGGACAATTAATAAAATTAAAAAGTCAATAAAGCTTTTTTAAAAATATATCTGAGCACTGTAGTAAACAGATTATTTAACTTTTATATTGACTATTTGGAAGAGACTCGCTCTCTACCGCCCTCTCGTGGTCACACACTGTAACTACACACTAAAATCCTTTATGCTAGTTTAATATTAAATCTATGAGCGATTATTAATTTCCTTTGCCCTTTATACTAGTTTAATAATAAATTAATGAGTGATTATTAGTGAACTGAAGGACAGTCGCTGCTGTTCAGCATCAGAGTTTAAATCTGCAGCTGTTGAATCAGTTTGTGTGTAAAACAAGCTGCTGCTGGAGCCTGTTAGCATCGCTAGCATCGCTAGCTCCGCTCAGAGTCTCTGCGCGCTGTTTTCATCTCTGTGCAGCTGCTTGTAGTTCACACTGACAGATAAAACATTGATCGCATGTTAAAGTAGAAAGAAGATTTAAGAAATAAAACAGCAGAAACACGAAGAGAGCAACAAGGGCTTCATTAGCCGATCAGGAGCGGGATACTTTCTAACTGATAACTTAGCCTTCTGCCCCCTAGTGGACTCAGTATGTAAATACAACCAGAGTAAAGCTAGAGAACTGATATGTGAAAAGCACTTCCTTTGGATTCTTTCAAAGTAAAACACAAGGAACTAAATTCCCCCGTAAGTACATTTTAGCTTGTTAGTTTATTATATTATCAGAAAGCATAAGTGTGTCATTTTCTTAGCATGCGATATAAATTATATAATTGAGCTCTGAAGCCAAATTATCGTAATTATTCTGTTTTAAAGATAAAAATAAATATTTCATAAATATTCTCCTGACTAAAGAAAAAACTCAGCATCTTTGCGAACAAACCAGTTATTTATTTAAAAAGGAATGTATATAAATAACACATCTATATATTAAATCAGCTGTCAGTCCATTAGACAGACCATAATAATATAAATATTTAGAATGAGAAAGATATAAACGTGATCAACTTAACAGAAGTCAGAAACCAGCTGCAGCTCCACAAACTCATCTCTATATTCAGATGGGGGAATTTCCTCCCTCCTGTGGCCATAGTGGGAACTACAGCCAAGATATTGCTGTATTACTTTCATTTAATATCCCCTTAAAGTGGAGTTTAGAGAAAAACTAACAGTCTTCCAGAGTCATATTGAGAGTTTACTGACTCATATATTATCCTGATATTTTTTAATTCACTGTTTGGAGTTAAATATGCAATAAAAATTGTTTTAAATGATAAAATGGAGCTGCTGTGTTAAACTCTTACGGGATGTTTTTTTCTGATCAGATTGAATAAAATCCTGCTGTGATTTTTATTTAATGCAGTAATATAAACTGACTTGATTTGAATTTATAATAGTGAAAATTAAAACAAAGATAAACATCCGGTCGAACAATGTACACGAAGAATGTCTGTAGTTATGATAGTTCACCACCAGAGGGCAGTAAGAACTCAATCAACAATCATAAAACTGATAACCTTTAAACTTTTCACAAAATAGTTTATAATGACAACATCTATTCTAACTTAATCATGTCAATAATAATCTATATAGTTCATACTTATATGTTATTAGAGACGGAGAATAATTATTAAAATAACTTGGACACAAAGTGAACAACAATTACTTAGAAAGTAATATTTTCTATTACTCTATATGGAAATTTAGCTGAAAAAACATTACATATTATTATGTAAGACTCCCAGAAATATTAACTGTGGGTAATTTTGAGAATCAAAGTATCAAAAAGCTACAAATATTAAGAAAAACATATTTATTAGTGATAAACTTCAACCAGCTGAAATCAGAGCATCAAGCTGGATAAAACCACCTAAAGGACAATTAATAAAATTAAAAAGTCAATAAAGCTTTTAAAAAATATATCTGAGCACTGTAGTAAACAGATTATTTAACTTTAATTTTTATTATTTGGAAGAGACTCGCTCTCTACCGCCCTCTCGTGGTCACACACTGTAACTACACACTAAAATCCTTTATGCTAGTTTAATATTAAATCTATGAGCGATTACTAATTTCCTTTGCCCTTTATACTAGTTTAATAATAAATTAATGACTGATTATTAGTGAACTGAAGGACAGTCGCTGCTGTTCAGCATCAGAGTTTAAATATGCAGCTGTTGAATCAGTTTGTGTGTAAAACAAGCTGCTGCTGGAGCCTGTTAGCATCGCTAGCATCGCTAGCTCCGCTCAGAGTCTCTGCGGGCTGTTTTCATCTCTGTGCAGCTGCTTGTAGTTCACACTGACAGATAAAACATTGACTTCATGTTAAAGTAGAAAGAAGATTTAAGAAATAAAACAGCAGAAACACGAAGAGAGCAACAAGGGCTTCATTAGCCGATCAGGAGCGGGATACTTTCTAACTGATAACTTAGCCTTCTGCCCCCTAGTGGACTCAGTATGTAAATACAACCAGAGTAAAGCTAGAGAACTGATATGTGAAAAGCACTTCCTTTGGATTCTTTCAAAGTAAAACACAAGGAACTAAATTCCCCCGTAAGTACATTTTAGCTTGTTAGTTTATTATATTATCAGAAAGCATAAGTGTGTCATTTTCTTAGCATGCAATATAAATTATATAATTGAGCTCTGAAGCCAAATTATCGTAATTATTCTGTTTTAAAGATAAAAATAAATATTTCATAAATATTCTCCTGACTAAAGAAAGAACTCAGCATCTTTGCGAACAAACCAGTTATTTATTTAAAAAGGAATGTATATAAATAACACATCTATATATTAAATCACATGTCAGTCCACTAGACAGACCATAATAATATAAATATTTAGAATGAGAAAGATATAAACGTGATCAACTTAACAGAAGTCAGAAACCAGCTGCAGCTCCACAAACTCACCTCTATATTCAGAGCGGGGAATTTCCGCCCTCCTGTGGCCATAGTGGGAACTACAGCCATGATAATGCTGTATTACTTTCATTTAATATCCACTTAATGTGGAGTTTAGAGAAAAGCTATCAGTCTTCCTGAGTCATATTGACAGTTTACTGACTCATATATTATCCTGATATTTTTTAATTCACTGTTTGGAGTTAAATATATAATAAAAATTGTTTTAAATTATAAAATGTAGCTGCTGTGTTAAACTCTTACAGGATGTTTTTTCTGATCGGATTGAATAAAATCCTGCTCTGACTCTTATTTAACGACAGTAATGTAAGATGACTTGATTTGACTTTATAATAGTGAAAATTAAAACAAAGATAAACATCCGGTTGAACAACCTACATGACGTACAATGTACAGTCCTACTGTTTTACATCAAAGTTTACAGCTACTGTAGTGTTGAGTAGCTAAACCAAGTAACTTCACCAGTTTTTCTACTGTGCAGAAAAAGTTTCTCTTTGACCGCAATCACTGATTTCATACTAATTATCCAAAGGGAAACTGTTAGCCAAAGTTACAACTGATTCTACTTTCACTGGAAGCTGCAGCGACTATGAAGTCCATCCAGACTGACTGGATTGTCAATCTACTCTGAGGAGACACGCGGTGGATTTCAGGTGAAGTACCGCTCACCTGAAACAGCGCCCTCTGCTGGTGTTGATTCTCTTCTGTTCGCTGTTGATCCAGCAGAGACCTAGAAAGAGTTTAAAACGTCATTACAGATAATCATAATAGCAGCAGATGAAACGCAGCGATACTGTCAAGAGTTAATTACTAAATCTATAAAAGCTCTTTAATGTTATCCTGCCTCTTAAGAACCTGGAGCTGCTTTTAGCCTCTATTTTACCGAGAACTTTGAACCGAGGGTCCAGAAATGTGATGATTGTCGTGTTACTTCATGTTTCTGTTAAGGAGTCCCTTTTTCTTTAACATCTTGAATTCTAGCGTGTGTAAATGAAATGTTTGTTGTGGATGTTTCCTCTGCAGCAGCCATCTTGGATTCTGCTAAAGACGAGCCCGCCCCAAACACAGCGCCTTTGTAGCAGGAGCTGCAGTTTGATTGGCCAGGAGACAGAGAGAAGGTTGAACTAGTTTATAGACGGACAGCTGAATGGAACAGCTGCCATTTTTGTCCAAGTGACTCAATAAATAAACTTTGTTGTCAGAAGAGCCAATGTTTGACTGAATTCTTCTGTCCACACCTTTCACCTTCTTTAATTCACATATTTTATTCACATCCTTTAATCAATTATCAGTTTCTTGTCTGATCATTCAGACACAGAGTTCTGTTATTCCAACAGGTATTTTTTGTTTTCTGTGGGGTTTATTCTCCACCTGCCAAAAAACCACGACACAAAACCAGAGACTGATGCCGTTTTCTCCTCCAGGTCAAAACCTCCATGCAACCTGCTGGGTTTCATTAGATAGAAACAGTAATTATACTAAATCTGATTTTCAAATGATTATTTATTGATGTTTTCATTCAACAAACAGTGGAGAAAATTGTCAAAATAACAACCCCACAATACAGAGAGGTTTTCTGGGAGATGGAGATATTTTAAACATCATTAAAGAAACAATTTAAATTTCCTATACTAACATTTATTAGTAGAAATGATAATACTATAAATCTCCTGCCCTGATTCTGGTGTATATCTTTAAATTTGAGGAAAATCTTTTTCCACACACATCACAACTAAAAGTACATTGTAGCATTTCTGCTTAAAAGCTACTTTCAGTGACTTCAAGTCTTTGGGTTCCTCCTGTGTGGATTCCACAGCCGTCACAACCTCCAGGTTTTCACCGTTGTTTGTTCTCAGGAGATTGTTGTTCAAAGATGACTTTAAGGTAGATCTTTTCCCACAAACAAATATGGTTGGTCTTCCATGTGGATCTTCATGTGTCTCTTTAAACTGGACTTCAAGGCCAGTCTTTTTCCACAAATATCACAACTAAAAGGTCGTTCACCTTTGTGGCTTTTCATGTGTCTCTGTAAACTAGACTTTACGTTAAATCTTTTTCCACATTCGTCACAAGCAAAGGCTTTTTCATCCTTGTGGATTCTCATGTGTGCCTTTAAGTTAGACTTTATGCTAAATTTTAAACCACATTCATCACAACCAAAGGGTTTCTGTCCAGTGTGAACACTCATGTGTACCTTTAAATTTGACTTTAAGTTAAACCTTTTTCCACAAACATCACATCCAAACGGTTTCTCTCCTCTGTGGATCCTCATGTGTCTCTTTAAACATAGCTGTAAGGAAAATCTTTTTCCACAATCATCACAACTATAGGGTTTTTCTTGTGTGTGAATTCTCATATGTGTTTTCAAATGTGACTTTATGCTAAATCTTTTCCCACAGACATCACAACCAAATGGTTTTTCTCCTGTGTGAATTCTCATGTGTCTTTTTAAAGCTGACCTTTGGGAAAATCTTGTTTCACAATCATCACAACGAAACGGTTTTTCTCCTGTGTGAACTCTCATGTGTGTCTTTAAATGTGAGTTTAAGGTAAATCTTTTCCCACAAACATCACAACCAAAGGGTTTTTCTCCTGTGTGGCCTCTCATGTGTCTGTTTAATGATGCACTTAGGGAAAATCTTTTTCCACAATCTTCACAGCAAAATGGTTTCTCTCCTGTGTGAACTCGTGTGTGTTTCTTTAAATCTGAACTTGAATTAAAAGTTTTCCCACAGAAATCACAGGATAATAATTTCTCTCCTGTGTGGATTTTTGTGTGATTGTACAAAGAAGACTTTAAGGAAAATCTTTTCCCACAAGAATCACAACCAAAAGGTTTTTCATCAACTTCTACTTTTGTGCTTTTGCTTTGGTGTGATTTTTGATGAACGTCTTCAGTCTCAGAGTCTGACAATGTTTTACACTGAGATTCATGATAGTTCCAATCATCATCATCATTGTCCTCTTCCTCATCTTCATCCTCATCTTCATCCTCTTCATCCTCTGAATGGCTCAAAGTTCCTCCAGGAGTATTTCCATCTGGGTTCCTGCTGGACTCTGCTGCTCCACAGATCTCCACCTCAATTTCTGCTTTTATCTGGTCGCCTGATGGAAAATCTCCGTTTTCTGTCTGTTGCTGATGAAGCTGAGACATCACTGGTTTCTCTTCATCTTCCTCACTATTTACATAAACAATATTTAACGGGAGCCTGGAATAATCAGGCTCCTCCTTCACTCTGAACAGCTCCTCTTCCTGACGGCAGCAGATTGGATTATTTTCATCCTTTACGTTGAAAGGATCCACGTCAGAACTCTGTTCTTCTGGAGGCTCTTCTTTAACATCTGCAGGTGACAACAAACATCACAGGCATTAAGAACAACTTTATTCTGACAAAGTTACAGAGATGCAAAGTATGAATATTTAATAGCTGTTAACAGTTCAGTAGTTGATCTGTGTAACATAATAAGATAAATAGAAACAATGGAATAAAACAAATCATTTGAAGTTCAGACAGAAGAGACCAGACACACCACACCATTAGCTTCAGAAAAACACACACACACACACACGCACACACACACACACACACACACACACACGCACACACGCACTCTTACTGCTGATGGAAGCTGCAGCAGATGGAAACCTGCTGTCCGTCTCCTCCTTCACACTGAGCTGCTCTCCTTCCTGACTCACACAGAGTTCTTCCTCTTCCTCCTTTATCAGGAGACGCAGCGCCTCCTGCTGGTCGACATCAGTACTCTGGTCTGCAAGAAAAAACACAGATATTATAAACAACTTTGACTTCATAGTTCTCCGGTGGTAAAGACTCAAATTAAAGAGAAAAAAATAATTGGCTTTCCTTTTCAGTGAACCAGATGGTTTGCCAAGTAGAATATTTGAATATTGGACTTCTTTAGCAACATTAGCTGTGTCACCATTAACATTAACATTTTCTTTCTGCACATTTTGACGCATCACATTAGAAAACATTGAGGAAAAACTGCAAAATGTGTAATAAACTAATGTAAAAGTTTTCACATTAGTCTGAGGTGGTTTTCTGAAAACAGTTACTCTGTGATAAAGAGGAAACAGAAAATAGCAAATGTGGACATAGCAAATGTTCCCACCTGCTGCCTTACCAGAGGCACAAAATACTCTGTAACTTTTTTTATCTGTGGGATATGATGTAATAAGAGCAGTGAACATTGTGGATGTTTTAATGTAGAGTTTATAGCAGTTTAAAGCTCATTCCAGGTGTTTCAAATCCCAAATGATGCAACATTTAACCCCATGAAGGAAACCTGGGCCTTACTGAGATTGTAGAGATGTTTGCTTCTCCTCCCAGCAGGGGGCGCCAATGCAATTCAAACATGACAAGTGTTTTCAGAGTGCAGACTAATAATGTGGCTGTTTTTAATTAGTCCTGTCAAGATTCATTAGTTTATAAATGATTTAATTTTGGGTTCTTTTTAATTTCTTCCCATAAACAACCATAAATTCACATCAGGAAGCTCAACTGAAGGTCCAGTAAACAGTAGATATCCTCAATGGAAATACTTCAATGTGTCCTGACAGATACTGATGACCTAATATAAACATTGCTTTGATCATTTTCAGGTAGTCTGATTGGGGAAAAGTATTTATTTTGCATAAACTGATGTTGTTTATATAGTGTATTTTACTTTTCAAAATACCAGACTTTGCCAATAACTTTATATTTTTGTCTGATGACATTTGAAATATTTTTTTTCAATTTTGTATTGAGCAAAAACATTTAAAGTATTGTTGCTTTTACTTCAGTACAATGTTTGGATACTTTAGCCAATAAGTTAAGATGTTATTCTTACTAGTCAAACTATGGATACAGATAAATTAAATTACTTTTCCAGATAATAAATATGTAATTCTGTCTAGTCAAAAAGCAGTTTTGATATCAAGAATGCAATCTCGGAATTTTAGACAAACCCGATTTTATGCTAAAACGGCCTGCCATAATACATCTCTTCTACCGTAATACACAAATTATTAGCGCATCGGAATGTAAATACGACGTCGCAGCATGTATCCTAGCCTCGGTTCGATGAAGCTACTGTCGTTTTAAACCTCTACATCAGTGAGCAGAAACTCCTGGTGATGTTCCTACTTCCATCAGCTGGATGAAAACGATCCTAAACCGGAACTATGAAGAAGGAAATGCACCGACCTGATGTGTGCAGCAGGACTCTGGTCTGGAAAACGTCCTCCATCTTGTGGCGTCTCTTCCTCCGCTGCTGGAGCTCCGGCTTCCCTCCAGCTGAACCTCAAGCCACAAACTTCCTTCTAGAGTTCATTATCATCTTCATTGTCATCATCATCATCATCATCATCATCTGCTGCTGCTGCTGTTGCTCTCTTCCAGCGCCAGCAAAGCTCCCGCTGCTGACGAAACGACAACAATGGAGGAAGAATCCTGAATGGAGGACGAGGGGGCGGGGCCAGTGGAACCGGAAGTCCGGAACAAAAATTATAGTTCCGTTTCTTCTCTTGTTTACAAATATTCCGTTCCAAAATTTATATTTAGTGAAACATTTAAACTAGGCACATGTAGCTTTTTACTAGTTAAATTGTCACATGAGAAGTAAAAAAAAAAAAGATTTTTTGGATAATCAAAATTTTTGCGGTTAAAAATTACTGAAGTTACACATTGCCTGTTGAAATACATATAAGAAGTCAGGGGTGAGGCGTTGCAGTGCTGTGCCTCACCTCTGGGGGCGCTGTATCACAGCCAGTAGGCGCATACTTATTGACCTTTACTTTATATCGCCAATATACTTATTTAATTGCACGTTCTACATTTATTGATATTCCACAGTCTACTATATTTAATATATTAGTTTCAATACTAATATATTGGATTAATTTTAGTGACATTTAATCTTTCTGATCAGTCATAAATGTGTATTGAAAATGCCCAGAGTGAAACAGAAAGTCCCATACTGGACTGATAGGGGGCAGTGATGAGCACCACAGACACAACAGCTGTTCTTTTTCTACTCTTTGAAAAGACTGAAAACAATAAAAATAAAATAAAATAGAGAAAATACTGTTGGAAAAGAACCATTGAAGGCTTCTCACATCATATTGTTGAATAACATGGGACGATTAAAGCATAATTAAATGTCTTAATGAGTTAAAGTCAAAACTGAAAGAAAACTTCTATATTGGATGAAAACGTTCAAATAAAATAACATTAATTTCTGATTAATGACTAAATTCAATAAAAATAAGCAGAACTGTCACTCACTCCAAAATCCTCAGGAAATCTAATCAAACTGAACAGAAATCAAATCCTCATAATCACCATTAGTTTTATTTAAAAAGCAATTTCCATCCAAACAATATTTATAGATATTTTCATTCAATAAACACTGGAGAAAATAGTAAAACCAACAATACAGACAGTTTTGGAGAGTTTTAAACATTAATTGGGATTTACTATGACAACAATAAATTGTAATTCTGATACTAAGAAATGGGGCTGCACAGTGGCGCAGTTGGTAGAGCTGTTGCCTTGCAGCAAGTAGGTCCTGGGTTCGATTCCCGGCCCGGGATCTTTCTGCATGGAGTCTGCATGTTCTCCCTGTGCATGGTGGGTTCTCTCCGGGTTCTCCGGCTTCCTCCCACAGTCCAAAAACATGACTGTCAGGTTAATTGGGCTCTCTAAATTCTCCCTAGGTGTGAGTGTGTGAATGGTTGTTTGTCTTGCATGTCTTTGTGTTGCCCTGCGACAGACTGGCGACCTGTCCAGGGTGAACCCCGCCTCTCGTCCGGGATGCAGCTGGAGAGGAACCAGCAACCCTCCCGACCCCATTAGGGAAGAAGGGTGTAAGAAAATGGATGGATACTAAGAAATTTATCACATAAATGATAGAATAAATCCCCAACTCCAATGTTCACATATATCTTTAAATTTGAGGAAAATCTTTTTCCACACACATCACAACTAAAAGTACATTGTAGCATTTTTGCTTAAAAGCTACTTTCAGTGACTTCAAGTCTTTGGGTTCCTCCTGTGTAGATTCCACAGCCGTCACAACCTCCAGGTTTTCACCGTTGTTCGTTCTCAGGAGATTGTTGTTCAAAGATGACTTTAAGGTAGATCTTTTCCCACAAACAAATACGGTTGGTCTTCCATGTGGATCTTCATGTGTCTCTTTAAACTGGACTTCAAGGCCAGTCTTTTTCCACAAATATCACAACTAAAAGGTCGTTCACCTTTGTGGCTTTTCATATGTCTCTTTAAACTAGACTTTACGTTAAATCTTTTTCCACATTCGTCACAAGCGAAGGCTTTTTCATCCTTGTGGATTCTCATGTGTTCCTTTAAATTTGAATTGGTGCTAAATTTTAAACCACATTCATCACAACCAAATGGTTTCTGTCCCGTGTGAACTCTAGTGTGTACGTTTAAATTAGACTTCAAGTTAAATCTTTTTCCACAGACATCACAACCAAACGGTTTCTCTCCTGTGTGAATCCTCATATGTCTCTTTAAACATAGCTGTAAGGAAAATGTTTCTCCACAATCATTACAACCAAAGAGTTTTTCTTGTGTGTGAATTCTCATGTGTTTTTCCAAATATGAGCTTAAGGTAAATCTTTTCCCACAGACATCACAAGCAAATGTTTTTTCTCCTGTGTGAATTCTCATGTGTCTGTTTAATGATGCACTTAGGGAAAATCTTTTACCACAATCCTCACAACTAAATGGTTTCTCTCCTGTGTGAACTCTCATGTGTTTCTTTAAGTCTGAACTTGAGTTAAAGCTTTTCCCACAGAAATCACAGGATTTCTCTCCCGTGTGGATTTTTACGTGATTGTTTAAAGAAGACTTGAAGGAAAATCTTTTCCCACAAAAATCACAACCAAAAGGTTCGTCACCAACAGGAACGTTTTCATCTATGTCTAAATGTGATTTTTGATGAATGTCTTCAGTCTCAGAGTCTGACAATGTTTTACACTGAGATTCATGATGCTTCCAATCATCATCATCATCATTGTCCTCTTCCTCATCTTCATCCTCATCTTCATCCTCTTCAGTCTCTGAATGGCTCAAAGTTCCTCCAGGAGTATTTCCATCTGGGTTCCTGCTGGACTCTGCTGCTCCACAGATCTCCACCTCAATTTCTGCTTTTATCTGGTCGCCTGAGCTGCTGGTTGGAAAATCTCCGTTTTCTGTCTGCTGCTGATGAAGCTGAGACATCACTGGTTTCTCTTCATCTTCCTCACTATTTACATAAACAATATTTAACGGGAGCCTGGAATAATCAGGCTCCTCCTTCACTCCGAACAGTTCCTCTTCCTGATGGCAGCAGATTGGATTATTTTCCTCTTTTACGTTGAAAGGATCCACGTCAGGATTCTGTTCTTCTGGCGGCTCTTCTTTAACATCTGCAGGTGACAACAAACATCACAGGCATTAAGAACAACTTTGAGAAAAGTTTGTTTTTTATTGAATGAGGGAGATAGAAATACATTTGGATTTCATTTCTGCAGTCAACACATTAATATAAGAAAACATATTAAACATGTCTGCATGATGGGAGAAGAAAGGTGGAGCTCCTCCAACATCTGCACTTTCATTCATTTCCTTCTTGATCAAACTAAGTTACACTCATTGATTTAGATTATAACAAGAATATTAAGAGAAATTTAATTATTTTCATTTGGTTTTCTCGGTGTATTTTCATATTAAATAATCTTCATGAAGCCCAAGCTGAAAATCAAGCAAACATTTCTGACTCAAATTTCTGGTGAGGCTACAGATCTAAACTCTGGTGGAAAATAAGTCTTTTTAACAGTTAATTTGATAAAAATAAACATTTCAGATGTTATTGTGTGACTTATGAGAAACAAACTTACTATATCAGTTTGGGTTGGGGTTCATTCATGAATTTAAATCTCTTCTCTTCATTTATTCTCAGTGAAATAACCATTTTAAACCAAACTAACATTCAACCATGTCTAAGAGACATTAAGAATGTGTGCACGCACACACACACACACACACACACACACACACACAGCCTTACTGCTGACGGAAGCTGCAGTCGATGGAAACCTGCCGTCCGTCTCCTCCTTCACTCTGAGCTGCTCTCCTTCCCGACTCACACAGAGTTCTTCCTCTTCCTCCTTTATCTGGAGACACAGCGCCTCCTGCTGGTCGACATCAGCCTCTTTTTTAACATCTGCAGGAAAAAGATGTTACAAAGCTTTATGAACAACTTCATGTTACACAAACATGACAGGATGAGCGTTTTCAGAGTCCACTAATTTATAAATTATTTATTTTTCAGGTTATTTTTTATGTCTCCAGGTAATAAAAGTAATATTTTAATTTCAGGAGACATATGAGCTCAACTAAAGACATTCTCACTGGAAATACTTTAATCTGTCCAAACATGACCAGATTACCTAACATCAGCATTGTTTTGATCATTCTTATGTAATCTGATTTGAAGTAGTTTTATTTTGCTTCTATATTTTTATTTTACTCTTTCAAATATCAGAATTTGCTTAACTTTATATTTTTGTCTTATCGAACGCTTTAAAATATTTATTATTATTATTATTGTTATTATTAATGTAATTTACTTTCGCTTGAGTAAAACACTTGAAATGAAACTTAACTTTATAAACTTTATCCAAAGAAAATATATTTAGTTATTATTCTAATTAGTCAAAATATGAAAGCAGATATATTAAATTATCATTCCAGATAGTCAATGTGTACATTTGTCTAATCAGAATGCATTTTTAAATATTTAATCTCTGTAATTACTGATAATCAGAGGAAAGCGATTTTATGTTAAAATGGCTCCTCTACCGTAATACACCAACTATTAGCGCATCGGAATGTACATACGACGTCGCAGCATGTATCCTAGCCTCGGTTCGATGAAGCTACTGTCTTTTTAAACCTCTACATCAGTGAGCAGAAACTCCTGGTGATGTTCCTACTTCCATCAGCTGGATGAAAACGATCCTAAACCGGAACTATGAAGAAGGAAATACACCGACCTGATGTGTGCAGCAGGACTCTGGTTTGGAAAATGTCCTCCATCTTGTGGCTTCTCTTCCTCCGCTGCTGGAGCTCCGGCTTCCCTCCAGCTGAACCTCAAGCCACAAACTTCCTTCTAGAGTTCATCATCATCTTCGTTATCATCATCATCTGCTGCTGCTCTCTTCCAGCTCCAGCGAAGCTGCCGCTGCTGACGAAACGACAACAATGGAGGAAGAATCCTAAAGGGAGGGCGAGGGGGCGGGGCCAGTGGACCGGAAGTCCGGAACAAAAATTATAGTTCCGTTTCTTCTCTCGTTTACAAACATTTGGTTCAAATATTTAGTGAAACTTTTGAACACTAGGACACATTTGTAGTTTTAACTTTTTGTTCCAGGAAGTTTGGACTTTATTTACATGAAAGTAAAAAACTTTGGAGAATAAATAAATAAATTTAATGTCATTTGCGCAACATAATATATTTAAGGATTAATTCTCCTTCTTGTAACTTCTGAATACATTTATGGACATAAAATAGATAAGAAAAACTTTGAACCTCGACTTTTTTGCCAGAGTTGCACTAACATACCAATGACCAATAGATCTTTAACACCAAGGATTTCCTGTAGATCATTTAACTTATCAATGTTCACTCTGAGAAGAGTTGATAAAAAAATTTTCACTTTTTAAAATTCTGTAAGGAATTGAACCCACAACCTTCTTAGCTGACATTTGTTGACATAGCAACTCTTGAACTGGTTCTCATAGCAGATTAATCTGTTTATATTCAATATTAACTATAAAATTAAAGTTCTGAGCTCACTCACTTCTTCTATATCAGCGGCCATCTTTAGTTTGACTTCCTGCTTCCCATGTTCTGTTCTTGGATCAGTTCATGGTGATACTTTATAATACAATAATAAAGTTGACCTTTATGCTGATGATATTCAGTATTATTTAACTTTTATAGAACAAACAGTTAAAGATGGAGTCAGACTGAATGATGATACAGGACTTTGTGACTGGACAGATTCCTGCAGTAAGCAGGTCTTGCTGAATTGTAGATGTTAAATAAAAAAACTCAACACTTTTAATGAACTCTGAATTTATTCTGCAGATCTTCAGGTTCTGTTCTCAGCTGCGTCCAGGATGGAGGCCACGCTGTCCTTGGCTTCCTGCAGGAGCTCAGAAACTCTCTTCTGCGTCTGAAGCAGCAACCCAAACATCGTTTTAATGAAAAATGTCAGATGAAAGGTGAAAGTTCACCTGGTGACTTACAGCCAGTCTGAAGGCTTCGTCTGAGACTTCCTTCAGGTTGATCATGACGTTGTAGTACGCTCCAAAAACAGCCGTTTCCAGAGCTTTAGCTGCAACCTGACCAACACAAACCAGATTCCAGTTGTGAGCAAAATTAATTCTGACCTAAAACCTTCAGAGAGAAGTTGTTGCTCTGACCCGAACCTGAGCATCGGACTTGCAGCCGATGTTCCCGAACAGAACCATCTGCTTCAGAGATGGCCAGAGGACGCTGACCTTCTCAGCCAAAGCCAGCGGGACGCCGACGGCCCGCTTCAGGCCTTCCTGCATCGCCGCTTCTCTCCTGCAGGCAGAGACAAAACGCAGTCCAGAAAAACCCGACAGAAGCAGCTAAAGACGAAACATTTCATCCACAGACACATTCACCTGCTCCTCTCCTCGCTGCTGGACTTCGGCATTTTCAGCGCCACCTGAAACAGACATGATCACTTTTTGAAGCAACGCATCACACAGCCTGTAGGTTTCTCTGTTGGGTTGAGTAATCTGGAGCATCAACAGGTGGGAGCTGCTGGTGCTCACCATGTAGCCGTTGAAGGCAGCGGAGTCGGCGTCCACCAACCCCAGCAGCTCGTTCATGGCCTGATGGAACGGAGGAATCAGCTTCCTCATCACAAAGTCCAGGTTCTCAAACTGCCTCTTTCCATACGTCATCTGCCCCACCATGGCGCCCAGTGCTGCCCCCTACAGGACGGGACACATCCTGGGATTAAAGGTGACCTGTTCTACTTCTTTGAACGGGTTAGGGTCTGTCTATGGCTTATACAAATCATTTTTACACAAAATCATTCTTAGATTATCAGATTTCACTCTGATCCAACTCAGCGTTCATTTACACATGAAAATGGCTGCAAATGGATCTGCGATTATGCAACAGTGCACCTTCGAAAAGCAGAAGTAGAGCCTCCTGCACAACCAATCACAAAGCAGCAAGTGGTTTCTGGGTGAAAAGACTCTTGTCTTTTCCAAAAGCCATTGCACAGCGTGAAAACTAGCCAGAGCTCAGTTTGTGTTGCCAGGCAATGGGAGAAACCCAAATGGAAATATGAAGACGTATAAAATATAATTTTTTTGGCCTAACGCTCCCCTTTAAATCGGCTCCCTCTGCTGGACAATCTCTGAATACTCACCAGAGCGCCGACGGCGGCAGAAACAGACCCTCCTCCTGGAGCGGCTGTTCGCGCTCCAACGCTGCGAACAAACTGCTGCAGAGTCAGAGAAACGAGCCCGCCTTCTTCCTGTGACCTCACCATGTACCTGTGCAGGTAAGACACGCCCACATTAGCAGCGCTCGCTGCCTCTGCTGCAGTCAGGAGGGGGAACTCACTCAATGATCCTCTGCTTTGGGTTGAAGGGACTCAGTGAATCCAGGCCCAGTTTACTGATCACCTGCAACCAACAAGGTGAGGCTCTGATGAACGTCTAACTATGGCAAGCTGTTTTAACATAAAATCAGTTTTGTTTGACCATATGGAATTACATTCTACATAATAAAACTGCATTTTCATGAATGTAATTGAAGATTTCTGCATTTACATTCATTAATGTAAGAGTAATAATTTTTCAAATCTGTTTACATATTTTAAATTGTGACAAGTCAGAACAAGGAGTGCGATATTCACTTTATGACTAGTTAGAATGTAATTGTAGAAATCTGAAATGTGTTTCAGATGCTCAATAATTCATCGCAGATAATTAAAATTCAAGCATTTCTAAATCTGAACTCATTTCAACAAACCAGAAGATAATTAGACAAATCTTAATTTAAACTGATGTCAAATGTCTGGAATGTGACAAAACGGATTTTATCTTAAAATGGCTTGCCACAGTCCAAAGCTTTGTCCACTGACCAGCCGGACTTTGTGCTCCTCTTCGATGATGAAGAGCTGCTCTGTTTTCATGTAGAAGTCGGCGGCGTCCAGCAGAGCCTTCAGAGGAATCAGACCGACGATCTGGGAGCCGACCACAGGAAGCTTCAGCTCCTGGACGCCACAAACAGGAAGTCAGACTCACAGGAAGTGATGGGCGCTCAGGCCTGTTGTGACCTCAGCAGCCCTGACCTCAGCGACCCCGCAGATCTCCTGGTACACGGCGTGGAGCGGCGTCAGCTCAAAGTCCAGGATGTTGGTGGACACCTGGGCCAGGTTCTCCTCCTCCAGGTACCAGCCCAGACCCTGAACCTTCTTCAAGAGACCTGGCTGCTCAGAGGCACACAGGAAGTTACCACATCTTGATATACACACATAGATATACACACATAGATATACACACATAGATATACATGGGAAAATCTGCCAAATGAAACCAGATCAGAAATATACAGAAGAAGATCAAAGCCACTGGAGAAAATACCTCCATTATGTTGTTAGTATATAAAAATGATCATAAAATAATTTCTTCTTTTTAATTTGTAAATTTGCTTTTCTCCACAGTGGAAGAAAATCTCAAATGAAGCATAAAAAGCAAAACATTTCTGGTTGTGAAATGAAAATCCTCCATTGTAAAAACATTTCAAGAAAGAAAAGCTACAAATAACCAAATATAACAAAAAACAGCACGAAGTGGACTTTTATTCTGAAGATCCGCCTTCAGGAAGTGGTAGTTTTGAACTGAAGTAATAATAAATGTTCGGGTGTCCCACCTGGTCCTTTCCTCGGCCCTGTTCACGGATGTCCAGGGCGATCCGATGAGCCTGCTCCTTGGTGCCGATCAGGTTCACGTTGTACGCGATCAGGAACTTGCGCGCACCGGTTACCGTGGCGCCCCACGACGGTACGAAGAGGGCGGGGCCAAAGTCAGGGGCCCACTCTTCACTCTTCAGCTGCAGCAGAAGAAGAAAGCTGATGGATCTGAGAGTTTAGATCAGGAGGCGGCGGATCGTCTCACCTTCTCAGGTAGAGCTTCGTACTCTCCGGATCGAACCGACGGGAGATTCCTCCTGGACTCGGACCGAGCCGCTTCTCCGTAAAGATACACTGAGGACAGATTTGGAAGTTTTGACATTTCTCCACCATCAGAGCCATTGCACATAGAAAAAAGACAAACTTTTAGAAAAATATTGGAAATTTATCAGCTCCAAAGGTAAAAAATAACCTTTACATTAAATTCACATATTTTCTAGGAAAAACAAGAAATTTTTTTAAGTTCTTAGTTGAACATTTTTGACTTGGAAATTTTCTGAGTTTCAAAATTCCAACATTTTTTATTTTTATGCTTCTTATAAATTTTTGTCTTTTTCATCTTTTCTTGTTTTTGTCTAGAAAATTTTTTGAAAATCTCGAACTTTATGTTTTTCTCACAAATCTGCAACTTTTAAAGTTCAGACATTTTTATGTTTTCTAGAACATTTCTGAGATGAATCTAAAATTATTTTGGAGTAATTTTTATTTGTTGCTTCCAACACCCTGTGGTATCTCCCTCTCTGTTCCCTCAGTTCTTGTCTGTTCCCTCAGTTCTTGTCTGTTCCCTCAGTTCTTTTTGCCGTGGCCTCGGCTTCCTGTGACTCACCAGGAACTTGCAGCATCTCCGCCAGCCGCCGTCCAAACTGGTTGGCGCAGTGGACGCAGTCGTCCATGCTGACGTTCTGGACGGGGATGAAGGGACAGACGTCCAGCGCTCCGGTGCGAGGATGTTCCCCTGCGGCAGAAGCATTTTGTTCCCAGAGGTTTGGTTCTGGACAGCGGCTTTGGACTCGCACTGACCTGAATGTTTGCTCATGTCAATGAGGCCGAAGGCCCGGCGGGCGGCGTTCAGCGCCCCCTGCACCACGGCCTCTGGGGGCCCCACAAAGGTGTAGACGGTCCGGTTGGTGGAGGCCCCCGGGTCGACGTCCAGCAGGCTGCAACCGGCGGTCTCAGAGATGGCGGCGGCGATGGCATCGATCACCTGAGCAGAGGAAGAGGAGCAGCGGAACCCAAACGGACCTCAGTCTACTCACAGGACCGGGTCAAAGGTCGTTACGACTGAGGATTATAATCCTGTCTCTAAACTAAACATTGTTAGCTCAGTCAGTTATTTTGTTAGCATAGCAAATAAACACATTTAAAAAAACAATAATCATCATTAACTGTTTCTGTAAAGTTGAACTTTCTCCAGACTGACAGCAGATTTTCAGAACCTCCTGGACTCGTAACGTTCAGACGGATTCCTACCTTCTGGTCTCGGCCCTCAGAGAAGTTAGGAACGCACTCCACCAGCCGAGCCATGGCGTCTGCAGAGCCTGACCCCAGTCTGACCAGTACACCCACAGCTCAAACATTAACTGGGACCGAAGTCTGAAGGTTTGCTGGGTAGCATCTGTCCTGCAGGTGGCGCCAGAGAAATGGAGAAGAAGTTTGGGAAGCAGAGTCCATCAGGTCTGCAGAGTTTAAATGTTTGTGATCCAGACAGAAAGGGTCAGAGGTCACCAAGTCGACTCGTTTCTGTTTGACTGAACCTGCAGCCGCCGGAGTTCTGGATCCACTCCAACCAGAACCGTTACATCAGAACCAGACGTGCTGACGTGAGGCTCCCAGCAGAAATGGGTCAGAACTGAAGAACCGACTGGGTTCAAGTTCAAACTACATTGGTGTCAAGAGTTTGTGCAGCGCAGATTTGTGTTTCAAAAATCTTAATAAATGTTTCCAGAGGTCATGAAAGGTCAACCTTCTTCAATTCAAATTAAATTGGTGTCAATCAACGATGCTATATTTGTGCAGCAAAGAAATGTGTTTGTGCCGCAACACAAACATTTGACACCAAACGACTAATGGGTAGTGTGTGTGTGTGTGTGTGTGTGTGTGTGTGTGTAGGGGGCTTGGGGGGTTGTTTACCTCTGAGGACCTCTGGGTATTTTTATGAATATTGTAAAATGGCGGCAGCACAAAGGAAAGACGCTGCAGCTCAAATGCAGCACAAACATTTGACACCAGTGTTGTTTAATGTGAGGCGGCTGGTTGACCTTTGAACTTGGATTAATATCTTCAAAGCAAAAGCAGCACAGACAAAAATCTCAACAGTGCAAATGCAACAGAGTGGCTGGCTGACCTTTTATAACCTCTGGAAACATTTATTAATATCTTTACAATCAGCAGCAGAAATTAACATTTTTAGAACAGCTTGAATTTATGAGGTCATCGTTTCAAATCGTCGTCCACAGTGATGGACTGTCTCAGGTCAAACATCTCCAGATCAGACCTGAACCTCTTTTCATGCATGCTGGAATATTTTCAGCATTTGGTGACAAACATTTCCTCTTGAACTGATCGATCAGAGCTGTAAAGGTAAATGTGTATCCGTCTACATCCCATAAATCCTCACACAGGCAGCAGAGTTATGATCAGGTTATGGCTGACCTGTTTTCCTGATCCTCCTAAATCACTGCAGGAATTTTTCAACACTTCAGATTCTTTATTGGTGATGAATGAGGAAGCAGAGACGACAGAAATCCACCTAAAATAAAACTGAGCTGTGAAGAGGAAAAATGATTAACTTCATAAAGACTCATGGGAGCTCTGCAGCAGTTGTAGGCAACCTTTGATCAGCTGACTTGTTACAAACGTAGCTGAGTATTTTCTGACCAACACTTCCTCCTGCTCCACTCACCTCAAGGCTCCAGACATGAGCTGTTGGAAACCATAAACAGCCAGTAGTCGTGTGTCTGCAGCATGGAGGCCTGGCTCTGCATCATCCTCATGTTGGGTAAGAAAACGGCAACATCTCTCCTGGTTCTGCTGCTGTTAATCCGTCACCAATAACAGTCGGTCAGTAACTCACATTAGCCTTTAACTTTCTGTTCAACTTTCACTGGATTTCTCCCACAAGAGTCAAAGTTTAGTGAGAATCAGCAGTTTGGATGTCAGAGTCATCAGAAACGTCTGATTTGACTTTTAACATTTACTTTATTCTGCATTATTAGACACTTTATTAGGCACATTTCACTCAGAGGTTCGTTTCTAAACATTCTCACCGTGTTAGTCATTCATTTATCAATGTCACAGTTTCAAATTAAATATTTAGAGTGTAGTTAGATATTTAACCTCAAACTATTTACTTTGAGCAAACCCAACTTTTGTTTTCATACTTCTGCTAATTGTCATGGGAATTAGCATATTAACTAAAACATTTAGCTCTGAGTTAGTATCATATTTAGTTTGTAAACTAAACATTTAGCTACTAAATATTAGTTCAGAGCTAAATATTTAGTTTCAAATTGAATTGCTTGCTCACAAAATATTTATGGAGCTCAATATTTATCTTGCAAACTAAATATTCAGTTGGGAGAGTTCCGGCTGGAACACCGTCAAGATGGCTGCTCGGTAGAGAGTCTCCCCAGACAAACGGAGAAATTATTGATTTACTCCAATTCAGCTGAGTAATATCGCCTTGTGAAAGCCAGTTAGAGGGGGTAAGACGACAACAAAGCCCCAACGACAATATAATTAGAAGAGGGAGGACGAAAATTTTCACAAACAGGTCCAGCTAACGAATCGTAGCTGGACCTGTTTGTACAGGACATTTACATTCTGGAGAAGATATCTTTTTCTGTCCAAGGCCGAAGGGAATTATTCTTCAAGATCTGGTCTAACTGGACCAACTATATAAAATCAGTTTTTCCTGTAGACTAGATATGTCTATTACATGCAAGTACTGTTTCTCTGTGTATTGTACTTTGGCTCAGGATTATGGCAAACTTACGCTCTTGATTGTGTTTTTCCCCTAACATAAGAAAACTCAGACCAGACCCTCCATCCCCCCACTCACTCTTCTGTTATGGATGTTCTGTTATTATACAAAAAAAAAAAAAAAAACTGGTTGGGCTTATGTTATTCATTCTCATACTTCCAATGTGGTGGAAGCTGAATTGTACAAAATAAATGTAATTTGCCTTTCCAAATAAAAAATTAATTAATAAATATTCAGTTTGGAGACAAATATTAACTGGTAAACTAAATGTTTAGCTGTCTGACTAAATATTTAGTTTGGAGCAAAATGTTCAAATTGGAGCTAAAATTTAAGTTGGTAAATATTATCTTGCTAATTAAATATTTAGTTTGAAATTGTGACATTTCTAAATGTATGAATAAGATGTTGAAAAATATTGTTTTTCTATAACAGTCTCTTTTTGGTTGAGTAACTTCACTAATGGAACCAGCTGATCCATCTGGTTCAGTTCCATGTTATGAAACTGGTTGTAGCAAGTTGTAGCTAATGTTGTAGCTAATGTTGTAGCTAATGTTGTAGCTAATGTTGTAGCTAATGTTGTAGCTAATGTTGTAGCTAATGTTGTAGCTAATGTTGTAGCAGGTGAGTAAATTATAATAAAAAACAACCAAAGTCCTGTTTTTACACCTTTCTCCTACATGAGCAGCTTATTTAAAGCTTATCACAAGAATCCTGAGTTTAGATGTTATTTCCCAGAGTTATGGTGACAATAAAAGTTAATGTTGCTCTAAGAGCCAGATTGTGGTTTTATAAAGTTTAGGAAGCTACTTTTATAAAGTAATAAACTGTTTGTTGTTTTCCTTTGGAAATAAATCCATTTTAATTTGACTAGAGGTTTCAATAAACTCTTAGACTTCCTTTAACTCAGGTTTCCATGCAGCCAATCCAGGTCAGTTGAGTGGAAGCTTCTTACTTCCTGCTTGATGTTTATCAGCCTCAGGTTGACTTCAGTTATTACCTTCAGGTTTATCTCATTAACACAACAAACAATAATACATATATTTCCCTCCAGTGGTTCCTGTAGCCAACTCTTCAACCACACCTGGACCTACTACAGCTTTGCCTACAGAAACTCCTGCATCACCTCTGGAGCAAACTTCTAATGCAGCTTCCACCATGTTGACTGAAGATACGACCAACTCATCCACCATGACTGACACAACAACTGAACCTATAGAGACGAGTTCATACTGGATCCAGGCTGCTGATACTAGTACTACTAGTAGTAGTATCAGTTCTACAACAAGTAGTAGTAGTACTACTACTACTCCTACTGCTCCCATTACTACTACCACTGCTCCCACTACTACTCCTCCTGCTCCCATTACTACTACCACTGCTCCCATTACTACTACCACTGCTCCCATTACTACTACCACTGCTCCCATTACTACTACCACTGCTCCCACTACTACTCCTCCTGCTCCCACTACTACTCCTCCTGCTCCCATTACTACTACCACTGCTCCCATTACTACTACCACTGCTCCCATTACTACTACCACTGCTCCCATTACTACTACCACTGCTCCCATTACTACTACCACTGCTCCCATTACTACTACCACTGCTCCCACTACTACTCCTCCTGCTCCCACTACTACTCCTCCTGCTCCCATTACTACTACCACTGCTCCCATTACTACTCCTCCTGCTCCCATTACTACTACTACTGCTCCCACTACTACTACTACTGCTCCCACTACTACTACTACTGCTCCCACTACTACTACTCTGCTCCCACTACTACTACTACTGCTCCCACTACTACTACTACTGCTCCCACTACTACTACTACTGCTCCCACTACTACTGCTGCTCCCATTTCTACTAGTCCTGATCCCAATACTAGTACTACTACTCCCATTACTACTACCACTGCTCCCATTACTACTACCACTGCTCCCACTACTACTACTACTCCCATTTCTACTAGTCCTGATCCCAATACTAGTACTACTACTCCCATTACTACTCCTACTGCTCCCATTACTACTCCTCTGCTCCCACTACTACTACTACTACTGCTCTCATTACTACTAGTCCTGATCCCAATACAAGTCCTACTGCTCCCATTACTAGTCCTACTGCTCTCATTACTACTCCTGCTACTCCCATTTCTACTAGTCCTGATCCCAATACTAGTACTACTACTGTACTGCTCCCATTACTAATGCTACTACTCCCATTACTAATGCTACTACTCCCATTACTAATGCTACTACTCCCATTACTAATGCTACTACTACTACTACTGCCATTACTACTACTACTACTCCTCCTGCTCCCACTACTACTACTACTACTCCCATTTCTACTAGTCCTGATCCCAATACTAGTACTACTACTCCCATTACTAGTCGTACTGTTCCCATTACTACTTCTACTACTCCCATTTCTACTAGTCCTGATCCCAATACTAGTACTACTACTCCCATTACTAGTCGTACTGCTCCCATTACTAATGCTACTACTCCCATTACTAATGCTACTACTCCCATTACTAATGCTACTACTCTACTACTACTGCCATTATTACTACTACTACTACTCATGCTCCCAGTACTACTACCAGTTCTACTACCACCTCCACCAGTCCTCCCACTACTGCTCCACTGAACTGTACTAATGGGAAAGAAGAGGACGGTGTCTGTGTCTGTCCTGATGAGTGGACGGGGGAGTCATGTTCAGAGGGTGAGTCCTCTTGGTGTCTCTGTTTACTATCATTAAGGACGGAGGAACTCTTTGTTTCTTGGTTTATGTGGACACAGAACAGTCCCAAAGGTCAGAGTTCAGTATGCACAGATGGATCCTACACATTGGATACAAGCATCTTACCTGGGCGGGACAGAACCAGAACCGGAATTTGGCTCATGGATCTAAACTCTTCATTTCAGTTGAAGATGAGAGACACCAGAACCAACGATGCAGAAGTTCAGATCTAAAGCTGGCAGGTCTCCTGTAGAGGTCTGGGGGACGGAGAGTCCTCTCAGAACCTCTTGGGTCAGAAGGAGCTTTAACTGTTTTGGGCCGCTGACCCAAGTTCAGATATGGGAGTTATAAAAATAATTCATTTCCCCTTCAACATCAACGTTTCCCCTCATTTCTTGTTACTTCTGGTGTTTCCAGGGGAAAGCTCATCTTCTTTATCATCTTCTTTTTTCAGTAAATTTCTGCACTGAAGCAACTTTAGGGAGATTCAGATTTCCAAACACAGCCATTGGTTGGTTTGCGTACTCAGAGGAACAATGTGACAAAGATACAGTTGGAGGTATGTGTGACATCCACATATTAGACGGACCTCAGTCTTCCTCTTCTTGCATCATTTTAAATCCCAGCATGTCGTCTCTTCCCCTCAGCTGGTACACCCCAGGCTTCTACCAGATGTTTGATCAGGGATGGAAAACCTCAGTTTGACGACCCACCGCGGGTCCTTCAATGTGAACAAACGCTCAGCGACATTCAAAGAAACGTGAGAATATCAGCATAACCAGTTTGATCAGAGGAACTGAAGATTTCATCGTGAAGTATTTGTTTTGTCCGTCAGCTCACCAGTTCTGCAGACTTGGAGGTACTGGCATCCAGCGCTCAGCTTCTGACCTCCAGACCTGCAAATCTGAAATCTGAAGACGTCACCATAGCAGCTCAGATTGCCAACACATTGCTGCTGTCGCCAAATGCCTCAGAGGTAGGACATTCTGACAGAAGGACATCGGCTAGTGGACATGGCTTCATACCGCGTGGATGGAGCCACTGACCCGGTCCTGACTCTAAAGTTCTGGTTCTTGTTTCCAGACCGTCAGGGTGGCAGCAGTTACTACCGTCAGTCAGCTGCTCAACGCCAAGGAGTCCGATGAGAAGGAAAGCAACACGTCTCAGAGGTAAGCAGGCATCGATTCTGTACTTCCTACTGGGTCAGTGGGTCAGAACAACGGGTCCGCTGCTCAGACTATGGAAAACAGGACGGCATCTTCAATACTCTGTGGTTTAGAATTGGTTTGGTCCTAACGGGGCTTTACAGGCCTGGAGAGTGACCAGTGAAACCACTATGTGGATAGTCTGGTTGTCCAGTGAGAGATGACCATTTTGAAACGGAGCCAGAACCTGGATGGTCTTTGGTGGTTCGGTGTTGACCGTCTACATGTTTGAGTGGTTTGGAGCATGAACAAACCGCATGGTTGACAGAAACATGACAAGTTGCCGATGTGTTAGACCAAAGAAACCAGAACTAAAACCTTCAGGCATCAGAACCTTGGTCATGTTGGCTGGTAGATAAGGAAGGTGAACATGTTGTCAAGAGCTAAAGTTTTGATTCAGAGCTGCGGTGCTACCAAACCTCTGATGGTGTTACATCTTTAATGTTGGTTTTACCTTCAGTTTGATCCGTTTCTCATGCTCAGCTTGACGTTGACTCTGGATCAGCTCTCTGTGAACCTCAGCCTCACCAGCAACACGTCCCAGCTGGTCCAACCAAACCTGGTGGTCCAGTCGGCTCAGATTCCAGCGTTGGACACCCAGGGAGTCCAGTTCACCGCCTTGGCAGGTCAGTAGGTCGCTGCATCCCAACAGCAGAGCCTGGAGCTTCAATGATTCTGGTTTGGGTGCTGATGAATGTAGCCAGAAATGTTTTATTCCCTCTGATTTTCATTAACAACTCCTTCCTTGGTGACTTTGAACCCACTGAAACTTCTCTCTGTATTCAGGGCTGTCTGGCAGTTTTGTAGCCAACAGAATTCGGTTGAACACCAACGTGTCAAAGGTCACCGTGGACAACGGTTTTATCGCTGACGCTCTGGTTTACATCCGCTTCCCATCAGGTGGGTTCCTTGCATCAGAGGACGTATAACCTCCTGTTAGCAACAGCTGACCTTAGATTTGTTCCTCTACCGGCAGGCAGGGGGGCTGAAAGGCGCCAGCAGGGGTCCAACGTCTCTCTGGGCTTCGTCCTCTACCAGAACAGCCGCTTCTTCCCGTCCAGGATCTACAGGAGGCGGCGGGCCAGCCTCAGGGTCCTTTCAGCCAGCATCGGGGGTCCAGACCGCAGCTTGGTGGCGGAGACTGTGGAGATGCAGTTCAGAATAACGGTACCAAAATCAAAGCCACTTCATCACCTTTACTGGGTTTACTGGGATCATCTGATGTGAAGGAGGTTCTGGTACCTGCTGTTCCAGCTCCCAAATAAAACATCTCTGCATGACTTCTCCTGCGTCTTCTGGGACTACGGCAAGCAGGACTGGAACACCCACGGCTGCCACAAGGGGAACGCTTCAGACGGAGTTCTCAGATGTTCCTGCAACCACACCACCAACTTCGCAGCTCTCTGGGTGATTTCCACACTCCAGAACCGGAACAGTTCAGTGTTTCTTACAGGATTTAAGGTTCTGAACAGATTTGTTTCAGTCTTTTAGAGAAAACTATGAGTACGCAAAAGCCCTGGATGTGCTCTCCATCGTGGGTCTGTCTTTCTCCATCCTGGGCTTGGTTATCACCATCATCCACCACCTGAAAGAGACGTAAGATGCTAGGTGGCGGCTTCAGTTCAGTGGTTCATTGGTTAGCGAAGAGCTTTAATCTCAGCTCTAGTATGAGGAAACCACAACAGATGTTCACAGATGTTCTCCATCCAAAGACCAAACCTTCAGGGAGTAGATGTTGGTAGAGACCAGTAGTGGTCATGCCTAACTAAAAACCTAGCTATGCTAATCCTGCACCAAGTAATTATAAACATTAGTTTAGCAAACACTAAATTTCTGCACCTACATGATAATTAGCAGAGGCTAGGCTAAAGAAGAGTTGTTAACCAAAACTTCAACACAGATGTCAAACTTCATTCAACTGTTTTCTAATTTTGCATAAAAGCTAAATCGCTAAGTTCTACTAATCCTGGTGTTAAAACCAGATGACCTTGAACCAAAGGTTTTAAGATGTTCTGTCTCAGAAGGCTGAATGTGAATTTACTAATTTTCATATTTCATTATTTTACGTTGTTCTGTCACATCAAAGCGACCTGAGAAACATTCTGGCCAGTTCAGGTTTCTGGTTTAGCAGGTTTTCCAGAAACATTTTGAAACCAAACCAGTGGATCCTCAGATTCTTCTGTTTCTGCTCAGTTTTCAGATGGAATCTGGTCAAAAACAAACCAAGCTGAACTCCAAGACGTCTCTGCTATGCATCTGCTTCAGTCTGCTGGCTTTCATCATCACCTTCCTGTCTGGAGTCCAGAACTCCGGACCGGAGGATGGTACTGAGGAGCTGCCCAGTGATCGGAACCAGATCCTGGACTCTGAGCTGCATGTGGAGCCGGACCACGGCTCCTGCACGGCCGTGGCGGCGCTTCTGCACTTCTTCCTGCTGGCCACCTTCTCATGGAACAGTTTGTACGGCACCCAGGTGGTTCTGCTGGTCCGATCCATGCAGCGCAGCCTGCCCTCGTATTGGACCCGGCTCAGCTGGGGAGTCGGATGGGGTACGACATTTCAGCCAAACATTTCAACTTTCTACTTTTTGTTCTGTTTATTCAAAACTTGCAGAAACTGTCTGCAGAAATAAACAGAACAAACATTGATTGATTTTTTTCAGAATAAATATCTGATCAGAACCAGGACCCTGACCCGGTTTTGCTTCATTTTGTTGTTTCTGGTCAGGAGTCCCAGCCGTTGTCATGGCGATCACCCTGGCAACAACCTACCGGGTGGAGAACCCGCTGGCATACAGACAGGAGGAGTTGTGAGTCCGACTTTAAATGGGTTCTGGTTCTGGTTCTCCTTGCTGACCACCTGGATGTTCCTGCAGCTGCTGGCTCGCCGCTCTGGACCTGAACAAACACTTCAGCTTTGGGAAGCCCATGTTCTGGGCCTTCATCGTGCCGCTGGGCCTGGTTCTGCTCTACAACTCGGTTCTGCTGGGCCTCATCTCCCTCACCACCTGCAGGGTGGATACCAAGCTCACCAGGTGACTACCGCCCCCTGCTGGACACTGTGAGCAGAGCAACCTGCACAAAAACAGAACAGATGAATTAAATCATCTCTAAATATCAAATTTAAAAATAAACCATAAAATTAAACTGGCACAGAATTAAATAAAAATATTTTTAGTTTCAATAACTTTCATAAAAAATTAATTATAATGATAATTATATATATTACATTGATTATACCAATGTAACTGTGATTGTCTGGTCATAATGTTGTGCATGATCTCTCTGGTTCTGTTTCTGTGGACCCGGCAGCACCAAGCGCTCCTCCCTGACCCAGAAGTTCCTGATCAGCTTCTCTCTGGCGGTTCTGCTCGGTCTGTCCTGGACTCTCGGCTACCTGGTCCTGGTTACCATGGGAACCGCTCACCTGGCCTGCAGCATCCTGTTCTGCCTGTGTACCACCACCCAGGTAGGGTCCGGTCCGGTCCGGGTCCACTGCGGCCTGGCTGGACCCGGTAACAATCCGCTGTGTGTCTGCAGGGTCTGCAGATCTTCATCCTGTTCACGGCCAGAACCAGAAGCTTCCGGGTCGCAGTGGGCCGGTCCGCTAGCTACGTCTTTGCTGCCGGGTACAGCCTCAGGTCCACAACGTACCACCTGTGGAAGAACCGGACCGAGACCAGAACCTCAGACATGTACAAAAACACAAGGGACCAGGAAACCACCATCTAGAACCAGGAACCGTGTCAGGTCCGGCATACAGAACCAGAAACTGGGCCAGAACCAACACCTACAATCAGGAACCGGGCCAGAGCCGGCATATAGAACCAGAAACTGGGCCAGAACCAACACCTACAATCAGGAACCGGGCCAGAACCGGCATCCAAAACCAGGAACAGGCGATCCACCACCTGCAGTCAGAACCAATCCGGTACCACTCAAGTGTCGGATCGGTGATTTTTTTACTTTTTATTTTATATTCCTCTGATGTACAGTGTTATACCAATATTATTGATGAATTATTGAACATGAATAATTCCTGATCAGTTTGGATATTTTTCCATTTTTCTGCAGAAGCTGATTAAAGATCATTTCATCTCAACCCGCAGATTATAAATGTAAACCAGATCAAAACCAGATCAGAACTGCTGGTTCTGATCTGGTTCTGATCCATTTTGTCTCGTTTTATTGGTTCTGAACATTAGAATGTTTTTATATAAACTCAGGTCGGTTCTGTAGAACCCAGCCTTAGTGGTTCTGAATGGTTCCAGTTTATGGCCACTGGGGGGCGCCAGACCTCCACCGCCACACAATGATGGTTCTGTTGGTTCTGAGTTGGACCCGGTGAACACGGCCTGACCGGGTTCTCATCATCCCAGATGAAATAAACTCCATGAACTGGGTTCATCCCTCTGTGGAGGATGGGCTGAACAGAACCAGAACCAGAACCTGCTGTGGAAGGGCTGCCACATGTGGTTGCCATGGAAACAGCCCTGCAGCATTCATCAGGAGACTCCAGACCGGGCCGAGGGATTCCCACTGTCAGAATCAGAACCAACAGCAGCTGGTCCAGAATCAGCTCAGAACCAGAACCTCTCTCAGAATCTGGACCCGGTTCTGTTGGTTCAGGTTGGTCACCTCTGGCCTGCAGCTCCGCCCCCTCATGTTACACAGAGGAACCGGTCCGGTTTGTTACGTAACCGCCCAGAACCCTGTGATCCAAATGAAACAGAACCCACTGAACATGTGGTTCTGATGAGTTTACCAAACACCTGAAGTTCCAACGTGTTCTGCCGTTACATAACCGGGCCGCCGCTGACCCATTTGATTCCTCTGTGTGGGTGTGCGGCCGGGCCGGGCGGAACCGTCTGGTTCTGGTTTAACTGAACAATGAGAGGGACAAAAGTGGACTGGAAACACATGTGGAGCTGGGCTCTGTGGTTCTGCTGGGGAGGCCGGCCCGTTTGGTTCTGAAGAATCTGAGACATTTTATAGCATGTAGTCATTATTTCTAAAGTTAAGGGAGAGGAAGAGGATGAAGAGGATGAAGAGGATGAAGGTTCCCAGGAAGTTCCTCAGGGGACCGTTATTCAGGTTGCACAACATGGTTCTGGGTCAGCGACCTGAAGGTTAGAGGTTCGGGTTTCCTTCCACCAGAACCAGAAGGTTCTCCACCGTCACATGACCAACAGGTTTTTCACCAGACTGACCAGTTCTGGACCAGAGAACCAGAACCTGCTGGTTCTGAAGAACATGTTGATGTTCAGGAGTTCTTCAGGGAACCGAGACGACGAACTGAACAGGTTCAGCTGATGGGCGATGTTCTGTGAACGGATCAGAACCGGATCAGGACCAGAGTCCTGCTGGTGACAAACCGGCAGAAACCAGAGTGAACAGTTCTACACCAAAACCATGACAGGAGAAAAGAACCAGTTTGGTCTGAACCGGGTCACTGTGACCTCGACACCCAGAACATCATCACAGTCTGATCAGTGGGTCAGAACCAAACTGGGACTGATCCAGCTGGAAGTATGAACTGGGATCTGGTCCAATGTGACCAAGCATTGGGACCAGCGTTGCCATCGGTTACCATCAGGTCCAGTGACGGAGCCTCTGTAGAAGCTCCAGCTCAGGTTCCACTTCCTGATCTTCATCCTCAGGCTGAGAAACGAGCCGTTTGCTCCCAGCAAAGGACAAACTGTGGTTCTTCCTGCCGGGCCTCGCCAAGAACCCAATCAGCTGTAAATCCCCGGAGCGGCTCCCCATCATCCCATGTGAAAAACTTCCAGGCTCTGCAGGAGGGCTGCAGCACATTTTTCCACATTCACACCCAAGATTCTCAGATTCCCTCCAAAGCCTCGCTGGAAATTCCCGGCCCGTTTCCTCCAGCTCTATTTCCCCGTCAGGCTCCATAAACCAGATGATCTGCAGAAAACCACAAGAAGAGAGAAATAACACTCGTCTGACTTCACGGCTGGAAACAGGTGGAACCTTCCTGTGTGGTGTGATCCATCCATCCATCCATCCGTCCCTCCCTGTGGTTGGGTTTTAACATCTTCTTCATCAGGATGACTCCGTCCCGTTGACAGGAGCCTCTGAGCCTCTTTGGTTTGACGGCTGCTGTAAGTGAAGCTCATCTCCTGTCAGCAGCTCAGCGGCTGATCCCCGCCACGCCGCACCGCGCTCCGTGTTTCCTGTCAGCGCCCGGAACCACCTGAACCTCGCTGACACATTCCTGCTTCCATCCCAACAGGAAGTGGAAGCGGCCGCAGCGTTTCCTCTGATCGGCTGCAGTTCGTCTTCATTACGACGTGACGCAGCGCCGCTGCAGATCCAGCGTTTCCTCCGCCTGCCGTCCAACTGAAACATCTCATCCATCTTCGTTCTGCTGGAGCCGCAGATGAAGCTCCATTCATCACAGCATTACTAATTCGGCTCAAGACAGACGCAGTGGAAAAACTCTGAATATTACCCAGGATTTCTGGTCCAGTTTCTGGTGAAAACACCTCAGTGCTCTGGAAGCCAAAAAACTAACTTATGACTTACTTCTTTAAAATCAATTATTCTTTAGTATTGATGGAAAAGTTCAAGTTTTACTGACAAAAACTTTTGAACTTTTTCATCAATATTATTATATATTTAAAACAAACTGACATCCTGCAGAAAAGTTAGTTTTGTGCAAAAGAAAACTAACTTTTTGTTAGTTTAGTTTTAGCTTCTTTCCAGCAGAAGCTAAAACACAATTACTTGCTAAGATTTTGTGTTTTTATTGAAATCCAAAATAAAAAAAGCTAAAATAACTTCCACGATGCTTCAGGAAGTCAGTTGTCTATTTTCTCCTTTAGATATCATAATCTATAATCTATAATCTATCACCATCGCGTCTTCTCAGTCGGCCATCTTTGTTTCCTCTGAACTCACATTTTGAAGATTTCCATGTTAATGAGTGAAAAATTCAGATGTAAACAACCAACAGCAGAGAGAGGAAACCCTCCAGTACCTGAACAACCAAACCTGCTACAGCTAATGTTTTATTGAACTCATCATGATGCAGCCAATCTTTTAAATCTTCCTGATCTTTTAAATCTTCCTGATTCTCTGCAGGAGAAACTCTGGAAACGATGATCTGGTATCTCTGCAGAATCAGGAATGAAAGAAATGTTGGATTTCAGCTCAAATCATGGTTTTCCAGTTATTTTCTCCTTTTGTTTCTTCTCCAGATCTCTGGAAATCTGCTCACAGTCTCTGGACAGCAGCACTTTTCTGTTTTTGTTCCATTTAAAGACAAACTCCTCTGGTTTCGCTCCAGGCTGGAGGCGGTTCTGAAACCCCACCATTCGATCTGCTCCAGCTGCAAATGCAGCTGGACTCGCAGGGATTTTCCTGCCTAAATGAGAAGCAGAGCTGCAGCTCCTAGCTCTCCATTAAAGCTGCTCAGGGGAGGCCCCGTGTGGCCCCACTGCCCCGGGAAGCCAATTTCTTTTTAAAAGCACCTTTAGAACTGATTCCTTAACAGCTTGTCCGCAGAACAAGCCAAGGGAACGGAGATGTTTACGCCTCGCTGCCTGTTTACAAGCACAGCAACCAAACAGTTCAGCAGGCCCGGTTTCATCCTCACAGCTGTTCTGGAAAATCATCCTGAAGCTCCGGATCGGATCGGATCGTCCTGCTGGGAGTTTGCTCTACCGTCTGTTTCTGCAATCAGGTGTCGGACGGAGCGGTTCGCTGCGAGGTTTGGTTGTTAGGGAAGTTTGAGAAAAACAACATGAAAGTAAACACAGATAGAGAAAAAGGAACAATGGTGCAGAACAGTTCTCTGAGAAAACATCCAAATGTGTGTTTACTGTCAGACGGAGTCAAACCTCTCCTAAAGTCTTTACAGATGTGAAGAAAAACAAAGTCAGTTTATTTTTACAGCAGAAAATCAAAGAGCTTCAGATCCTAAAACTTCATACAGGCAGCAATTATGGAGCAAACAATAAACATTTAATTTTACCATCAAGTAAATGAAATATGTTGCTCAGAGACTTTTATCCAGTCAGTCCAGTTCTGTAGTTTTTAATGTTTGGACTTTGTTTTCTATAGATCTACCTCACACAGATACTAATTCTCTTTTTGGTTGTTCTAATAAACTGTTTTTACAGTTTCCGTCTCCTATTAAATTATGACATCATCTCTGTCACAAAGTGTTTCTGAATATTGTGTGGGAGTTTATAATTTCTTACTCTGGACATAAATGGTCCAGTTTTTAAATTTTAAAACTGATCTATTCAACAAAAAAAACCTTCCAATTATGCAACCGTACATCTTTGAAAAGCAGAAGTGGAGCCTCCTGCACAACCAGCAGGAACACAACAAGAAATTCATGGATGATTAGTCAACAACAGAGCTCTTGTCTTTTCCAGTAGCCATTGTACAATGTAACATCTTGGAGCTCTGCTTTGGTTGCTAGGTGACAGTATGGGGTTGCTGTCATTGCTAAGCAACGTGCAGTGCCTGCTGATTTGTGACGTTACATTCTGGGGGGTTTTTAAAACTGCTAATTTTCCAGACATCAGAAACACGTGAAGTCACTGCCAGAAACAGAGGAAGAAAAACATGCAAAATGTTTTAGTACCAGAGTTACAGTCAGGTTGATGCTCAAGCTACATCCAAGGAATCTGGACCGGGACCGATCCACAGAGGACCCTTCAGAACCAATACCATATGAAACATTGATGGGTAGCAGTTCTGCCTGAACTGGTCATCAGCCTCCATCAGAGCTTCACTCCAGATAAGAACCGAGCTTCTTCTCTGCAGAAGGTCGTCCTGCTGCATCAGCAATGATTCAGACTGAATTAATCTGTCTTA
Source organism: Gambusia affinis (assembly GCF_019740435.1). Lineage (NCBI taxonomy): Eukaryota > Metazoa > Chordata > Actinopteri > Cyprinodontiformes > Poeciliidae > Gambusia > Gambusia affinis. The sequence continues at coordinate 3,179,523 of NC_057891.1, read as the reverse complement.
GCGATAAAACTGCACAGTCCCGCGTATTTTAGTGCATAATATGTCCTAAAAGCAACACACAGCTGGTGTTTTACAAGCCCTAAAGGGCCCAGAGACATAAAAGTGCTCTTAAAACGTGGATTAAGAGTCAAGCTAAAACAAAATGTCCAAATCGCACATTTCAAATGACAACAAGTCTGAATCTAGTTACAGCAACAATGAAGACAAAGGTTTTCTACAGAAATTCAACCTGAACCAATGGGGCCCTTCACAGCGGAGACCCAACAGATGCTCCATGTTCTTACTTATAATCTGCAACCAAACAACAACAGCAGATCTCCAGAGCCTCAACCTAAACCGTGTGTGGTCTGGGCTGAAGCAGCGTCATCCTTCCTCAGGGCTTCCTTCGCTGAAACGCCACGTCTTGTATGCCCAAACATCCACCCAAACATCCACCCAAACATCGCCCAAACATCCACCCAAACATCCACCCAAACATCACCCAAACATCGCCCAAACATCCGCTCCATGGCAACTTTTCCTAAAACAAGGGAATCCCAGGCCAAGACGAAGCAGGGAGTTCCTTTGCCTCGTAACTCATCTGTCAGAGGAACCCCAGGGAGGAAGACAACGAGAGAAACGAGGAATAAAGAGGATTCATGTCATCGTTATTTATGACTCCAAGTGATCCAATGTGGAATCCAGATGGAGAAAAGCGAAGCCGTCCAAGCAGACCACAAACTGGAGGGAGAACTAGAGTATCGACGTACCGACTCATCTGATCAGGGGAGGTGAGAAGATCTTCAGATGGATTCCTAGATAACTACAGCAGAGAGAGGAAACCCTCCTGTACCGAGAACCTCCAAAACAGTCCAATTTCTAAAGTCCTCAAGAAGAACGCCTTCATACGACGAACGCTGTCTTTGATGAATTTGAAAACGTTTAGCTTCCCTTAAATTCATCTTTCCAGACAAACTCTAAAGCTTTGATTTCCTGTTTTGTAACCTTTAAACTGAATAAAGTTACTCTGTGGTGAAGTTTTGGTTATCAACTATAAAGAATTATATTCATGCTCTTATTTTGAAGTCTTTACGCAGCATGCTGTGCAGCCAGTGGCGTTGATCAAATACCCAGAATGCATTGCTGTAGTTCTACAGCAAACAGTTTAAGATCTATTGATTTTCTACAAGTTTTCTGACTGAAACTGTAAATTGATAAAATTCAGGAGCAGAGTGAGCAAAATACAACAGATCTCTTCAACAATATCATGTTTCATTAGCATGTTAGCCCTTTAGCATTAGGTTCTGCTAAATGCTATGTTGTGGTAGCATTTCAGTACCAGTGGAACCAGTGTTTCTGGTTAGCATCTAAATTAGCCCACCGCTAGTTTCAGGTTCTGATCAAAGTCACAGCAGATACAGTTATGGTAAATTCAACCACACTCCAGTTCTCTGACAAAAACTGATTTCCTCAAGACCAATAAGAAACAGGAAGTGCAAGATGGCAGAAAAGTTAAAAACAGTCTTTAACAGATCCGATCTCCTCCCAATGGATCAGAGCAGAAATGCTCCAATGTTGAAAATGTGGAGAGGAAATTCAGAGAAAAACCAGATGAGACCCGTTTCAACCTGCCAAGACGAAAAACACCAACCAACATCTGGCCCAGGAGGAACCGTTGAGGTTCTGCCTCAACCTGGAGGAGCTCGTAACGTAAGGAGTCTAATTATCGGCTCGAAACGTATGAGAGCACGAGAAAGAGAAACAACGCATCCATGAACTGACAGGGAGAGCTACTAAAATATTATTAATGATGCAGAACATGAACAAGACGGTTCAGTGAAGGACGACAAACAGAATCTATGAAAGATGAGAAGAACAGCGCTGGGAACCCGTTCAGAACAACTGGGCTCCGAGGAACATTTATCACAACATAAACCAGAAGCATGATAAAGAACAGAGCGTTCAGCTGGAAACTCCAGAACCGGCACCAATACCAGAGTCCAAACAGATGTTCTGATACAAGCTTCTGCAGGAGGTGGAACCAATTAACCACATAAACTTTCCTAAATGGACGAAGACAGACAGGAGAACGGAAAACCGACTCATTGGACCCAGCCGGGCCAGCGGTGGTTCCCAGGACGTCACCGGATCGGTTTAAACTGGGTCAGCTGACGAACACGGTCAGCCTCACAGAACAGAACAAATACCTGTAATTTATGTGGAAGCATCAACAGAACCAGAGTCCAAACGGTCATTTTATGGTTCTGATCCGAAGTGTTGAGCTGTTTATTATTTAGCAGGAACTGACTGTCTGTGATCCAGCAAAGGTCAACAGGTCAATATGGAGCTAATTTGGTTCAAATAAATCAAGTTAAGATAAAAAACCAGTGAGTTTTATGGTCAAAGTGACAATTATGTAGAATTTCATCCAAAAATCCAGAACAATGAGAAACTCGGTTCGGTCACGTGAAAATATAGAAAGAAAAAACAAAACCAAGTTTTCTGGGAGGAAAACATTCAAACTGGCAGCAGTGCAGGTTTGGACCGACCCGTTCCCACAGCATTCGGTCCCATGTGGACCTGCTTCTGATTTCAGACACCTGGATCTGGTTCTGGTAGGTCTGAGTCATGGAGTGTTTTGGGTTTCCTCTGGAGTCTGGAGGAAGAAACCGCAGAACGATAAGACTGCAGAGCGGTTCTTCCACCGGGAACTGACTCACCCATCAGACCAGCTGAGTGGCAGCCATTTTGACCTCTTTACTCTGCAGAACCCTGAGCGGCCCGTCCCGGACTGGTCCCAGGACCCTCTGTTAGACCTTCACGTTGTCCAGAACCTCCTGATGACTCTGGATCTCTGATCTCTCAGGTTCCGTTTCACTGCGTCCTCTGAACTGAGTCCACCCTGAGGCTCTCCGACATTAACGACTCTCGTTTTTCAGCTCCGTCATGTTTATGGGTCTCATCATCAGACCTGGACGGTCGTAGACTCAGGCCTCACCAGGAGGTCGGAGGTCGTGCCGATGACCTGCTCTGTTTCTGAACCTCAGCAGAACAGCAGAGCTGAAGGTCGGCTCAGTAGATCCACTCTCAGATTAACATTCAGATTTGATGGTTTTACAGGTTTTGCATGTTTTCCGTCCTGATGTTCCAGTAAAGAAGGTTTGATTTGGGATCAAAACTCCACCATCTCCAGCTGCTGTGGTTCTCTGAGTCAAACCAACCTGTTCCCCTCCTGGCCTGCGGGGGCGCTGCACCAACAACTACTGAATAAACTACGCACAACTTCCTTCTTCACCAAGTGGAAACAAGAATGAAGGCGTCAGCATTTTGAGAAACTTCTCCCGCTAGCGCCAGGCTAGCATGTTTGTTTTGGTTATATTTACCCAGAATGCCATGCACTGTAGTCCACTTGGCGTTCACATATTCATTCTAACTGCACCAGAGTTCACTTTTTGGTCTGATTAAACGTTCACACCTCCAACCGGACCGGAGTCATAGGCAGACGGACTGGAGTTGGTTTAAAATGGACCGAACAGTGAAGTCACTGTTTATCAGTAGTTAGTGATGGAAAACAGATTGAAATGGATCTTACCGGGAACTAAATCCACCTGCAGAACAAGGCTGGTACCAGAAACTGGGACAACTGGATCTGTGAACAGAACAGAACTGAAGCTGAAAAACATCAATCAGAAACTAGTTGAACATCATCATCGATATTAAAAACACTAAATGTATTGAAAAATAAATCAAAGAGGGTAAAAATCACAAATCCCAAATAAGCCACAGTTTTACAGAAAGGATCACGTCTTCATTTGTGGTTCTGTTAGTACCCGGATGTTGATCCTGTTATCTGCACATAAACAGAATTTACCAAAAATAAACCACGAAGGAAGAAGAACCCGAAACCAAACCAACTGGTTCCGCTCAGATTCCACCAGAACTTTACGATGACTGAGCAGAACAGAGGATGAGAGATGGTACCAGAACCAGAGAGGTTCTAGATCTGCCTCCACTGAACAGAACCACCACAGTCCAAATGTTTGGTAAAGTAAGTGCTCCTCACAGAAACCCGGACAGACTGCTGCTGGGCCGGAACCGGTACATTACCTCACCTTCCCTCTGCCGGATCCGGCCGGTTCCCACAGAGCTGCTGTGTTGCGTAACGGGCCTGGTACCGACCCGTTCTGCTCCTCCTCCGGTTTCCTCCTGGGAGCAGCAGCAGCCGGAGCGGTTTCAGGCTGGAAAATTACGTCACCTGTTGCGACGTTACCGCTGAGGTTCGGCGGCTGCAGGTGTGGGTTTGCGGCGGCCCGTTTCCCACTCAGGACGTCGTCATGGCAACGTCCTGACAGACAGGTTCTGGGCTTACAGCCCAGCTTCACTGGCACCAGAAGCATTTCGTCTTCATTTCCTCAGCTGAGCGGCTCTTCAGAAACCAAGTGATGGCGGAAAAATGACTCATGACGTCACCACACTCTTAGACAGATGGATGAACAGACCAATATTTATGAATTTATGTTTTAGAAAGGTGTTTTTGGCATATTTTTGCCTTTCGAAATAAAAATGCATCCAAAACCTTTTCAGAATGCGCTTCAATAAATTCATTAATGGAGAGATTTCCATTTCTCCTGGATCCAATATGGCCGCCATGCATGATAAACATAGTGGAGGCTTCTTCTTCTGCTTTCTTTATGGTGGTTGGCAAGCAACTTTTAGATGTGCATTACCGCCATCAGCTGGAATGGAGTGTGGCATAGTGGAGGTTGTTGTGAAGAGTTTCTGATATACCAGTCCAGTGTCAAACTGGTGGGTCTGATATCTGAGCTGGGTTCCAGATCCAGCTGGTCCAGATCAGACAAGCCTGGAAAACATGTTGAGTTGGCTTCTCCACATCTTCCAACCTGACCACAGACGGCTTTATTGTGTGAATAGATGAGGTCTTTGTGTAAAAAGCAGCTTATACAAGACACATTATGTAAAAAAAGAAACCAAAATATTTTATTATTGAAAAACAACACAGTAACAAACACATTTACAAAAATCACCAACAACACATTGTGACTTTCTTCCAAAGCTGTCTCCTGTGTTTAACTGAGTCATGATTTAACAGAACAGCTCTGAGCAGGCCGCAGCTGGACCCAGCTTGCAGACGGTTCCAGTCCAGGGACTGGACTCCTTCAGAAAATCTGACCTGCATCTGAGTTTGAACACCAAATGCAGCCTCCAGGTTCTCCATGTTGAACAGGGCAGCTTTGGCTCTGGATCGTTTCAAACAAGTGGTTTTAGGTTCATCTGCTTATTCTGAAGCATTAAATGACCATCAGAGTAACTTAGAACATGTTGAGTTCAGGCTTATAAGACATGATGGATAACAATAAAGACCTTTATTGTGTGAATAGATGAGGTCTTTGTGTAAAAGCAGCTATACAAGACACATTAGCTTGAAGAAACCAAAATATTTTATTATTGAAAAACAACACAGTAACAAACACATTTACAAAAATCACCAACAACACATTGTGACTTTCTTCCAAAGCTGTCTCCTGTGTTTAACTGAGTCATGATTTAACAGAACAGCTCTGAGCAGGCCGCAGCTGAGAGCGGCAGCCATGTTGAACGGTCCAGTCCAGCAGGACTGGAATACAGCATGTAGAAAAATGACCTGCATCTGTTATTGAACACCAAATGAAAGCCTCCAGGTTCCTCCATGTTGAACAGGGCAGCTAATTAAAAAGCATCAAACCCGATTTTAAAGAAGCAGAGCTGCATGATGACTGGTTTAGAGAATAGCTGCATCAACATCATGCACCTGTAGATCAGTAAAGTTCTACAGGTGCTTTAGAACTGTAGAACTTTAGTAGTACTGTAGTAGTACATGGCTACTGTTGAAGCCATGTATCAGAAATGGCTTCAACAGTGAACCTGGTGAGCTGCCAGTTGACACGGTGAATGTTGTGGTAGGCAGGTGAGGCAGTGCCTCACCAGCCATCATGGAAAGAAAGAAAATATATAATCATAAAGTAATTTAAATTGCTATATTCATCCGGTGGTTTGTACTAAAAAATATTTATTTTTCATGTAGCTTCACCAATTTCGATTTTTATTTGTTCAAAATCGCTGAATTTTCTTATTTTCCCATTCAAATGCTAGCTCTGCCTCACCTTGGATTAACCCCTGGCTCTGCGCTGGCTGCTAAGCGGAGAGAGCATGTTGCTGTACGGCGTCAATAAAATGGTTTAAACAAATTTAATATGTGAACTTATTTCCAATAATTTAGCTTATGTATATAATGTACAGTGCTTTTTGTCACCAACTGTGTTTGTGTAACGTGTTTCGTGTAATGAGCGATTATAAACGGCAGAGAACAGGTTCGAGGTGAGGCAGGCAGTTCACTTGCCTCATGGCAGGGGGCGCTCAAGATCCCAGACGTTCGTCTTGTTCACTCCTCAACTGCCGAGTAAATGACAGCGAGCTAGGCTAAACGATTCGGGAAGCAAGTCAAGTGCAGCGATAGATTATAATAGAGATAGTGATTTTTTAGGTAAGGTAAGACAGTAATAACATTTATTTTGTTTTGTTTTTTAAGGAAAGCTGTGATGTTTTAGTGAGCTACAGTTTGTATGTGTAAGGATGCAGAAGTGAAACATAACCTGTAAACTGCTGTCAATCTATGCATCTATTTGCAAATCTGATTCTGATGACGTCAGTGCCTCACCAGCTATGAACCTCACCGCACGTCACTGCCGCCCACCCTGTGACCTCCTGCCTGTCGCTACTCATGAAGAAATGAAAACAAAGACCTTTGGATAAATAACATCTCACAAGTGATGAAAATAGTAATCCAGGGAGCCAGCTTCCAAAGATTTAACACAAAATAAAATATATCTATCATGAGTTTGTTCCTGCTCTAATCGCTGTAGCGTTGATGCTTGATAAATAGTAAAGAGAAGGCATGTCTGCTATAGTTGTACAAATGCTCTCTCCTTACAGTTCCCTGATGAGGAAGTCCGGTACATGTTTTTACAGCACTGGGCGCCCAGCTCAGGGTCCGGCTGGGTCAGCCCCCCCAGCTGAGGTCAACAAGTCCCTTCCTGCTGAGGATCCCAGTCCGTCTACCACTTCCCAGGGATCGGCGTTCCACATTCATACCAGGAGACGTAGTTGATGTGGGAATGTCCTCCTATCTGTCCAAAGTGGACGGGCTCCTGGCGCAGAGCTCTGAAGAAACCTGGAGCAGGAGAACACACACAGTTACAAACAGAACCGAGCCCTAAAGTTCTGCCTTAAAACCAGATCTGCCAATCGATTTAAGAATGGAATCATATTAATCACTATGACAGAAAGTCGGCCACGTCTCCCTAAACTAAAGGACATTTGCTCCAGTACAGAAGCAGCAGCAAACTAGTTCAGGCGACAACTGACTAGTTTTTCCTAGTTTTTGGGTGTTAACCAGTTACATGGTGACCCGTCTGGAACCTGATGGTTCCCAGCAGGTGAAACCTTACCGCTGTCTCCTTACCTGAAACCGTTTAAGGACGCTCCGACAGAACCACCAAAGAAAACATTCTGCAGGACCTCTGATCTTCATCTCAGTCTAATCTACTCTGTCGGATCTGTGTGAGTTTCCATGGTTACCGTTTCTGGAGGGGAGCTGGTCCGCTCTGAGCTGCCTGCCCGTCCGTCCGTCCAGAAAAGAATCCACAAACTGGCAGTGATCCTCTCCAAAGCCGCTCTGATCTCCAATGTGGTAGAATTTACCTTCAACATGAAAGGAGACGGTCAGAACCAGAAGGACATCAGCAGGGCCGGTCCAACCCGCTCGCACGGCCACTCACCGTTCAGCGAGTCGCTCAGATAGATCTTGTACCGGAGCGAGTTGCACAGCTGGACTCCTACAAACTTGCGGTACCAGGTTCTCTTCACGTACTGTTTGCCGTGGCAGTCGGAGTACGAGTCGGTCTTGAACGGGAACTGGGTCCAGATGGCGTCTTTTCCTGCAGAGAAAACGGGTCAGTCCTCCACATCCAGTTGGGATGTTCAGACAGAACCAAGGCCGGATTACCTGAGACGTTCTCACTCACACGAGGATCCGCTGCAGAAACAAAGACTCGGATTAACTCAGATCTACGTCTGTGAGGACTTGATCATCAGAGCCAAAGCCTCTACAGAACCAGCTCGGACCCTGGAGACCCGACACCGAGGGGTCATGAGTTCCTCTACTGACGGATGAATGTGTCTCACCACCGGTTTATGACCCGTGATGACATATCTGAGCCGCAGTGAAGCGGGACCAATCAGAAAGTTCCTTCATGGCCCATTTGTCATTTGATGGATTGGACATCTGAGCGGCTCCAGTTGTTCAGATTAATCATGACTATAAACGGGAGGAAACAGCCTGGAGATCGGAGCGGTTCTGGTTCTGACTCTGATGAGGAGGAGGATCCGTACCAGACTCCGTGTTGAAGGACACTGGCTCGCTCAGAGGACCTTCTCCCAGCTCGTTCTTCGGCTTCACCGTGAACTCGTAACTATGGCAACCAGAGAAACAATTCAGATCCAGTCAGAACTGCTTGAACGTTTTTACAGGACAGAAAATAAACGTCCAGTCGTCTTCTGGACCCAAAGGCAGAACAGTGGGACAAACGGTTGACTGAGCAGAAACTGAAGCTAAAAGGGATGGATTATACTAAATACACGTTTTAAATGTTTTTGTTCTTCCATTTGGGTTTTTACTGATTCTAAAAACAAACCAAAGGGTTTATAAAAATCACCAGCTGCTTTTTGGCATTAAGTTCATGTTTTTGGTGTCTGGAAAATGAGCCGTTTCAAAATCCTCTGGACTAGTCCGTTTCCTAGCAACCCAGCCTGATCTCCAGTGTTTAGTCAGCTGTACAATGGCTGCTGGAAAAGACAGGAGTTTTATTTCTGCATTCTTGTTGTGTTGGAGGCTCCACTTCTGCTTTTCTAAGATGTACGGTTGAATAAGTGTTCATCTGTTTGCAGCCATTTTCACATGTGACTGTAAACGTTTAGCTGTGGGCGGGGCCAGCAGCAGCTCATTTGGGTTTAAAGTGACAGAGTCCCTAAAACAACTCAAACTGATCAGTCTAAAATCTCTCTAAGAATGATTTTTGTAAAAATGTAATGAACAGGTTTTGTATAGACCATCCACCCTAACTCCCATTCTCTTGGTGATTCAGCCGTCCTGACGGTGAACCGGCCTCACTCCTCTGAACCTTTCTCTCATCAGGATTCATGAAGCCTGGCCTGCAGCAGGGCTCAGACTGAGCGCGGCGCTGCAGCCTGTTTGCACAGCTGCAGACTGGAACCTTCACGGCTCAGCTGCAGATAAATCTCCCTCCATGAGGCGCTGGATCTCTGCAACCTGCTGGGGAATGAGGCTGGAGAGGCAGAGGTGGAGTACCTGCTCTCAGGGTTCAGGTTCTCCACTGCAGTGTGGGTCTGGTTGGTGGTCAGGATGGAAACCCGTTCTCCATCAGGTCCCTTCGCAGTGGAGATCACCTCATACTCTGCAGAGAGACGGTACAGCATCGATTCCTCAGCTGTGATGGTTCCTGACAGACTCTCTGTACTCTGGGCGGATCGCTGCCGGCCTACCGGTGGTGTGGTTGTCTGGTTTCTCCCAGTCCAGGATGATGAAGGACGGACATCCCTCCACCGTCACCACAGTGAGGTTGGCAGGTGGGCTGGTTGGAGGAGATGTGACGTTCACCTCACCCGGTTCGTCTTCAGGGAAGTAGTTGAGGGAGGAGGTGATGGAGCAAGGCTCATCCGGCTTCTTCCCGGTTTGGTAAACTACATGAGGCGCTGCAGGAGGGAACGGTTCAATTAACACAACAGGAAGTAAAACACTTGTTCTGTTGTTAATCCAGTAATGAAGAAGTGCTGCTTGTTGCTTGTTGCTGCTTACCCACGTAACGCTTCTTGCCCATTGCATCAACATCAGAGGTTGGCTGAGACTGGAAAAGGTCTGAATCCTCCCAACTCTCCTGCCGACTCACTGAAAACAGAGAGGTGGTGACATGAGACGACAAACTATTCTGCTTCCTTCAACAGGTTGTTAAAGGTTTATGGCCTATACAAAACATGGTCATTACGTTTTTGCATAACGAGATTCAGGTCTGATCAGTTCTGACCATCTTTAAATTCAAATAAGTTGCTGCTGGCCACGCCCCCCAGCTCAACATTCACACTTTCACATAAAAATGGCTGCAAACAGATTAACAATTATACAACTGTACAGGTTGGAAAAGCAGAAGTGGAGCCTCCTGCGCAGCCAATCAGAATGCAGCAGGTGGTTTCTGGACGTAACATCAATAACAAAACTCTTGTCTTTTCCAGCAGCCATTGTACAGCAGTAAAACCAGCTGAAAAAAATATGAATTTTGGATGTTTCTCCTTTAAGAAACCAAGATGCATCCAGAACCCACCAGCTTCCTGATCCCCTCCAAGCCTTCGCCGTGTCGCTACAGTTCTGAAGACTCACCTGCTGTCGGGGCGGCGGTAGTCGTGGTTTGTCTTCGCTCCTGTTTGGTCGGTTTGGTCGTCACTGCTGGGACTTTATACTTCGGGATTTCTGGGTTTCCGCTCTTCTCCGGGCGGTTCACCTTGTCTGAAGAAAAGAACATTTTGAAGGTTTCTGTCTCTCAACATGGCGGTAAAATCAGCAGCCATGTTTTTACCGGTCTCTCCAGGTTTTCTCACATCATTTGGCCGGATGTTGAGAGTTGTCCGAAACGGAGATCCTGAAACAACAATAAGCAGCAAACAGGTTCTGTAACAGCTCAACCAGTTATGACTTTCTGAAAATACAAGAGACAAGAAGCAGCTTTTTTCTATTTGATGGAAACCATTGGTCCAATAAGATTAAGATCATGTTTCTGAGGTGGTGCAGAAATGTTCTGTAAATGAGCTTCGTGTCTGTGGGAACGGCCTTCAGAAAACAACGTTAAGCCTTAGCAGAGACTTTGGGTCTGTTTTCCAGCCAGGTGTTTTCTGACCTCCTGGGGAAACAAGTTGAACCAAACCAGAGCTCTGCTCTGACTCCCAACGCCAAATGACCCTGAAAACATGAAGCAGCCACAGGACTGGATGTTTCTGAGGGAGGCGTCCAGAACCTGCAGCCAATTACAGCCTAACCCCCCTCTGTTAAAGGAGAAGCCAAAATTCCACAATCAGGGAATTGAGCCGCTTCCAGAGCGAAATGGCATGAACGCAAAACCAGCAACATGAAAGACGGCAGAGTCCCGCAACGTTTCAGCTCGTAACTTGAAACAATACAGAGGCATTCCTTTCAATCAGGCCGTGTAAATATGAAGGCTGCTGCAGCACCACCAATATTTGCTGTTTGCTTAAATTGTTTTGGTTTCTAAGAACTGCAGAGCTTTCCAGCTAAACTCCTGTTATTCTTGGACAGAAACTCCTTCAGCCTGTTAAAGCTGGAACCAATAAATGCACAGAGGTTTATACTGGATGGTCCTGATGGAAACTGCTCTGTAACTCCACTGTGTTTTCCATTGTTTCACACACAAACCGGCCTGATGTATAAACTGTTGTTTCCACATTTCCGTGGAAAGTGATCGATGCTCGCCATGCATCACATCAGCAGCAACATGTCCGCCGCTCAGCGTGCAGGAAGCATCAAAGCATCACCAGCAGGCTGAGAGCAGGCACCAGGTCACCACAGGCCAGATGCAGCAGTTTGAATGTCTGTGGCGAGGAAAAGTGCAAAGCCCTGCAGAGTGAAGTTCTTCAAAACAAGCTAACTATCAGGGACAATCATACTTTCCAAGAAGAAAGTATTTTCCATGAGATGTGCCAAAGTCTTTGGCCGGAGCGTTGAAGCTGGCGGCGCATCTTTCCCTCCTCGTCCCTTTTGCCTCTTGATCCCAAACAGCCTCAAACCATGCGGCGCAGCGGAGCGGCTGAAGCACGCAGCAGCGTTACGGCGCAGACAGGCAGGGGTCATGCTGTTACCAACCATAAAGCTGGTCGTCAACGACGACACCCGACCGACCGAACCCAGCAGGAACATCAGACTTCTTGTCCTCCGTCAGCGAGTTGTTGACTGCAGCAGGAGAGGGAGGGCAAGTGAAACATGGCTCTGATTGGACGGTTATTCTGTCACCGCTCTGTTTACACCTGTGTGCTTTCAACAAGTCCCAGATCAATGGTTTTTATGCAAACAGAAAATAGTTAAACCGACACCAAGCTGTGTCTGGATCCCTCAGCACATCTAACACACAGTGAACTGATGGAACCTTTCAAATAATCAAGCAGCAGCTTCATCTTGATTATTTGAAACATGGATGAAGACCAGCAGAAGCTTGACTGGAAGCTGAAAACATGAGACAACAAACATGGATGGACAGATCAGTGGATGGAAGGATGATGGATGACAGGATGAGGAGATGGACACAAACATATTAATGGATGTGGACAAAAACGGCAACATGAGCCGCAGTGGAGATGGAGATGCTGCAAAGCGAGTGAAGGGTTAATGATGAGACGCAGAAGACGAACAAGGACTCTTTACCCAGTCGAGCTCTGGGCCATAAGGCCAGTTTGGGCTGGGAAATGCCCCGGTGTGGCTGTCCGTTTGCTGTTGGGAGAGAGGCGAGTGTTAGGAGAGGAAAGAAGAACAACCAACCAAAGCCTGTAGAGGAACTCAAACTGTTCCTCCTGCTGCAGACGACAGACAGGATCTGAAAGCAAAGCAGACCTTTGGACCAGATCTGTGGGTTTCTACCAGTAGCAGCAGAGTTTAGATGAGAACCTGAACCTGAACCTCAGGATTTCATTCAGCCTGTCTGCTCTGGTTTGAGTTTCACTTCAGCGGTTTGGAAAAGACGTTGCTTCAGCGTATAATCACTGGCTTTCAGGATTAGAGCAATAAGACTCTTTAAAACACTCAGACATCTGCTTCATGTGAGCCGGGATGAAACCTGGACCTGATAATGGATCCTCAGGATCATCCGGTCCAGATGAGCCTGGTTCATATCTGGTACCAGAACAACATGATGAAGACTTGCTCTGTTGTTGCTGTGGGAACGGGAGGCTGCAGCACAAACTGTTTTACAAAAGTCGGCCAACGGGTCGACCCGGCCTCTGTTGGACCTAGAAGACTAGTTTGGTTGTTCAGCCAATCACAGATCACCAGGAAAATTAACGTCAGGAAGTAAGAGATTCTTAGACAGGAAGTGTTTCAGAAATCCCTACAGTAACTGGATCAGAGCTGATGCTGCAGAGTGTTGGTGGTTCAAATGTTCTGAAAAAATTTAACGCAAAAATCTAAAAAATATGCTGCTGACATTAATAGTATTGATCGGTTGCAACAACGTCACTTAATAACTGGAGGCGCCATGATGGACGGTGGAGGAGAGGGACGGGAAAAGCTATTTTCTAAAGATGGTTTTTCCAGTTTATTCCTGGATTCTTCTTGTTCAAGTCAAGCTAATTGGTCCTGGATTATAGATTTACAGAAGTTGGATATAGTCAGCTTAGAAACCGATCAATATTTCCTCCATACTGACGTGTTGATCAAATCAGTTTCCCTTTACACTGGAGCAACATTAAAAATGGACCAGATGCTAACCATGCTAGGCTACATGTGGCTACATGTGTGGCACTGTCTCCATGGTTACAGTAATTCAATATTTGTTGCATCTTAAATCATATTTATAAATAATATCTAGTGTTTGCAGTAATCCATGATTACACCGATGGGTTGATGGTTTTACGATCAGCGTAACTTTGATCATTAAAAGTTTTAAAATAAAGAGAAAAGTTTGGTTTGTATCCTTGTCTCTGTGACCACGCAGCACCTTCTGACGTTTCTGAAATGAAGTGGTAATCAGGCTAACAGCAGTTTGACGTCTGTCATGGCGGACTGAGATGACTACAGACTGTTGGGTTTGGATCTGTCTGTCTTTGCAGTCAGAGAACGAAAAGTGAGAATAAAGGTTCAGTGGAAGATTAAGATTACCCCCAAGGATCAAAGAGGTCGGGGACGAGTTACTGGATCTAGAGGAAGAGTGGCGCTGTGTGAGGCGGTAAGAGAAGGGGTCAAGATGGCTCCTCAAGATCAGTGGGTTAGCGTCTGGGCCGGAGGAAATCACAGGCAGTGATGGCCTCCCATTTCTGCTGCTGCCTTGACCTACAAGATGAAGAACAGTTGCAGTGTCGGGGTTACAGTTTGACCAGAACCTGCGATGAAAACAGAGAGCTAGCAACAGAGCTACGCCGTTAGCAGTGGACCAACAGCTGGAGCTTAACTCAGCTAACAGACGGATGAAGGATGGAGTGATGATGATGATGATGATGGGTCGTTTAGCTACAACAATCTTGGATCCAGTCAGTGAAGCTGCTGCTGTGACAAGCAGCCATGACTGAGATTGTGAGCTACATGCAGACGCTGGATGGGATGGAGGTGAAGGAGCAGACCTGAGGAAAAAACAATCCGCCAGAAGCCTGACAGGAAGAGCAGACAGACAGACAGACGGACGGAGCGAGGCCGGCTCTGAGCGGACAGGAAGTGAGGTTACCCCAGGTGCCGAGCTTGGCCCGCTCATTGGCCAGGGCGAGTCGGAGCAGCGAGGAGCCGTCCTGAGGTCTCACTGCAGCTGTGAGGATAGAAAAGGTTCAACACAACAAACATGTTTCACTGGAAGAGACGCGTCCCGTCCTGTCAAAGCAAAACCACAGTAACCGGACGTCATTCTGGGAAAAAGGAAGGATGAAGTCAGAGTTAAACCAGGAGGATGTTAACAGGAGAAAGGTGAAGGTGGAAATTACCCTCAGGATTAGGAAGCTTGTCAGGAGCCCTGCTGGGCCCCCTGGTGGTCTGCAGCTCGCCGCCTTTGGAGGGGAAGTTAGAGACAGTGATGTGGGCAGGAGGGGTGGAGGTAGGCAGCAGTTTGGGGAGGGCAGTAGTCCGCTGCTCCGCAAGACGGGTTCGGTTGGCTATGAGACTGTTTCCTTTTTCTGGGACAGAGAGGAGAGATGCTGTGATCCCAACAACAGATACTCATCTTTAACTCAAAGTTTCCCTCTGAGTACTGAGACCTTTAAAGCAAAACTTCCTCCATTATTAATGATCCTTCAGATTCTTTTGGCCGATTGGGTCAAAGTGAAGTTGAGATGTTTTGGTCTCAGTAATCAGAAAGTTTAAACGAACCTGGACTGAACTGAGCAGAACGACTCGTGTCGTCTTCCTGCAGAAAGACCAACAACGTCTGCGTCTGAACGTACTGAAGGCATGCAGTCTGGTGAGAAACGACGACAAGACGCAAAGAAAGAGGAAGAAGAAGAGAAATGCAGAGCTTTACTCATCAGTAAGATGTTGTTAAAGAGCTAAAAACAAATCCAGTGGTCAGGTAAACAATGGTTTCTGTTGCACAGACACTGACCCTGAGGAACTCCTGAGAAAAGGTAACCAACACCAAGACGGTGAATCCGGTCCGTCATTTACTCCGGTTCACACCTGAGAACCGTCAGGTATTCAGAAAAACCCTGACTTTAAAAACTCACCTTGATAAACAAACACTAAACTCTGTAGACATGCAGACGATTATCAGCTGATTGTTTTTCTATTTGATTCTTTCTTATATGAACAGATTTTCTGTTTTCAGTAAAAAATGGCAGAAAAAGCTGAAGGGTGAGTGAAAGGTCAAAGGTCAAAGGTAGCCGGTGGCTGATGGATCGTGGTCAAATGATCGTTGACAATGGCGGCGTGGGCGGGGCCAAGTCCACTTACTCACATCCAGTGACATCACCACCAAGACTTTCTGACTGGGCCAAGCATGCAGCCAATCAGGACAGGCCCCGCCCCTTTCAGGCGCTGAAGCTGCATGAATGGATGAAGCTGACAGTTAAAGAAGGAAAAGCATCTCCATGGTTACCAGGTGAGTCGTGAGCGGGTTTGGGTCGGGCGGAGCCCGGCACAGGGGCCGTTTCCTGCCGGCTCTCTGGAGACTCTGTGGGAAACAGGAAGCTGTTTTTATGGACGAAGAGGAGAGGAAAAGAACCGGACCGCCTCCAGAGAACCGACTGCAGCTCAGGTCCGACTGATGGTGCTGGCAGTTCACAGAGATTTTATAGATTGGATCATTTTGGGATCAGTCGACCGTCACTGCAGCGCTTCACTGGACCAGTAAGAGAGTCTGATGCCCCGAAAGAAAAGAAACGATGAAAGAGGAGATAATCACCGAAGACGGAGCGAGATGACCCGGAGTTAACGGGCTTAACGGGCTTAACAGGCGGCACCCGAAGACTGGAACTGTTGTGAAGAACTGCAAAGAAGTCAACAGTGTTTACTGCTCTTCAGTTGTAAAGCAAAATTCTTATCACAGTTTGTGTGATTTATTGGTTAGAACTGGTGGAGCAGCAGTAGAGCTGGTTGTGATTTAACTTTACCTGGAGCAGGAGGGAACGGATGCTGAGGTTTCTGCAACACAAACCAAAGAACAAATCTTCAACGACTTCATCTCTCTCAGCAGAAAGGCTCTGTGTAATCTCTGTAACTCAATAATTCTGCATTTATCTGCTAATCCAGTGAGATCCAGCAGCCATTACGTACCATCGGATTTGTCAGAGTTTTCCGCGGTTTGTACGGTTTCTGTGTGTTTTTATCTGCAGATTAAGAAACAACAATTTATCAGAGATTAAATTAGAAGAAGTTTCTCCTGATGGGTGGAAGAGGTTCTGCTTACTGGCCGTGTTGGTGCTGTGGATGACCGGTTTGCTCCAGAGGCCGCTGCGGTCGTCCTTGTTGGAGCGAACCCCAAACTCGTACTGCGTGTCGGGCTTCAGGTGGTCGATGACGGTGTCACTGGTAGGACAGGTCTGGTAGATCCACTTCCTGTTCCTCTCCCTGTAGCGGATGGTGTAGAACCTGGAGCAGGACGGAGGACACACATCGTCACACTGGAAGATTCATGTTGGGTTCAGAGCTGAGATTGTTCAGACTCAACAAACACAAGTCGATGCTTCACTTCTTCTTGAGGCTGAAGTGATGCTGTAAGCCATTTTGGAAGATTTGATACCAAACATACTTAGTCATGAGATTCCTGTCACCTGAGAGAATAATCCAAAAAAGGGAAGTTATTTGGTTTAAATGCTGCTAATATGAACCAATGGATCCAGACTGTAGAAGGAATTCAAATAATGGAAAAAATGACGCACTACAAGAAGACCAACTCAAGGAAAAGTGTTAAAAATGGAGAATCCAGGACAATATTGGATTGTTTTGCTTGGATTTCTGCTGACATTAGTTTCGTGTGAATCATTAATGTATTTTTAACAGTTTGTTCTGATTATTAAAATGTTTAAAACGTCACCAGACCTTCTGCAACAACATCTGTCTTGAAGTTGAACTCCTTCCAGTTGCAGAGGTTTCCTAAAAGCAACATTTTGGTTCTTCTGGGTCGCAGGATTAAATTCTATCGTCTCTGGAGTTGAACCGGCATTCAGAACAAGGATCCACTGAAGCTGCCGGAGTGCCTGTGAGCAACCTGACGCTGCGGCTGGAAGTCTGGATCTCGTCAGAGTTTCACTGACTGCCGTCCTGAAGGTGTCGGGTTAACAAGACGTTAATAACCAAGAGGCTTGAAGCCGTGTGGTTTCTCCTGGCCGTCTGCAGCCGTCATGATCTCAGCATGGAAACAAGCATGTTGTTCATCCTGGCCGGCGTGGATCTCCACTTTCTCCTGGGTTTTCAGAGCGAGGCAGCAGCCAAGCTAAAGGAGCTGACGTTAGCTTTAATAAGAGCAGCAGTGGACTGCAGGGTCAAGATTTCCAGAGGTTCCTCCAACTCGTTTGACAGGGAAGGAAAAACGTGAGCTGCAGGCGGCGGGAGACGATCACTCAGCACAGACTGACGATTCAAACACAACAGATGCATCATCCTGACCGGACAGACACGAGACTCTGTCCCACTGTGGACATGGAGACGTTCAGTCTGGATTGTTCCAACTCCTTACCCGTCCTCCAGACACTCGCTCATAACGTTCTTCTCATACGGCGTCTTCAGGTGGTTCCCCCAGGACAGCAGCACCGCCGTGGGGCTGATGGAGCCGATCACCAGGTGGAGCGGCTTCTCCAGGTTCACCTTGCCTAAACAGAGAGATCTGTGAGACTGCAGGAGGCTCTGAAGACCAGACTGGACTGGACCGGACCAGAACCCTACCTGTGCAGTGCTTCTTCATGTCATTGACTGGGATTGGCTGGACGGCCACCAGGTACTTTGGTTCAGCATCTGAAACAAAATGGTGGCTGAGCTAAGTGTTTGGTGACAGATGATCTCAGACATGGAAATACAGAAACATTTCATTTTAGCAGAAATGTTCTTTTGGGCCAAATTACACAAAACACTCTCAGATTTCAGCTGCTCTGTGTCCCGACACCTGATCTGATGCAGAAAGCTGGAACACCATGAAGACTCTAACTAGTAACCGATCCTGAAGATGAATTAGTTCAGACAGTGAAGCATCTGGAGTTTTTCCAGCCTGTTGGAAACATGAACCGATCCTGTGGGACCAACTGGACTCTGTTACGGAGCGCCATGACAGTCATGATGTCATGGCGGTGTGACGCTACGCAGACACACACATGGCAGCGATTACAGATGAAGAGAAATTTCTCCACAGATTCTTCCAGAACAAAATGCTTCGGCTCTGAAACACGTTCAGGTGAAACCTGGAAGGAAATGAAGGAAAATTGTTTCTGTCCTGAGGGAAGTTTCACATCTTCCTTTACGATAACTAGCATACCATTCAGCGGAAGATCATGCTAAACTGTTGTGCTAGCATGGTATATAGCGGAAGCTAACAATAAATACCGTGTGTTTCACTAAACACATGGTATTTAGTGAAAGATAATGCTAAAGTGATATGTTAGCATTGTTTTACTAGAAGCTAGCACTAAATTCTATACCAACATGGTACTTAGCAGAAATGCTAACTCACGATGCTAGCATGGTACTGTAATGTAGCGCTAAAATGTTACCAACATGGTATTCATCTAAAGGTAACGCTAAAGCGCTAAAGTGTCCCACCGCTACATAAAGGGATGACATTACATCACTTCCTGTAGCTTGGATCACACTTCCTAAAGGAATCAGCACTTCCTCTGAGGTCTGGTCCGGTTTATTGGTTCTGCTGGTTCCCATGCAACATCAGTCGGGTTCTTCACCTCAGAACTTGGAGGCTCTGGTCTATGAAACGTCTCAGAAATTACAACACAAAGTTTACAATAAATTTATCACATCCAGATTGTCCTGGAGAGACAGAAACATTGACCAGAACTGAACCAAATGATCAATGAGTCAAACTTTACGGTCTGGTTGGAAATGTTCTCAGCTGCTTTAAGGGGAGGAATGGTCCTCCGTACGTCTGCTTTGGTTTTGAACATGAAGCTGTAAGAACAGCAGCAGTTCACCTCAGAGGAAACACCAGCATCGCCCTGAGACCACAACTGGGTCTGATGTGGCAGGAAACCCAGAAACCACGAGCAGCGGCAGATTTACAGAGTCAACATGCGGTGCTGCAGAGCTGAGAGCCACTGGGAGGCTGGAAGGAGGCCACAGCGCCACCAAGAGGCAAAACACTCCAGAAATCTGAACTTATGCACAAAACCAATGGAGGAGACAGATAGCATTAAGCTAACACAAACATGGCAGTGGCAGCATCATGTGACACATGACTCAACGTTTGGAAGTTTAGATCTGAGAATGATGAGGGATTATTAGAGCCAATTTAGAGAGAATAAAAGTCAGACGTTTCAGAAAACTCAACAATTTTGAGATCAATGTCCAAAATTTCCAGAAAAAAAAACAAGGAGATTTTCTGAGCTGAAAAAATTGAAAATTTGCAATAGGAAACTTCGAAATTTTAGGATTAATCTGAATTTTCTAGAAATTTCTTCTGTTCAAGCTCAGAAAATTAAAATTCGTTTTTTCAAATTTAAAGTTTTTTTCTTGAAATTTTCAACGTTTGAAACTCAAAAGTTTTTTCTCAAAAGTTTCAGAGATTTATCACCAAATTTCTGAGTTTTTTCTTGTAAATTTTTGACTTTTGAAGAACAGAAATTTCCATGTTTTGGGCAAAAAATGATCTTTTTCTATCTACAACTCTATCCTATCGATATGGCCTAGTTAAAGTCCTACATTTAACTGTGTGCCATCAGCAGCACTAAAGAGAGATGTTTTCCAAACTGACTGAATATAAATGCAGGCTTTTGGTTGTGAATATGAAGCAGAACATCCCAGGTTTATTCTCTGGACCAGACCCGACCCAGAACCCGAACCGACCCGGTTCTTACCCAGCTCGGTCTCGTACAGCTGTCCGTTCTCCGGCAGCTGGATGAACTGCTTGGAGAAGACGCTCCTGCCGTATCCCAGGATGTATCCCTCCAGCTTCACGTCTGGACCGGGCCGGACGAACTTCATGACGATGGTGTCGCCGGTGGCGTTGATCCGGACCTTCATGTTCTGACGGCGAACTGAGGGGAACCAGACAGGAGGAGTGAGCAGAACCGACCCGGAAACCAACATCCAGGCTGAACTGTGTTTTTCTAAAGGTTACAATTTTTGATCCAAAAGTTAAAATTGCTTCACAAAATCTTCATTTCCTGTGGAAGAGAATAAAGTTCAGTGAAAAAACTAAAAGTTTGACGCTAAAATCAGAATTATGACTTTTTGTTTCCAAATTCTGAGGTTTTCCTCAAAATGTCTTTTTTTTTTTTGTCAAAAATCTGAGAAAAAATAATTCTTCTGAAATGTCGTCTAACTTTATCTGCATACGTTTTGTTGATTGGTCATTAAAGAAGGGGATATATTTTTTCCTTCTTCTAAACTTTCCATACACAGCACAGAAACTGGTGGTAAATTAACTCTGTGTTGTTCTCTGTAGTCTGTTCCAGAACCGACCAGAACAGAACCGTTTCAGATTATCTTTAGTTTTTTCGGTTAACATGAAGCTCAGCTGTCGGTTCTGTTTCTGGTTCTGTTTGAACTCAGATTGTTGCTTCTGTCTATGGATGTGGAGCCATTAGAAATCGACCGCAGAAACATCTGGAGCAGCAGATCTTGATGTTCCTGTTTATGTAGCAGCAGCAGAAACTTTTATTGTCCTGGAAACAGAAAACAACCAAACTGCAGCGTTTAGAAGATCGTGGTTAAAATCTGCTGCAGCATTTTGAGACCAAAACTAATAAATTCACCATAAAAATTATTAAAATGTTCCATCTGCTGAAGGTCATCTAAAGCTACAGGATTTCTACATAGAAGTAAATTAATATTCAGTCACTGTCCAGTCATTATGCTGCTCAGAGCGCCCCCTGCAGGTCATAAAGAAGACAAACAATCAACTGGAAAATGAACAAATCCTGCAAAAATGAGCAGATTTTTTAAATCGACTGAAGAAAACATGAGGAAAAGAGAAAAATTTCAGATTTTAGTGAAACCGTCACAGAAAACAACAAATATGAATTATGTGAAGATAATTTAACTTCGTCTTTAAACTTTGGAGTTTCTGTTTTTTGATTTCAAAGAATAAAGTTTAATATGTTTCAGTGGAGCAAAAATGCAACAAATAGTTTAATAGTTTTTTAGAGTCTAAATAATATTAATACCAAAATACAGAAATAGGAGCCATATAGTCTAGATATAATAAAACTGAATAATAAAGGACAAATGCAACAAAAAGTTAAACTTAAATAAAAACAACTCTTCTGAACGCCCCCTACCGGTCAACTATCAAATTACAGTCCGCAGCTTTTAAAAGGTTTGTTGTTTTCAGAACATTGTTGTTCTGAAAACCACAGAGCGCCCCCTGCAGGCCAGGCCAAGCAGCGCTGCTTTGCAAAATCAAGAAAAAGTCCAAACAGTAAAACATGGAGTCGGTCCTGGTGACGATTTAAAGAATAAAAACTACAGCAGGTCAGAGAGCGCCACCTGCTGGCCACAATCAAACCCCTAGGTCAGTGTTTCAAATACTCCCTCCAGTCTGGACCCGGGTTCTGCAGAACCAAACCTCTGGGTCCAGTCAGAAACCAGAACATCGTCTGCATGGAGACAGACCAAACCCAGCGGGTCAGGCTGCTAACCGGGCCCCAGCAGAACCCTGGACCAACACCAGAACCAGAACCAGAACCTGCTGACTCAACTGATTCCATTGAAAGCCTGCAGGAGAATCCTCCTGCTGTTTTGTTCTGTAAATCTGGATCAGAACCCATCAGCTTTGATTCTGTTCTTTTCTTCACTTTGTTTCTCTGACCTTTGACCTCAGATTGGACCTGTTTTCTGTCTGTTCTGGTTCTTCCTCTGTGGTTCTGTCCCGTTCAGGTCAGATATCTGGACTTGCCTCGGATCCTCTGGGCCGGGCTGCCGCCCAGCAGAACCGTCCCTCCAATCAGCAGCAGCAGCAGGACTCTGAGCAGGAGAGCCATCATAACCTCTGACCTCTTGCAGGTGATGATGATGAGGGTGAGGAAGGACCCTGGAGCTGGACAACTTCACTAAGCGTCTCAGAGAGCAGCCGTCTTAGGACTTGTTCAGCTGAGGGACGTCCTCGCAGTGGGACGCTGCGTCCAGCGGCTCCATCTATAGGCTGGGCAAAGGGGGCGGAGCCTCTGCTCGCTCGGCCGCCTGCTCTCTCTCTCTCTCCTCTTTGCTCCTCCTCCTACAGAACCGAGCCGTTCTGCTTCCAGCAGCTGCTGCAGACCTGATGTTCTGGTCTTCATCCTCCTCCTCTTCCTCATCTCTTTTGATCCTACATCTTATTTTAACAGTTAACTATTTATGTTTTCTATTTTATGAAGATGATTTTAATCCATCTCTAAATTATTTATTAATCTGATGTTTGTTTTTAATCCTGTTTTACATTTTAATCTTTATTTTCTCATTCTGACGCCTTTCCGTCTCTAAGTGAATGTTTTCTATATTGATGTTTCTTCATTTTGTTTATTATGTTTTTCATGATTTTATTTGATCTTTTTGTTTCTCTGCTTGTTTTCCTTCTTTTTAATCTGTTTATTTTTCATATTTCTTCCTGTTTTGGATCTCTCATCGTTCTTTTCTTGTTCTGCAGGAATCTTTTAGTTTTTTTGGAATGTTATTGTGATTTATTACTGTTTTTCTCCGACTTTATGGTTGTTCTGCATATTTATGATCATGTTTTTCATCCATCAGTAAATCATTTACACATAATTCTGTTTGAAACTTTCCTGTTTTGTATTCTGCAGAGTTTTTTTTTGAGTCTTTGTGAATTTACTTTCTATGTTTTCATGTATCTGTCACTGGTTGTGTAAATTTTCTTCTGGTTTTAATCTTTATTTAAATGTTTTCAAAAATTTTATTTAAATGTTATCTATATTTGTCTTTGCACTGAATAATTTTTTCATATTTTGAGTTATTTAAATTTTATTTTTGATGTTTCTTTGACAGTTTTAAAAATCTGGTGTTTTAAAATTTGCCTTGTTTGATGTTTTATGGTTTTAGTCTTTATGTAAATGTTTTAGTCGTTCTGCAGGTTTTGGACCTTAAACTCTTTTTCACATTTTCTTCTGCTTGTTTAATTTCTTTTTAATCTTTATTTAAATTATTTGAATTTTTTTTTTTGTCTCATTTGTTTTTCCATCTATGTTTCTCTGAATCCTCGTGTGGTTTTTCTATTTGAGTTTTGAGTAAATTTTGCAGATTTATTTGGCAGTTTGACACATTTTTGGGGTTTTATAAAACTTTCTCTCCAGGTTTTTTGTAAATTTTTTGTGTCAATCATTAATCTACAGTTGTTTTCCTTCTTTTTTCATTTAGTTTTAGTCTGTTTTTTTTTATCTACCAAAGATGAATTTATGAATATTTTTGTTTGCATTCAGTCTCACATGGTTTCCTTTGTGTTTTGCAAAAAATTTTTCTACAGCTTATGAATTTTTATCATCCCTTTATGAATATTTTTCATATTTCTGAGGATATTTTTAATTAATCAGTGAATATTTTCCATCTATTTTTATATTATTTTCCTTCTTTCTCAGCTTGTTTTCCATCTTTTCATCATTTTCTCCTTCTGTTTCCTCATCTGAACTCAGTGGCTTCACCATAAAAATATCTTTTCCATCATAAACTCTGGTTATGAGTTGCGGCCCCCAGGTCCTTGGACCCCTGACCTCTGACCCCGCATCCTTCAGGGTCACTGATTAACTCCCACATGGATGAAGGAGTGAAGGAGTATTTACTGAATTAAGCGTCTCATTATGACCACATGTTGCAGCTGAATCTCTGAGGTTGGAGGTTTGGCGGCGGCAGCTGGATGTTCCCGTGAGGTTTGGACCAGCTGGAATGAGAGGAATGAGATCGCCTCGGCTCAGGGTGTTAATGATTTCACAAAAAAAGACCCCAAATGAAAGCAGAGCATGCTGGGAACATCACAACACGTGCAGCCTGGGAACAGCCTGGAATGCTGACATGTTTCCTCCAGGCTGGAGAAACCACGATGATGAGGAGGAGGAGGAAGAGCAGTCAGCACTTGGCTTAGGGTTCGGGGATTGTGGACGCAACACGTGCCGTCACATGCGACAGGAAGGAGGCGAGGCGGAGCGGAGCAGCGAAATGCCAAACAGCAGCTGAAGCAGAACCAGGATTCATGTTTGAACAGCAGAAGAAGTTTGGAAATGATGACGGATGAGACGAACGGAGGAAAAACCACGATAAATACCAACGGGAACAAAACCAGATGAAACAAAACCGTCCAAAACCTGTCAGACTGCAACAGCTCTGAGACACGGATCAGGTTTACCTCTGGTAGAGGCGCCACCTGTGGCCAGGAACAGTACTGCACCATAAACTGATATTTTTATAAATTATCATAAGTATTTTGTATTTTCTGTTTTCTGTTTCATTAACTAATGCTTCCTGATTCAGATAGAAACTTTGTTTTGTTTTGTTTTTTTATTTCACTGCAGCATCTTAAATTTAATGTTTAGAGAAAGTATGAAAAAAAATTAAAAACTCCCCGATTTAATAGTAATTAAGACTTTTGGTTTTAGTTCAATAAATAAAGTCAGGATTCTGGTGTGGATTCACAACCTGGATGAAGACCAAATCATATATTTGCTAGAAAGCCAACTAGTGGTGTACTTTCTTTTTACAGTCACTATAAATCACGGCGTGTTTGATGGGAAAGTCCCTGAAGCCAGATCTGATTGGGGGCTCGTCCGGGATGTTGAAAATTTTACCCCAATTAATTCATTTAATATCTGATCACTTTTACATTAAAACCCTGAAATTCACAGTGTTTTTCCAATATTATTAACTTTTCTCAGATTTGTCTTACTTTATTTTATGGCTTAACTTTTTCAAATATATTTATCTCTATTCTGATTTAAGTGAACCTGCTAGATAAATGTTTATTCACGAACAGATGATCAGTCTGATGATTAAGGTTCTTGTTTTTCTAGCTGTAGCAGAAACAGCTGCAGACGGTCCAATATGCTGCTCTGCCTCTCGTCTCCAGGTCCACATTAATAAATGTGTTGTTTGCCTGAAAGCGGCGCAGAGCTTCAAACGCTAACATCAACCAGGCAGGAGGCTCCGACTAATTAAACTCTGTTTCTCTGCACAAACCTACAGCCTGAAGCTCCAAATTCTCCCTGAACCAAGTCAATCCAGGTAACGATGCTGCCAGTGAGCCAATGTTTTCCTGCAACCAATTACCAGCAAAACAAAACATTTCATTAAGAAGAGTAATCAGAACCAGTCTTATTGCTGCTAATTACTGCCTTAAACTTTAATGTTGTCCCTCAGGTCCAGCAAGATTTAACCGAAACCCCAACATGATGTGTTTTTATCCAGAACGACGGATCCAGACAGAACCAGAACAAATCGTCATCACAGTTCAATCCATGTAAACACTGAGGTTTAATCAGAACCAGTTTCTCTGCTGCTTTGTTCCATCATGTTGAGGTGTTGGAGAAAACTTTTGTTGTTCCTTCAGATTCAGGCTTTTACTGTGAAGGATTTTGCGTTTTATTTTTAGAAATATCAGGGTTTAAACATGAGTAAATGTGTTGGAAAACAATTTTAATGTTTTCTGTTATCGTTTTATCAAAAGAAGTGGTCTTTTATTTTGAAGGAGGAAAACTTAAAAACATGCTTACTTTCTTTAAAAACGGTTTTGGTTCGAGAGCTGTGTGTGTTTTATTTTGAAAGATTCATGTTTAAACTTTATTCTTTAAGTTTAAAGTGAAACGTTTCCACAGCCTCGCTTCAATGTCTGAACCAGGTAGGAAACAACTGAGATTTATGCAGTGAGTTTTATTTTGAAGGCCATAAAGATGTCAGAGACTTTTATTGTGAAGGGTTGTCCATTCTGTCAGTAATATTTCCAACTGCAGATGTGAAAGTTTAGGTTTGAGACTCAGATCTTTCTATTTTCCATCACAGCTAACATCCTGTGTGATGCCAACGGTTTCTGTTTCTGACCAATCTGCCTCCGGTCCAAACCTGGACCCAGACTCCAGAACCGGGCTCAGGCTGAAGAAGCCAGAGGTTCTTACATAAGCCTCTTCCTTCCAGAGGAGAGCAGAACAACGCTGCCTTTGTGTGAAAACGGCTTCAACAGGCTGCGGTTCTCCGGAGCTGCTCGCTCCGTCCGGTACCGGTCCGTTAAAGGAACCAGAACCCAGAGCAATCACTGATAGCAACCCCACTGGAGCTCTGCCCATTACCTAGCAACCTCACTGGAGCTCTGCCCGTTACCTAGCAACCTCATTGGAGTTCCACCCGTTACCTAGCAACCTCACTGGAGCTCCGCCCATTACCTAGCAACCCCACTGGAGCTCTGCCAGTTACCTAGGAACCTCACTGGAGCTCCCCTGATTTCAGTTGAGGAAAAAGGTGGGTAGTCTTTTCCTGGTTCTTCTCACCTGAAAGTTTTTGACTATTTTAACTCACAAACATACAAAAATGTGCAGTAATTTCTGCACAAACTGGAGAGACTGATTGATGTGATGTGGAAGAAAATGGATAAAACTGCATTGATTTGATTGATAACATTTAAGCACACAATTTATGTTTCCACTGGAGTGTAGAGGGCAACATTAGAACCTGTGGTGGGCCACGTTTGGCCCCCAGGCCTCATGTTTCACTCCCCTGCTCCCACTGGTCTGTCCACCATTTTATTTTAGAGTCCAGTTTATCCTGAATCGACCCAGTTGACCTGGAGGAGAAACCCAAACAGGAACAGAATAAAACCAGAGAGGCAAAACATTATGACCACCTGCCTCACAGGGTTCTGGTCTCTATTTGTGTCCATGAAAGGATCCAAACAGGTGATCTGTTGGATCAGGTTGAGTTTATTGATGATGTTTCCTGTTCCAGTCAGTCCTGGTGGAACCACTGGGTTTGGACCCAGCCCACCAGAATAAGGGTCTGAAACATGAAGCCCTGGACAAACTAAAGCAGCTCCTGGACTGAGACATCCGTCAGCTAAAAGCAGAGAAGGATGAGGACAGAGAAGGCTCCACCTCTGACCTCTGACCTCTGGAGCTCCGACCTGCTGCAGTGAAACCACATTAGAGTCGCTTCTTCTGGTTTCTCCTTTAGATGGATGGAGGAGCCAAAACTCACATCAGGAAGGGTCTCTGGCTCTGCAGAACACTGCCTGGGCTGGGAAAGTATTAGCAGATGTCGCCAGTGGAGGCCAACACCACCATGCCGGCCCCCACCGGCCCCCACCGGCCCTGGCTTGGAGAGCCCAGCAGAGAAGTGGACAGCTTGTTTTCCACCAAGCTTACATGAGGAGGAGCTGAGAGGAAAAATGCAACACAGGTTCCATCAGGAGAATCAGAACAAGCTGCTAACAACCCACATAAATCAGAGGAGCTGCAGGATCCGAGGAAATCCCCCAGAAAACCAGAGACTTCAGCCTGAGGCCAGGTTCTGACCCGCTGGTGAGTGAAAGTCATAAAATTGAGCTGGAAACAAAACCAGGGCTCAGGAACAAGTCCAAGTTAAAGAGAGACCAGCAGGGGGCGCAGTGAGATCAGGCAGTAACTGGAGCAACATGAAGAAAGTTAGCATGAAGTCCTGAGGGGAAGAGAACCTGACCAGTTCTGACCAGTTCTGACCAGTTTAACCAGTTCTGACCAGTTTTAACCAGTTGTTAACAGTTTCTAACCAGTTATAACCAGTTTCTAACCAGTTCTGACCAGTTTCTAACCAGTCTGTAACCAGTTGTTAACAGTTTCTAACCAGTTCTGACCAGTTTTAACCAGTTTCTCACCAGCGTTAACCAGTTCTTACCAGTTTCTCACCAGTTCTGACTCTGGACCTGCAGCAGACCCAGCCTGGCTGTATCAGTCATCCTGTACTTGGCGGCCATGATGCTTCTGGACGTCCAGAGTTTGGTTTTTCTGGATGTTTCTCATGAAGCTCACAGGATCAGCTGCTGATCCTTCACTCCTGATGATGTAACGCTCTGAGGCTGTGAAACCCGATGAAGTTTTGTTCAGACATCACCTGTTGGTGCAACGTGGCGTCAAACTGACACTTCACCCTGTCCCGCTCCTTCCAGTGCGAGCGGCACCATCTGCCTCCCATTAGAGGAAACTGATTCCTCGAAGCAGCAGCAGCAGAAGGGGAACCGTTTGAAGGTGGAGGCGTTATGTAACCGAGGCTAACAGAGTCTGACAGGACAGCTGGAGGCAACAATCAGGGCTGTGTTTCCCATTAAACTCCACAAACCCTGACCTTTTCCACGCACCGGCTGAGCCGAAATTCAGGTTGGCTTTCATCCTCCTCCTCTTCTTCCTCCAGGATGCTAACGCAGAGCGGAGCTAGCTGCCTGCTCCTTTAAGGCCGTCAGAGTCAGAGGGGGGCATCCAGGTCAACCCATTTAAACCCACTGGTCACAATAGTGATCAAGAAATTTAATTCACTGTCAGCACTCCAAAAAACTTACTGAAATCTTCAGTTTGTGCTCAGCAAATATTGAAAATTTAGAGTGTTTGGAAAATATTATGCAGCATCACATGAATAGAGTAAATTATCACATGGATACAGTAAATTATCACATGAATAGAGGAAATTATCACATGAATAGAGGAAATTATCACATGAATAGAGGAAATTATCACATGTATAGAGGAAATTATCACATAAATAGAGGAAATTATGACATGAATAGAGGAAATTATCACAAGAATAGAGTAAATTATCACATGAATAGAGTAAATTATCACACGAATAGAGGAAATTATCACACGAATAGAGGAAATTATCACAGGAATAGAAGAAATTATCACATGAATAGAGTAAATTATCACATGAATAGAGTAAATTATCACAGGAATAGAAGAAATTATCACATGAATAGAGGAAATTATCACATGAATAGAGCTTGTTTATATCTTGGTTGCACCTTGCTGAAAGGAAGACTGCCACCAGCCTCCCAAAGAGGTTAGTAATGCATGTTTAAAAAAACATACGACACAGATTTTTTGTGCACATAATATTTAAAGTGTCTAGTTATGATATTCACATCGGCATTTACAAACTCAAATCATGAGAAAAGAGGATGATCTCCATCCTCTGGTGGCTCTCTGGTGGTAACAGAGTGCCACCAGTCATGTGGCATTCTGTTACCACCTGTAAAGTTTATGATGAAGTTTATGATGAAGGGACAACTGTCTCTTTGATGTACCTGTTAAAACTGAAGAACTCTACTAATACAGGCCATTTAACTTTTAGGTATTATTTTACAAATGTGTCGTAGGAGAGATGACCAATTTACTCATCTTCTCATGGATTTATTATCTTATGCAAAGGTTTGACATAAGGTCAGTAGCTCATAATAAATCTCAAATGGACACTTCTCTTCAAGATGTGACCAAGACACTTACTGGTCAGACAAAGCAAGAATTGTTTCCAGAGATGTTGCTTTTGCACCAAAGATGCCTGGGAGAAATTCAAGGCTTTATTGCACATTGAGTGCTTCAAGAAAGTTTATGGAAAGTAAGGAGGGGATGAAATAACCCAATATTAAAGAATATCAAAGTCACCAAATGGTGAGAAGGAGCCAAACAACTGAGCTTTGATTCCAGGCCTTGGGGTCCGGTGTCCTGTACCTTTCAGGTCCACCGGCCTGAATCAAATGGATCAACAGTCTAGTTCTTCACAGTAAAGCATTGTTCATGTTTTTTAATAATTTTTTAATTCTTTCCCCTTGATTAGTTCAAAGGGCCATAAATGACATCTGATTTTAATATTTTCATGTCTGGGAAAAATTTGGGATTAAAGGGTTAAGAGCTGCAGCGCTCAGACGACAGAAAAGGAATTATGATTCCTGATCCTCACCAGGAATCAGAACCTGCTTCTGGAGCAGCAAATGTCCAGACAGAACCAACGACCCGGTCAGCAGCAGCTCAGGTCCGGGTGACCCAGGTCAGACTGAGGAGGATAAAAAATGATGACAGGAGAAAAAAGTGAACTAATGAACTGAGTTTGATGAAATAACGAAGAGTCTGTTAAGAAATAAAGGAGGAAGATGAAGGTCGGGTTGTTTGGACCAGAACGTTTCTGTTTCCTGGACGTCCTGAAACATTCAGGCCTGCGTCGCGCTTCTTCCTGATTCACTAAAACGACTGATTGATCCCGGCTGGTTCTGATCAAGCAGTTATGAAACAGAACCAGAACGGATCCTGGACCGGATCCCGGACCCGTTCAGTTTCAGGGTCACCAAGGTCTCACGTGCAGCAATGTCAACATATTCTGCTTTTATTTTGTCTGCTTGCGCCGATCTGTCTCCTCTGTTTCCAAAATAAAAGCCTCCAGAGATGGAGGTGGAAACCAAAGCTGGGGGAACGAGGGGAACCTTCAACACGGCCATCAGAAATAAATTATGAATATTTAGAAGAATGAAATGAATAAAACTGTTCACATCATTAATGTGGCATGTGCTTCAAAAAAATAAAAAAAATAAAGAATAAATTACTGCAAAACTTAATCAAATAAAAGGTTCAGGCTTAGTTTCTTCAAAATAAAAGCCACTTCTATTTCCTTTACATCACCATGTCCTGTAAAACTTTAGGGGCTGAACTCCAAAATACTTCTGATACTCAGCAGAAAGAGAAAAAATGGTGGCTCAGAAATTCAGGAGTTGAATCTTTTTGGGGGCCCGTCCGGGATCCTGAAGCAAATCCACCAGATTCCCAATCAGGAAAACCTTTTCTCTTTAACTTTCAGTTTGAGTTCAATGAAATACTTAAACCAAAATAGCATCTATCAGCCCATTGTTACGACCAGTTTAAGTGTGGAATAAAAGTTACGTTCACGCAGCACGAAAATACGACTTCATACATCAGTGTAAGCTGCTTAACACTGGTAATAAACTAGTTAAAACTGATCATAAATCCCAATCCTTTACCCAAAAGAGTATCAGATTTGTTTCACCTCCATGCGGAGCTAATACCAACTGCAGACTTTGACATCATTGATGTGAGACGTGTCATAATTCTGCACCAGAAAAAATCTGGGTGTAAATAATGTCTGAAGCTTTTCTTTCTCTTTCCTTCATCTTGTGATTTTGCTGTCAGATCTGAAAAATGTTCAAATCCATCCAGACGGCGGCGGCCTTTATCACAGCATTTAATTAGTATATTGAACAGCCATGCAGAAATAACTGGAGCAAGAAATCAGTTAGATTCACATCTACTCACTGGTTCCAGTCTGGGTACTGGTCCAACCCGTTACGCTGTGTGAAAACTCAGAACCGAACCTCTGGCTGCTGGCTTTGGGTCTCAACATTCCTGCTGTCAGCAGCAATGACTGAGCGTCAACACGTCCTCCTCCAGGAGACCGTCTGTCTTCACTCTGTCCCGCTCTGTTTGACTTTTGTCTCTCAGGTGATGAAGGACGGGATTTACCAGCTGTCATCCTCACTGCTGTAACCACGGCAACCGATGAGAGACGACCAACGATCCCCGGAGACCACCGAGGAACAGAGACGGTCTCTAACCAGGAGACTTCACTGGGAAACCGTCCATCCAGCTAAACCAGGGGGACAAACTTTTTACACAAGTTAAAAACACCCAGGGGAATTTTTCTCACTCAATAATTTGAGTGAGAAAAACTGCACAATAATTTTATAGTGATTGTTTTCTTTTGTGTCTGCCAAACACTAAACTCAATATGCATTAATTTACTGAAACAAAGTGGAAAAGAACTAATTGTTTCAGGTCTCTCTCAGTAATAAAAGAAAAGTGTTAAGTTTCCAAACTTTCTGGGTCGAATCTTTTCTCCTTTGTTGGTCTAAACACATTTTAATTAAATGACTTTGTTTAAAAAACCTGGCGAATTCATCCTGGTTTGTTTTTCAGTAAACAGTTGCTGGATGTTTGTGAGCGTAGCTACTAGGATATTAAACTGAAAACAAAAACTATGGCTAATAAATGAAAACACTCTCCATTTAAGAAGATGTAACTTCCTCCTTAAAAATGATAAAACATATCTGCATCAGGGCTACAAATGATGAGGGCCACACGTGATTGTTCCAAGGGCTGCAAATGGCCCCTGAGCCACACTTTGGACACTTCAGGAACGTAACAAATGGCAATATTAATGTTGATAAATACAACATAGAGAAATTATTTTTTACATATTGTTGAAACATATCTGAGAGGATTAACCAGTCAGATCAATGTTCTTATTGTTTATTGTTTACCTGTGATGTCATCAGGTTGTCATGGTGATGGCCAACATGTCCGCTCTGACAGCAGAGTGTTTGCGAACCCTTCAGAGTTTTTCCTCTTTAACAAACATGCAACGTCTGAGGACGGGTGTGTAAAAAAATGTCAGCATTTTATTTTAAAAAGTGCGCCACCTCCCACGCTTACGTTACAGCTTCAGACTAAAAATCAGACAAACCGAGATAAAAACACACGATACAAACCACAGCGACAGACATGAGGGCCGAGAACGTCAACGTTCAAACGTTAAAACCGTCTGAGGAACCGGAGGAAGTTAAAGAGACGGATTTTTAAAACATCAGGATAAACATTTAGGAGGAAAATTACGATAAAACTTGTTCATGGTCTCTATTTGCACATCTAAAAACAAGTTAGCTGTTAAGCTGCTTCAACGTTCAGGTCTGTATTTTCAGAAATTGGACACGACGTTCTGCAGATGAAGTAAAACATTTTCTCAAGATAAGAAAATATTTCATCATAGAACAAACAGCATGGTAGGAAGTTCATTGAGCAGAAAACATAAATAAATGTGAAACAACGCAGCTGGTAGTCAGGATTCAGAAAGAAAGAAATAAAGCCAGCTGATCTTCAGAACCGGATCAAGAAAATACCAGAACCAGATCATGACAGCTTGAGAAACCCTGAAGCTGTCACTGTTGAAAGCAGAAAGTACCAGAGAGTCTCACTGAAACAACTAATTATTATTTTTTCTGCTGGGTCACAACATTTTGTCAGTTCTGGTGAATAACTTGAACATTTAGCGATGACATAAAGTGGTTAGCACCTTTTCCAAGAGGCTGACATTAAAGCAGCCTCAGCTGGATTCGACCCATTTTGTTGTGTTGTTGCTTTGTTTGCTCAGTAATGAGGTACCAGAGCATCTCTGAAGAACTAAAAATTGTCTCTTGTCCAAAGCGTTTGTTCTATAAGATCCAGATGCTTCAGATCCACTAAATAAACACATTAATGAAACTGAAGGGAAAGATTGGGGCTTCATCGCTCTAATGAGAAGCAGCTAAAGTTTTAGAAAACACAAACTAGACATATTCATCATTTCATGCAGTCAGAGTTAAGCTCTACCTCTACTACAGAAATGTAAACATTAGTGATGAGAAAGCAGTAGAAAAAGCAGGAGGTTGATGATGTTTGGTGTTGTGGATTTATGTAAAAGTTGCTTTTGATCGAGAGATCTGTTTGCATCACATCCCAGAAGAGCTAACAGAACAGTGAAGGCACCAGAGGGAGAAACACTGCCGGTCACCGGCGTCCAGGATTACACCAAAGACTAGCTCGGGTGGAGACCAGGAGGTCAGGATGCAACCAGAAACCCTTCGATCCAAGCTGGAGAGGAAGTCTGGCAGAATGTGTAAGACAGAGGTAATGTCCAGCGAGCAAAGATCAGAAATCAAAGTGTTCCTTCAAAACAAGACGTCAAGATACAAAAACACAGAACGGAATCAAAAATCAAGTTCACTTCAGGACAAAAAAAATAAACTCCAACATCTGTCAGGATCTGGTCACCTTCAGCTCAGCGAACAGCAGCATCATGACAAATTGGTCTTCCTCCTCCATTTAAAGATGCAGGCTGGTTTCTGTGGAGAAATGACTGGGGTTAAAACCTCAAGCAGTGGTTCCCAAGCCTTAATGTTCCCTGTTAATCATTTCCACCTCTACAGGAATGAAAACTCAAGCTCAGTGACAGCAGATGGCAAAAGGATCCTGGACGAGCCCCCAAATATGCTACATCTCATCTTCTAGCTGTTATATGAGACGATCATCTTAATTCATCTGTTTTTACAGGTGTGGTGAGTGAAAACATGGCGGGTGTGGTTTAAAGTGGCACACAACACTTTGTTTTAATAAAAAATAATAAATCAAAAGACACCAATACCTGAAAAACCCTAAAGCCAGAACCATAACGATAATGCTAAAGTACTACACCATTTAGCAGCACTTAGCAGTAGCTAATGCTAAAGCGCTAACATCAATTCAATTTCTATCTTCTGAAGATTAGAACCAATCAGCACCGTGACATTATTACCAACATGTTCTCCCTTTACATGTTTTGTTTATGTTTACATATGATCCACTGTTTATTTTGTTCCTGTTTGATTCCTGTTTGAAATAAAGTTACTGG
The DNA here is from genome assembly GCF_019740435.1 of Gambusia affinis. Classification (NCBI taxonomy): domain Eukaryota; kingdom Metazoa; phylum Chordata; class Actinopteri; order Cyprinodontiformes; family Poeciliidae; genus Gambusia; species Gambusia affinis. Next base: position 3,144,650 of record NC_057891.1, on the reverse strand, counting down.
GGGAAAAAAAGAGAACATGACAAAACTGCTGCAGAAACAGATTTCAAAATAAGAGCATGAATACAAACATTTCAGAAAGTAAAGAATTATAATTAGTTGATAACTAAGATGTCAACACATGTCCAACATTTTCAACTAAAACTTTACAAAAGATTAATTAACTTAGAGGAAGCTAGGATATTTTCAAAGTGCTAAGCTAAAAGTTAGCTCTGCTAGCTACTAGTGCATCAGATGACTACAGGAGCTCATTCATGATCACTAAGAGGTTAAAGCTGAGCATAGTTAGGGTCTGCTGAGGCTTCTGGGTAGTGTAGTGCATAATGAATGAATCCTGGTCAGAAACAGTGATGTGTTTGAGCAGCAGGAGGTCTGATTGTACCTGGAGGTCTGCGGTTGTCAGGACGCTACGTTGTGGAGCTTCCTCTCCTCTCCAGGAATCTGTGCCAGGAAGAACAAGTTAGTTTGTTTTCAGGCTGAACGTGAATAGAGCTGTGAGGTGAACAATAACTTTTCTGTTCAGCTCTTGATGAGCATCTCCAGACCCTCCTGCTCTTTTTAAGCTTAAGCCTTAAAGAAACAGAAGTGCAGCTTGGTTGGTCTTCAGATTTCTACTGTTTTGATTTCATACAAGAAATTATGAATATTTGAGGATTTAGCAACTTAAAGATTCAAACCAACATGGTAAATATTTGAGAAGTAGTTTCAGGTCAGCGTTAAATAAACGGATAAAGAAAAAGTAAGAGCACTCACACTTGCGTTTGCCGAACAAAGTCTGCAAAGCGCTGATCCCTGGAGCACAACTCGATTATTCTGAGACGCTCCTGGATCTCCTGCGGAGAGGTCAGAGGTCAACGCATGGAGATCAAGTTTATGTAAGAGCGCAGTAGGAGGAGAAGTAAAAATACTTGTCTAGGTAGTACAAACATCCCGCTGAGCTGAAAACGTCTGAGCCAAAAAAAACCACAACATGATGTCAGCTCAGCCTGAAGAGTCCAGATCACCGGAATGAAGTAAGACGGTGAAGCCAGAGCTCAGAGGAGAAAGTCGCCTAGTGATCAGGAGCTCTGAGCCGCTAACACAACTAGCTGCAGGTACAACAGAGATCCAAAAAGACAACCACCTCACCTCATTGGAGAGAGCCGTGTTCTGGCAGATGTTCTGAATTTCTTCACTGGTCAGTTCTTTAGAGCAGCACTGGTTCAGCGTCGAGTCGCAGCACTGGTGGTACTGGGGCAGGCTGTCATCGTAGCGCCGGTAGTACTGAGCAGAGACCGGGTCGCTCTCAAACATCGGGTTGAACTTGGTGGCTCGCTCCAAAGTCGGAACGCTTTCATGCCGTCTAAAACGTCACAAGATAAAATGTTTTATTTTTCCGTTAAACTAAATTCGCTCCTAAAACTCAAAGATTCAGCCAACCTGAGCGGATCCTCTGTGTCTTCACCATCATACTGCTCTCTGAGCATTCTGGCCAGGAAGAAGATGATTCCTCCAGCCACCAAGAGGAAGCCGACCACCGAGGCGATGGCGATGCCGACCACCAGCGGCTCAGAGACGTACTCCTCACAGTGCTCACCGCGGTACCACCAGTTCTCCCCAACACGACACCTGCAGCAACCAACTGAGGGTCAACCTGATCCAATCTGCAGAATGCCCTCATAAAGCTCTGCTCACACTGTTTAATGCAAAATATTCACTAATATGCAGATGATACAATCTTTAATTTTACATTCAATATTAATACTTTAATGCAAATATTCACCGGTATGCAGATGATGTGATATTTTATTTAACAGTTGAGTAGAGATGCTAAACTCAGTTTTATCCTATTTCAGTCAAATTACAATTACAGTAATTATCATAACATACTAAGCAGAAGAGGACAAATAATTGTGTTTAAATTATAAATATAATTCAGAATTCAATAAAATGTTGAAAATGTAACAAAACCTCAACCAGATGTTGGCTAACAGGAGCACAGTGAGGGTTAATTCATTTTTTACAGTGTATTAAACAATCCTTCGGTCTCCCCTACCTGCAGATGGCGCCCTTGCCAGGAATGATGTCACATTTGCCGTCGTTGAGGCAGAAGTTGTGCTGAGCGTCACAGACGCTCTGACACGGCAGGCCATCGATGCTCATATATCCAGGATCACACACACACTCTGCCTCTCCAGTCCACTGGTTCACCATGCACTTGGAAAACTCGTTACAGGCCTGGAACTTGCAGGGATCGGCCCGGTCACCTGCCAGGGAGAGAGGAAAACGCCTCAGAGCCGATGGACCAGATTAAAACAAAAACTATGGTTCATCACAAAGTCACTCCAGATTCTTAGACAACTTTGTTTCTTTCTGAACCAACATTTCCAGGGACCTTGAACTGGTCTACAAGGTTTGAATCTTTAAGTCAGAGTTGATGTTTCCAAGGTAACGTCAATGTGGATTCCCTCTGTTTAATGATGCTGAAGTGCAATCATAGACGTTGTTGGGTGCTTATGGAGTGACCCCGGCGAGCCCTGCAGCCTCTAAGTGACCTGGCAGGTTTAGTTTGTGCTTGTGCAATGGAAAACGTGTCTGCAGCGAAGATGAGAGGAGTAAACTGATTATCCAGAGTTCAGACCCCAGTGAGTCACTGTTGTAGCTTAGCTTGATTAGTCAGTGAAGAGCTCCTAACAATGGCTCAGACAGATTAAAGTCCAGTCGCAACGCAGAAACAATGAGTTATTTACTCTTCTCCCATCAGGGGTGGTAAACTCTGACCAAAACCCAGCAGGGGCTCGTTATTAAAACCAGCACTGGGTGGCCTAAGATCTCCTAAACTCTGATATTAGGAGTTAATTTGTTCAAAGATCCATCCAGTGACCTTCCAGACTAAACTGGTTTCTGTAGAGTTTTCTGGTTCTGACATAACAAATCAAATTTCAAAAGCATCCAGTAAACCCAGTGGTCTGGAGAAGTCATGTTTGTAGTGAAATAAATGTTTGTTCCAACATGTTTACAATAAAAGGACATTATACGGATTAAAACCGGTAAACAACTTCTACCACCCAGTAATTACCTTTTAAAGACTGACAGAGGAGAAAAACACCTTGTGTTCAGGCAGATGGAGACAAACAAACATGATGTTGATGCTGCAGTCGGTGCCACTGCTCACGTTCCTCCCAGACAGATAATCTGAGGTATTAGATCAGATCCTAAGAGGTGAAAGGGCAACTGAAATGCTACAGCGCTGCACAAACAACCAGGCGTAAGAAGAGCCAAAGGTTTTCTACTCCACTAGTCTCACTGTTCCTCATTTTATAATGAGTTTAGCTGAAAGGGAAACCAGACCCCTGTTGTTCCTCTGGACTCAAACAGATTTACTCCTCCGGTTTGGTTTGGTTTGGTTTGGTTTGGTTTGGTTTGGTTGGGTCGGGTTCGGTCTTACCTGATTCAACATCCAGTGAGTACTTGTCGATGGCCAGGTTCATGGTGTGGTAGGCCGTGTTGGCAAAGTCCTCCAGAATCAGGTAGATGATGTTGGTGACCTCTTTGGGAACCGGTTTGCCAAAACGCATTCTGCTGTTTACAACAATGCTGCCGTTTCTGAAGTTCAGGATCTCCAGGTTCTGGAAGTTGTTCAGATTGGACTGGAGGTATGGGACCAGCTGTAAAGAAAAGACAGAAAGGTTACCAGAGTGTCCTTAATGGGAATCTATTTAATGGAATCTGGTTCTTTGAGACCCTCACCAGCTGTGTGAACTGCTGTTCTAGAGATTTGTACTCCGAGGAGCTTTTGTTGAAGAGATTCCTGGAGAAAGCCATGTTGGTGACCCTCAAGCTGAAGAACACGGTCAGAGCTCTGCCCGGCCGGCCTGGCAAAGGAAAAGCTTCAAGGTCTGAACCCCGAGCTTCACTGGAGAAGCCACTGCTTTCACCATCAGCTTCCCCAGAGCCGTACTGGACCAGGTCGATGCTCACATCGATACTCGGCATGTCAGAGAAGTCATAGTCCAGGTTGATGACAGAAGAGCTGTCGTTAACGTTGGGCTGTGAGGAAGATGGTGTTGGAAGGAGAGCAGTGACTATTTCTCTGGAAGGTTCTGGTTCCACTTTCCCATGTGAAGGAGCCACTTCCTTTCCAAAATGTTCTCCTTCCTCTTCTTTCTTTACTTCTCTGGAAGGTGAGACTTGCACTTCTTCAGAATGTCCATCAGAAGGCTCCACATGCACAACTGGAGACTCGGCTCCTTTTCCAGAAGGTTGAATTTTCACCTCTGGAGTTACTTCTACTTCTCCAGAAGGTTCTACTTTTATTTCTGATGGTTCAGGTTCCCCTAAAGATTCTACCTCTCCCCCAAAAGGTTCTTTTTGTTCTTCAGCAGGTTGAAATTTGCCTCCTAAAGACTCTTCTTCAGGTCTAAAGGTTTCCAGTTCCTTTCCTGAAGGTTGCACTTCCACACTTTCTCCTTTTGGAGAGTCAGGATCTTCTCCAGCTCCCTGGGAGAAGACGCTGGGAGAAATGGGAGAACTGGGTTGTTCTGCCAGAGGAGTTTGCTTGTCTCCACCAGAAGCTTCACTCTTCACTGTCACAGTTTCAGTTTCTGAGGATTCGACTTTGCTTTCAACTCCATGAGGTTTGACTACGGCATCGTCCAGAGGGTCAGCTTTGTGTTTTGGAGGTTCTTCATGTTTAAAAGGCCATTCTTCCTCATCCAAAGGTTTTACAATTTCCTCTGAAGGTTCATTTGTAGGAAGTGCTGCTTCCTCTCCTGAAGGTTTGGTTGTCTCTATGTGTTGCTCTGAAGCACCCAGGAATCCCTGTCCAGGATCAGTTGGAGTCTTTTCTGCTGGTGTCGACTGAAAATCGTCTGAAGAACCGGAGCTTGTGGAAACATCAGTGACCTCGTCGTGATGCTCATGGTGAAAGAGATCCTCATCTTCTGGCACTGAATCAGAGACTCGAGTGAAAGGCGACTCCTTCTCAGGGGAGAGCGCAATGCTGTGCTCCAAGGCTGGGGGTGAAGTTGGGACTGGAGTTGCTGTGGTTGTAGTGACAACAATGACTTCATCCACAGCCAGGTCCTGGTCCAGGCCTTCAGTTGAAGGTGCTGTGGTGGTGGAGTGAGTGGTTCCTAAATGCTGCTCCTCCAAAATCTCAACCTCACTGGGTTCTCTGGTTTCTGGGAGCGGCAGCTCAGATTTCTCAGCCAGGATCTGAGGCTGTTCTGGACCACCGGCGGCTGTTTCACCGCTGGGTTCACCAAATGTGACCCCCTGCACTTCAACAAATGTAGGTAGGTCCAGAGTGAGAGGAGCTTCAGTCTGGGCTTCTTCACTTTCCATCTTTAGGATTTCTGAGACAGTGACCCCCAGCATCTCTTCCTCCATGTTTTCAGTTGGAGTCCAGGTTTTAGAAGATGTAACAGGAACTGTTCGGGTCTGAGGCTCAATCAGAGAATAGTTGTCATGGAAACCAGATGCTTCCACTGTTTGAACAGAAAGGTCCAGAGTCACGGCTGCCTCAGTTGAAGTTAGAAGAACTTGAGGTGTGGTGAAGTCTGGTGTGTCTGTGCTCAGTGGCGTCACAAAGACACCAACCAGAGGTTTCTGGGTGCGAGAGTCATCAGACGTGGGGGTTGTCACCAGTAAAACATCAGCTGGTTCCACATCATCCTCCGTGTCCAGCTCCAGGTCAGGAGGTGGAAGGACTTCCTGGGTGTCGACCCCCCGGTCATAAGTGATGTCAGGTGTTTCTGAAGCCTCCCAAGACCAGAGAGAAGAATCCTGATCATCTCCAGAGAAACCAGATCCAGATCCATGATCAAACGTGGCCTCAGAGGGTTTTGGAGGTGAAGTGACCGCTGAACCTTCAGGAACAACCGTCTGGTGATCATCCACGGCGCCTGGAGACGTAGTGAGAAGGAATCCCTCACCTTCAATGTTTCCACTGTCTGTGAAGCAAATGAACCCATTAACTGACTGGACTGGTCTGATCGAGGAAAACAACGGAGGTTTTACAGACTGGGATGTTTCTTACCGTCTTTAGTTATTGGCTCCAGGTCAACAGTCTTTTGGACTTTAACGGTCTGTGGAGCTGTTGTACTTTCATCGAATAAGAAGACGTCGTTTTCACTCACTTCCTCACTGAGTGGACCTTTCCACTGGTCCCTGGTGTCAAACAGGAAGTCCTCCTTCTTCAGGAAAACCTCACTGGTGTCTGGCTCATGGATCGGCGCATCAGGAGGTTTCTCTGCAGCCAGAACGTTATCCTGAAAACAAGGAGCCATCGTTCAGACTCCACTCATTTAAATCTGTCAGAGTTTAGAAAACAGAATTGGTCTCAACATGTTCAGCTCACCATGTTGTTGTAAGCTTCATCCGGTTCACTTGTAGGTTTCACAGGAGGAACGTTTTCTGCTTCAAATACAAAAACACTTCTGTAAAGGAGTAAATATTTCTTTAATATGTTCACTAAAGTCAAGCTAAGATTGATTTTACAGCACATTTCATCAACAAGGCGACAGTTCAAAGTGCTTTACACCATGAAAACATAAGTCATCAATTATGAAGCCAGAAATAAACATTCGATTTTGTCAGATTTTGGGCCTGATCACTAGTTTCTAAAGACCCAACAAGCAAAGGTACCATGGTCCAGGCTGCTGTTGACCTGGACGTTATCTTTGTGCAGAGCTTCGGTGATGTAGTTACGGAAATCAGTGATTGTGTAGATGACGGTGGGCTGTTCAGCAGATCCAACGTAGCTCCGCTCCACCTGATTATTCTGCAGAGTGATGAAGTCCAGAGTGTCAGTGGAGACCCCACCGCTGTCCACCTCCAGGTCCAGAGTGATGGCGTAGTGGACCTGCACCACCAGACCCCTGATGGGACCAGAACACATGAACAGCATTCAGGTCCAAACACCATCCACTCATCAAGGAAACAACACAACAACATCTGAAGAAGCTAATTATTTTTACACAGTAAATTGGTCCAAAAGTTGCTCTGTATGTGTGTTTGTTATCTGATTAGCTTCAGTGGAAGATTATTACATTTCCATTCATCTTTCCACCAGTTTGTCTTGTTTGTTAGTTCCTGCTGAGGAACGCCTGAACCTGGTGACCTGGTGGATGGTCTGTGGAGACTGGGGCGGTCTGAAGGAGCAGTGAGAGTAGAGTTGGTCATAAAGCTTTAAGGTAATCCTGTAACGGCTGCAGGTGGCCGCCGAGCGTCTTATCCCACTTAAGACCTGATTGACGATCGATAAGGACTTTAAGAAGAAAGCGGAGCGGCAGACCTGTTGTTCAGAGCAACAGGTGAGTAAAGTTCTGGTCCAGACCACCAAGCCTGCCTTCAGATGACGCCCATTTATGACCAACAGAATCAACTTGCTGTGAACTCCAGTGGATCAGACTTGTTAAATCTTACTTTATCTTAGGTTATTGAGGCTTTTCTAGAGTTTAGTTTCCCATCAGCCTGAAGCTCCTTTGCAGCAGGTTTACACCTCCACAGCCAGCTGGAGGGGCATTAATCAATGTTCCTGCCAGAAAGGGGCAAGGGGTTAATTCACCCATAAAGCCTGACAAGACGTCAGGGGAGACGCCAGCTAATCCTTCAGGAGAAGTGAAAACACAAGTCCCAGAGCAGCAGAAGTTGTGGAGAGGAGTGACGCCTTCAGAGGCAGCAGGGTTACAGGTTATGGATTAGCCCAGCTGCACAGAGCCCTAATGAAGCAATGTTTGGAAGGCCAAGACAGAATGAGGACAAACTTACCGCTGCAGGTCCTTCTGAGGCCTGAAAACACAAACCGAAGCAGAAATGAGCCGACAGAAACCAGGAAAAATGTGAACAAATCATCAAAAATGACAGAGAAACTGAGCTTTTTGTCCTGCTTGGTTTTAAATCCAAAGTTTACTACCTATAAATGACGGTTCCTAAGGTCAGCTGTAATCTAAGTCAATTAAAGTGTACCTGAATTCAATTATGTCAAGGCTTTTGAAGCCTGGCAGCCTGTTGAAGGCGTCTTCAACCTGTCAGAGGAAACAGAAGTTAAATCCTGCTGCAGTTCGGACCAGAACAACCAGAGCCAGTCCATTACTCCAGAGGAGACCATCTGTAAAGGTCACTTACATGTTCATCAGTTCCTGGTTCATTTTAAAGCTTTTTGTGACTGAATCATTAGTATGTCATAGTTCAAAGGTCATCATTTGAACTGAAGAAGTCAGTTTGAGTTTGAAACTGAAAAAGTCAGTTTCAAACTCAAACCGAAGAAGTCTTAGAGGAGGGAAGGTGAAACATGTTCAGGAACCAGGAAATGAAGTCAGTTTTTCTCATTCCCTTCCAGGATGTTTGTCTCAGCACATCTGGACTGTTTGGGATCTTTTAAAGAGCCACAACAGAAGAGTCTGAGTGAAGGAAGGAAAGCTAAAGGTCTTCCTAATAAAGACAATAAAGACCAACACTTAAGTTTTTAATGAGGTAATGTGCAGCTCAGACCTTTAATTCAGAGTAAAGTGGCCTGTGGCTGCCCTTTTCTTCTTCTGCTGATTCTATTAGTGCAGTTATCCACTTCATATTTCCTCATTAAAGATCCTGACCATGACATTCAAACCATAAACTGCTTTCCCGCGTCACTGACATGGAGCGAGGCCCATAAACCTCCCAGTGGAGCGGGAACACACCGGCGCTCTGCTCTGCTTTCCTGGCAGCGCTGCTTTTTCCACCGGCTCGAGGTGAGTCACTGCTCGTATACTGTATGTCCTCCGCAGCCTGCGCGGCTCGTATAGCTGCTCTCTGGCAGCCGCAGCAAGCGGAGCTGCAATGCATAAAGATACTTAAAGCGTGAAAATCAGGCGAGGCCTTTAAACCGGAGCCAAAGTCCTGAGTCGGCAGTTTGGAAGAAACCACAAGCAAGTCAGTTTGGTTCTGAGTGAGTGTTGTGGACGTCAGAGAGGGAGAAAGAGTCAAAACAAGAAGATGGTAACAACACAGAATCAATTTCAGTTGGTTCTGATGAAACCATGAGGAGAAAACAGAAATTGAGGGCGACTGCTGCTCAGAAACACCTTTCTGAAAAAGACATGCAAAATTTGCTCTCAGTGGATTCATTGACCTTTGACCATTAAGTACACCTCTGGTACAGATTGCACAGATGCTCACCCTGCGTTTGAACTGCTTGGCCAGCTGCTGGTACTGCAAGCTGCTGGTGTCTCTCAGAGCGTTGCTGAAGGTTTCTCCCTTCAGTTTGATCCGCTGCTCCACCACAAACTCCTTCAGGGGTCGTGGGGGTCGCAGCAGTGTGCCGTCTATCTCATTACCAATCTGAAAACACAAAATATAACCAGAAGATGATCCGATGATGGAGTCAACACTTTAACCAATCATTGTGAAATATTCTACATATGCTTACCGAGTTATCATCCTCTTCCTCCTCCACAAAGTCATTGTTCCCCAAAAAGATGTCTTGTTCTACGTAGGGTCGGACTGGTACATCCGGAAAGTTTCCATTGTTGGTTTCCACTACATACTTAGGAGAGCGTGTTGTGGACTGAGTGGTTGTCTCCTCGGTAGGTCCCACTGTTGATGTTCCTGGTGTAGTTTCCTCTGCTACACCTGGAGCTTCATTAGCTGGTGGGAGAACCATTAGGGTACCATTCTCTCTTGCTAAAACCTTATCCTCAGAGGGACGTTTCTCAGGGACGACAGTCTCGGTTGTTTCCTCAGGGACGACAGTCTCGGTTGTTTCCTCAGGGACGACAGTCTTGGTTGTTTCCTCAGGGACGACAGTCTTGGTTGTTTCCACAGGGACGACAGTCTCGGTTGTTTCCTCAGGGACGACAGTCTTGGTTGTTTCCTCAGGGACGACAGTCTTGGTTGTTTCTTCAGGGACGACAGTTTCGGTTGTTTCCTCAGGGACGACAGTCTTGGTTGTTTCTTCAGGGACGATAGTCTTGGTTGTTTCTTCAGGGACGACAGTCTTGGTTGTTTCCTCAGGGACGACAGTCTTGGTTGTTTCTTCAGGGATGACAGTCTTGGTTGTTTCTTCAGAGACGACAGTCTTGGTTGTTTCCTCAGGGACGACAGTCTTGGTTGTTTCCACAGGGACGACAGTCTTGGTTGTTTCTTCAGGGACGACAGTCTTGGTTGTTTCCTCAGGGACGACAGTCTTGGTTGTTTCTTCAGGGATGACAGTCTTGGTTGTTTCTTCAGGGATGACAGTCTTGGTTGTTTCTTCAGGGATGACAGTCTTGGTTGTTTCTTCAGGGACGACAGTCTTGGTTGTTTCTTCAGGGATGACAGTCTTGGTTGTTTCTTCAGGGACGACAGTCTTGGTTGTTTCTTCAGGGATGACAGTCTTGGTTGTTTCTTCAGGGACGACAGTCTTGGTTGTTTCTTCAGGGACGACAGCTGTCACCGATTCTTCAGGGATGACAGTCTTGGTTGTTTCTTCAGGGACGACAGCCGTCACCGATTCTTCAGGGACGTCAGTCTTGGTTGTTTCTTCAGGGACGACAGTCTTGGTTGTTTCTTCAGGGATGACAGTCTTGGTTGTTTCTTCAGGGACGACAGCTGTCACCGATTCTTCAGGGATGACAGTCTTGGTTGTTTCTTCAGGGACAACAGTCTTGGTTGTTTCTTCAGGGACGACAGTCTTGGTTGTTTCCTCAGGGATGACAGTCTTGGTTGTTTCTTCAGGGATGACAGTCTTGGTTGTTTCTTCAGGGACGACAGCCGTCACCGATTCTTCAGACACGACAGTCTTGGTTGTTTCTTCAGGGACGACAGCCGTCACCGATTCTTCAGGCACGACAGTCTTGGTTGTTTCTTCAGGGACGACAGCCGTCACCGATTCTTTAGGGACGACAGTCTTGGTTGTTTCTTCAGGTATTACAGTCTTGGTTGTTTCTTCAGGGACGACAGTCGTCACCGATTCTTTAGGGACGACAGTCTTGGTTGTTTCTTCAGGGATGACGGTCTCCACCAATTCTTCAGGGACGACAGTCTTGGTTGTTTCCTCACGGACGACAGTTTCCACCAATTCTTCAGAGACAACAGTTTCCATTGTTTCCTCAGGGACGACAGTCTCCACCAATTCTTCAGGGATGAAAGTGTCCGTTGTTTTTTCAGGGACAACTGTCTTGGTTGTTTCCTCAGGGATGGTAGTTTTGGTTGTTTCCTCAGGGATGACAGTCTTTGTTGTTTCTTCAGGGATGACATCCTCCACCATTTCTTCAGAGACAACAGTCTTTGTTGTTTCCTCAGTAATGACAGCATCCACCATTTCTTCAGGGACGACAGTCTCAGTCGTTTTTTCAGGGATGACGGTCTTGGTTGTTTCCTCAGGGATGACAGTCTCGGTTGTTTCCTCAGAAGGAAGCTTGATGGACCCTTCTTCTGATAATATCACTAGAGGGGCTTTGGTACCAACTTCTGGAGATGTTTCACTGAGTTCTTCTGCTTCAAGAACATTTTCAGTCACTTCAATTGTAGGTTCAATCACATGGGAAGTAGTTTCTTTGATGGTTTCACCTTCAGAACCATGTGGAGCTATTAAGTCTTGTCCAATAGTTCCCTCCAACTCAGTCACAGGTAACTCTTTTGAATCATCTTCGATATTTACAGGGGTCACTTCTCTTTCAGGGGCCTGTGGTACTAACAACTCCTCTGGAACATCTGTTGTTCCGTCGGCTACTTTATCTGACGTCTCTGAGGTTCTGTCGTCTCCAACATTAAACGGTTCCCCTGCTGCATCTGAAGATGTTGTAAGAACACCAGCTTTATCTTCATCAGGTCTTAAATGAGGTTCAGTCTCTTCAAGTCCTTCTGTAGGTTCCGTTTTACCAGAAGGTTCTCCTACAGGTTCACCTGGCCCTGGTTGTCTTGTTGGTTCTGCTATTGTCTCAGTCTCTTTGGGGACTTCTGTTTCTGGTACAGATTCCCTGGGGACTTCCTCTCCTGGTTTTGGATCTTCACCTGGTTCTGATTCTTTAGTTGATTCTCCAGTAGGTTTTGCTGGTGGTACTTTTACTGCCTCTTCGGAGGTATCTTTAAAATCAGGTGGTTCTGGCACTAATGCTGGCTGTTCAGTGGTTTCTGGAGTTTCTTTGACTCCTTGTTCAAGGTTTGTTTTGTGTAGAAGTTCTTCAGCAGTTTCTACTTTGGGGCCTGGTTCTCTTGTAGGTTCTGTTTTAGTTGGTTCCTCTGTGTGGTCCATATCTTGAGTTGGGATAATGGTTAATTTGGCTTCATGTGTTGTTTCTTTAATGAGATCAACCTCTTGAGCTGATTTTTCTGTGGGTAAAGAACCTTGTGTTGGTTTCTCATAGGCTCTGGATGGTTCTTCCACAGCCTCTGCTTCTGGAGCGGGTTTTTTGGTGGGTTCTGCTCCTTTTGCTGTCTCTGTGGAGGAGTCTGTTGTCTTTTCTGGATCTCTTGTAGGTTGAGGTCTTTCATCTTTGATTGATTCTTCTGTGGGATCAATGGTTGGTTCTCTTTCTTGCGCTGATTCTTTAATTTGTTTGGGTTCTTGGCCTGGTTTCTGTGTTGACTCAGGTTCTTGCACTGGTTCTTGTTTCAGTTTTACATCTGGATCCTCTTCTGCCAATTGTCTTGTAGAGTCTTCTTCTTTGTCTTGATTGATGATGGAATCTATTTCTCGTGGATGCTCCATGGTAAATTCTGGAACCTGTGATGGTTCAGGGGATTTTGGTTTAACTGTTTTTTCTATGGTTACAGTTTCTTCAGCAATTTCAAGTTTGGGTTCTTGTGGCTTAGTGGTTGGTTCTGGCTTTTGAGTTGATTCTTCAGAGGGACTTATTCCTTCAGATTCCTTTTCTAGATCTCCAGCAGCTTCTGTTTTTTCTTCCGCTTCCTTTATTGGTTCTATGACCATATCTGGTGTTGGTTCTACTGTGTGTTCTGTTCCTTTTGCTTCCACTCTTTCTGTGATTTCCATTTCTGGAGTTGGCTCTGTCTCTCCTGGTGGTTTTGTGGTCAGTTCTGCTTTTTGCTTTGTCCCTAACGTGGAACTTATTTCTTGGACTGGTCCACCTGTGGCCTCTGGTTCTGGTACTGGATCTCCAGTAAGGTCTGTTCTTTGTTCTTTGACTACTTTCTGCTCTGTTGGTTCTGAGGGTAGTTCTGTAATTTCTCCTGTGAAAGTCAACTCTGTTGCAGGTTCTGCTCTCTCAAGAGTTTCTAACTTGAGTGACAGGTCATGTGCCGGTCTCTCAACCATCCTGTCTTCTGCAGGTTCTGTGTCATCTCCTGGTTCTGTTTCATCGTCTGCTGTTTTTTCTACCATTTCTGGTTCCCTTGAAACAGTTCCTGGAGGTTCTCCTGCAGGTTCTGGCTCATGTGCAGTTTCTTCTTTGGGTGCTGGTTCTTCTATAATGTCATGTCCGCCTTGTTCTTTGGGTTCTGCAGATGTTTTAGGTTCAACAGAACCTCCTGTAGCTTCCGTTACTGGTTCCTCTTCAATGAACTTCTTGTCTGGCTGTTCTTCTGATGAATCTGTTCCCTTGATAGTGGTTTCTTCTGTCTGAAAACTTTCTTTTTTAGCACCAGCCTCTGTTTCTCCTTCCACCATATTATCTTCTGTAAGTATAACAGTCCTTTCCTGTTTTGTTTCCACCTCTATCACATGCTCTGGCGTTGATGTTGAAACGAGAGCAGTTTCTTTGGTAGTTTCCTCAGGTGTCATTGTCCGTATTGTTAGGATTTCTTGAAAAGTTTCTCCTTCTACAATAAGTAGAGGTTTGATTGTCATCTCAGCAGTTTGTTTTACTTCATCCATCTTGCTGGTAGTCATTGGGATGGAGGCCTGAGAGGTAATGGCTATGTCTGATTCTTGTTCTGGAATCTCATTGATTTCCATCTCGTCTTCAGACTCTACCACGAGAAACACAGTTGGTGTCGTCTCTTTGTTGATCTCTTCTTGACTAACATCTACTGCTGCCTCTGATGGATCATCTACCTGTGGTGTTTCCACCTCACCTTCAGAACCAGAAGAAACATCAGTTTCAGGCACAACAACTGCAGTTTCAACAATGGATTCCTGTACAGCCTCTCTAGGTGTCTCAGTCAAAGTAACACCAGGGATGGGATTTAAAGCGTTATCCAGGATTTCCTCCTGGATGGGGCTAACTAAACTCCTAGCAGTTGTTCCAGTTGTGTCTTCAACCACAACATGAGTGACAATAGGAGTGAAGGCTTCTACAGTAGGGGGCGTGGTGGGCTTTGGAAGAACCACAACCACAGGTCCTGTGAGGATTTCATGAGCAACCAGCTGTGTTGATGGTTGCTCATCCTCTGGTATTATTACAGACACACTGTTCAACTCTTCAGTAGTAATTTCAAGAAGCTGTTCTTCTTCTGCTCTGTCGACATCAGTCCAGATCTCCTGACCCACCTGGTCAACAGGCTGGTGTGTAACCGGGTGATAAACATCCGTGATCATCTCTACAGTCTCTTCTGAAGTGACTCCAATATTTAGAATATTTCTGAAGACCTCAGTCGGACTCTGTGAAGTAATAATCGGTACAGTTTCCTGGATATCATTAGAGTCTTCTGGCATGGCGCCAGCAGCAGAGTCAGTGGTTAAATCCTCAGGAGAAGTCGCTGCAGCCTCTTTAAGCGGAGCTTCGGTTGCAGACAGTGATGGAGTCCAAGAGGTGACTGGAGAAAGCTCCTGCTGACGGACTGTAATAGCTTCTGATCCAAAGATGACACTGTTGTCTCCTGTGAAAAGGAATTAGTGGAAGCTCATATGAAGGTTAGAACATAGGAGCAAAGAAATATCTGCTGCTAGGTCGAGGGCGCTATCATGTTCTTTAGTCAATTTCATATGTTACATCTCATCAATGGTTCAAATAAAACCTGAAGTAACCTTAAAATAAGGACTTTCTAGACTTTATAAAGCTTTAAAGTTCACTGTTTGGCCTTTGTGTATTGAATGAAGCTAATGAGACTCTCTGTTCACTAAGCTTCCCTGGACAACAGTAAAAGTTGCTCTCAAACAACCAGAAGGTTGAACGGGTAAGTTCATCTGAACGTTGGGTTTGGTGAAACGGTTCTGAATCATTATTGTACAGCAGGTCTGGTATTTCCTGGTGTGAATGTGTGGCTGAAACACAGCCAGCCTGGTGATGCTGCCTCTACTAGCTGTGGTCGCACTAACCCTGATAGCATCAGTCCAGTCTGCATGTCCCCAGCTCCGTCTCCGTCCATTGACCAGGCTGCTGCCCGTAAATAGGCTTACAGGTCTATTCTGAGAGCGGAGCCTGTGACGGGAATCAACCCCCCTCACAGAGACCGACTGGGGTGTAAGGTGAGGCACAGCAGCTCCTGACTCCAACCTGAGCTGAACATCAGGCCTCATGCTGAGCAACTTCTGCTCCAACTTTCAGGGGAGGTAACTAATCCCCGTGTTTCTCCAGGGCCTCCGTAGAGAAGCATATTTCTACTGAAACTCTTTAACTTTGGTTTGAAGGTTACTGCAGCCTGATTATGGCTCATGTTCAGGAGCTGCTTGGAAATGAGTTCTGGTTAATATCCTCATGTCTACTTCAGGGCCAGTAGTCAGCAAATATTATCATCGAGACAAACAGAAGGAGCAACAAACTGCTTTCATTCACTGATGTTTACATTTCATTTCTCAGTGATTCAGAGTAAACTAACATGGCCGACAAAGAGGAAGCAATGGTTGTAGTTTGTGGTTATTTTTAACATAGAAAATACAATGTGGTGGTTTATCCACTGCAGTTGTTTTGGTTCTGTCAGACTAGCTAAACGTCTCATACATCAGGGTGTCACCATAGATGTGACACGATCCAGGAGTAAATTTCTGCCATAAAACTCAAACTTTAAGATTAATCTAAAATAATCAAGAAAAAAAAGAAGAAAATACTTTGAATCACAGGAACTTTCTTGTTTTTTCTAGAAAATATCTGAGATTAATCTGAAAATTTCTGGGGTTTTTGGTGGATATTTACTCCTTTTTTCTAACACGCCATTGTAGTTGAATCTCATGTCTAAAAGTAAACAAAGATAATAAATAAAGACTCAATGGTTCAAAGTTCTGCACTTGTTCCCAAGTTCTGCATCATCCTAACAGCAATCAGTGCTGAGTGAAAGTCTGGCTGGGTGGTCGGGTTTAGGGAAAGTCTGTTCATCTGGTTTTATAGGTTCTGGTTTATGACAATGGAAGAGATGCAGAGCAGCTTCTACCTGGTAGAGTCCAAACAGCCGGTGGGTCAGTCTGTACAGGCGGTGCCGACCTGCAGGACAAACAAACATGTTTAAATAAACCAGAGGTAAAACGAGGAGATTCTATCTGCATAGGGGATGTCAACTAATTCACATCTTCTGATACTTTGCTTTGAAGCAAATCCAGAACATGTTTATTTTTTGTTTCTTGTTTCTGAATCAGAAACTAAAACCTCAGTTTATGGTATAGCTGGCCACGTTATGGAAGTCATTAAAATAGTTGGAATTCCCCTTTAAATGATTCTAAGTGCAGCCATGTTTGCACAGCAGACTGCAGAAAGCGTCTCACACACAGTGAGTCCAGGTCTGTCCTCCAGACACGGCGTCCTCTGGTTTATGAGCGGACAAAGCAGCAAAGCTGAGCTGGTCAGGGCTGGAGTCATTACACTTCCTCAAATCCTCCTTTAATCTGTAATTTTTCTGTTTCTGCTCCGTATTAAAAGAAGCCGAGTGTTTATATCAATGATGCATTTTAAAATATATTTCCATGTAAACACTCAGGCTGTGTTTCAGCCTAATGTCCAAATATTTACTGTAGTAACTTCAGACACAAACAGACACTTCAGGTTTTCCTCCAGGTTCCTTCAACATGTTTACTGGACTTCAGATGAAGTCAAAAGTAGAAATGCTCACTAGAGCAGCATCAGAAACTCTGATTACAGATTAAAAGGTATTTTCTCATGTTGAAGCAAAGACGCTTTCCCAACAGGTTTGTGTGAAAACAGCCTCAGATATGAGAGAGATCCAAAGTGGAAACTACCAGGAATCCAGAGCTGGTCCCAGATCTGGCAGACTGCCTTATTCCTCCAGCTGATTTGGGAATCAGTTTGTCCTGAGATCTACTGGTCAACACCTGCAGTGGACCAGCCGGTTCTGTTGCAGACACTTTTTCTCATTCCTCTTGTGAAACCAGACTAACCTGGTTAGGACTCAGAACTGGGACATCAGACCCGTTTTAGATAAACTCCAGGTCATGTTGGACTCTAGATGTTTTAGTAGTTTGTAGATTCAGTGGTTTAGTTTGAAGCTTGTTTTGGGTCTCTCTTATCTGGCCTGACCGTCCTGTTCAGAATGACTCCAGCCCGGTTCTGGTTGAGCCTACCTGCATGGAGGAGGGCCTGAAGAGACGGGCGCACTGCAGCCGGTGAGGAGACAACACGGGTCAACACAAACACAACACAATCACAATTCACAGATCCACCAGAACCGGGACAGAAGGTTTACTGACCTGTTCAAGGCAGCAGCCAGGGTGACTCTCTGAAATAAAGCATCATATCATCAGCATATTTAATGGTACAGAACATCCAGAAGGTCAAAGGTCAGATAGCTTACGGTCTTGATGAGGCTCTGATGCTCCTCTGATTGGCTGAAGAAGCTGCCGATGTCCTTGATGGTGACTGATCCGTCAATGCAGCGGTTGACCCAGTCCTGGTACTCGTCCCGGTCCGGGAGTCGGTCCCAGAAGATCTTGAAGGCCTCCCACACGGTCTCCTGGCACACTGAAGCACAACGTTCTCGTAACTAGCTTGGTAACCAGCAACGGCGCACCCTGCTGGTACTGGACGATAACAACACGTTTCTGATGTCTCAAAGGTTAAAGACTCTAATCTGAGTCTTTCTGGACTCATAATCCACGCCACTGATTCTGAGACAAACAACATGGTGACCCTTTATCCAACTGGCCAGACTGATCTGGACTCAAACCAGCAAACTAACAGCTAAGATTAGACCTTAATGAGCAGATTTGGAGAAAAGATTGGCAAACATGAGCTGAGCTGCTCATGTTGGGCAACCTGGCAGCTGCAGTTGGACTCCTGACATCTCAGAGACGTCTTCTGTCCACCGTTTATAACCAGAGTCTACTGCAGGATCATCATGACCCAACAATCTGATCTGGTACCTCCATCCAGATCGTTCTGGACCTTATATCAGCCATACTGGATCAAAAGCTGCAGTTCTCTCTCTCTCTGTTCTGTCAAACAATCCAAACTAATTGAAAAACCTGCTACTGGTTCTTCACATGCAAACCTCCAGGCTTTTCATGGAACCAGTTGAACCATGACCCTCAGCTGTCCTTCAACCCTTTGGTTGAAGGACAGCAGGACGGGAAGAACACCTGGTTCTCCTTCAGAACCCTCCCAGTTGGTTGCACTCTCATTGATCTTTTCTAACAGATCAGGATGAAGTTCTTCCTCCAAGATGAAGACAGTTGTGGTTGAGACCTGTGAGACCCACTGAGACCAGCTTTCTGGGGACCCGACCAGAACCTAGGGGGAACTCCTAGGTTAACCAGCTCTTTAATAGGGTTATGTGGAGCATCTGCTCAGAGCGACCTTCAACCTCTGACCTCAGGCTCTCTGTTTAAGCCCGTAAGCTGCAGCTGAAGGAGAAACAGACGGTACCTCTGAGGTGGAAGAAGTTGAGGTGGTTGGAGACGACCTGGTCAAACGTCTCCTGGGAGCAGAGCTTCACTCCGCTGGGAAACAGCAAGCTCCTCTTCCTTCGGATCAGAACCGAGTGCTTTCTGAAGGAGAGTGGGTCCGAATCCGCCAGGTCCCGACTGGGATCTGGATGAGACAGGAAAACAGGAAACATTGACCAGACCGCCAGAATAAAACCACAGGAAGACGTTCTGATCAGGACGGTTCCTCTGCTTCGGATCAACCAGAACCAAAGATGTTTCTTCTCTTTATGACAACAAATAAATTTTTCTGTTGATTAAAACCCAGAATGCATCTCGGAGTTGGACCAGCACGGTCCAGCATGTAAAAGGTCCAAATAAACAGTGAATGTTTGGTTCTAAAGGTTCTGTTGACCATTAACCGACCAGAACCTTTGATTCAGAACAGTCAAATTCTGCAGGAAAATTCAACAAGAGTCCAGTTGGACCTCCAGAACCTCCACTCACCCGTCTCGGTGCACAGCAACCCGGACAGCAGCACGGCCCCCAGCATCCACAGAACAACGCTCCTCCGGGCCATTTTCTCCTCCAATTGGGTCGCCACTGCTCCTCACCTCCAGATGCTCATTCCTCCTCCAGATCTCATGGCAGAACAATCAGAACCAGGATGGGTCGGACGGGTCGTGCAGGACGTGCCGACGGCGGCAGCTTCTTGCTGTCAGGTGAGCAGATGGGACTTTGCTGCTGCAGCGGGAGATTTCTTCCTCTCCACTTTAATCCCATTTGTTAAGCTGCTGGAGTGGATGACTGTCAGAGGCAGCCGGCCCGACGGGTCGGAACCGCCCAGAGGGAGTCCCATCAGCTCCAGAACATTAAAGATGTTTCAGTTTTCTTTTATGAATGAATCAAACTGGAACTTTACTCAGGCAGAAACGGATTCTGCTGATGAGAGATGAAAATACTCAGTTTTAACCTTTGACCCCAAACACCAGAAATCAGACATCAACATGGATAAACGTGATGCCAAGCAGGTCAAAGGTCACAGCGATTCCTGCTATCTAAAACAAAGCGGTGAGTTTTCTATAATCGGACCCGTCCAGACTGTAATCCCCCCAGAACCAGCCCAACCAGACGTCTTTTATTGGATAATGGGATTAAAGGAAGGAGAAACAGCAACACAAAGACCGGAGAGATTACATCACAATGGATCGGATCAACCAGAACAAAGGAGAACCAAAACCGGACCAGAACTCCACACAACTTTCTCCCTTCAGACAGAATGGTCCGGTTCTTGCAGCACGTCACCTGATCCCCAGAACGACGATTCATCATCATGGACAAGGTTCTGGACTGGTCCAAAACACCACCAGGACCGGGCCAGGACCTGAGAAGGCCACAACCGAACAGAACTCAAAGGCAGGCAAGAACTGGACTCCAGAAACAGAAAAACAAGGTGGATTAGACAGTCCAAACAGGCAAAAGACCTGGGTTGGACCAGAACCAGAACCAGAGATGGATGAGAGTCCAACATGGACCGGAACCAAAGTCAAACTAAACTGGTTCCAGATAAAGAAACCAAAGCTAGTCCAGAACCAGGTCCAGATGTCGACTGAAACAGAACCAGGGAAGACCAAACATGGGACAGAATAAGACTGGACCAGAACCAGAGTCTAGAATGGTTCTGGAAACAGTACTGGTTCTTTCAGACTTGAATGGTTCCAGAACCTTAAAGGAACCAGAAACTGGGCCAAGGTCAGCCTAGAGAGCCGGACCATAGAGACCAGAACCTGTCAATGATCCTGACTGGTACCTGGACCCGGTTCTGGTGGTTCCGTGATGAGCTGATCGGTCAGTGAGGTTGTTTTGGTGCCTAAACCCGGTTCAGCCAGCAGAACCCCTGGCTGATCCACTTACTGAGCTGTAAGCTGATTGGTGCCCAGCGGGGGGCGCTGCACTGAGCCCTGAGATTAACCAAGCACCACCATGATACCAGAACCCCCAGGGAACCGGGTTAGGCTGCAGAACCTGGACCCCGACAGAGGAACTGGGACCAGTTCCAGTTATTATTTCAAAATAAGAGCCTGAGCCAGCAGCATAAATTAGTTTTTATTTTATAAAACAGGAAGTGGACTCATTTACACTTGGGTCAGAACTCAAGAGTTCTGGTTCTGTTCACTCAGCTGGGCCCGCTCCAGCCTCAAGAGCAGACTCCGGATCTCGTCGCGTTTCTGCCGCGCCTGTTGCCGTGGGAACCAGCCCTCCAGTCGCAGCGGCAGGTCGAAGTCGACGACGGGATTCTGAGGAGCCAATCAGAGGGAGCGAAATGTTTTTAAAGATGCAGGTTCACAGCTCCGTGACGATGACATCACTTCCTGTTTTGGGTGGCCGACCTGCAGGAAGCTCTCGGCGAACTGCAGCAGGTAGACGCCGCAGTCGCTGCCGTTGTCCTGCTGAGGAACGCTGCAGGTGCAGCTCCGCATGGTGGCGGGGGTGAAGAGGCGCGGAGTCTTCCTCCGAACCTCCCACTCCACCTGCAGGTAGCTGGAAGGGGTCAAAGGTCAGGGGGTCAGCGACGCTGCAGGCGAGCACAGAGGGGGAGAAACTCACCCTCTGATGAGTCGGCAGACGTCATCGTGGCTGGAAAGTTTCAGGGAGTCCATGACCAGGATGCACGACCTGCAGGGAGCCAAACACCAGTTATCTCTGTTCAAAGTCTCCTCCAAAAGGAAAAGATTAACAATGATTTAATGTCAAATAAAAATTAGATCCCAGACATCTTTCATCAGCAGAGGAAGGTGAGGCTCACCTCTTGGTGACGGTTTTCTTCTGACAGCCCAGCAGGGAGCACTGCAGCCAAACAACATGGAGCTTCAGCAGAAGAAACAGCAGCGCTGCACCGCAAGCTAATGCTAACGCTAACTGCTAAAATGCTACATGTTAAATACAGCGAACCCTCGTATTTGTGGGGGTTACGTTCCGAAAAGATCCTGTGATAGACGAAATCCGTGAAGTAGTTACCTATATTTTTTACAATTATTATACAGTATAATTAAATACTCTACGTTGAAACCAAAGAATAAAACCTGTTTTCAGGAACAAGCATTTTTTAAACAAATATAACGCTTTCTTACAAATAACTACAGTAAAATAATAATTTTAATCATCAATACGAAGTACAGTAAACAAATTGTGACTCGTATTTCACTGTTCCTCAAACTGACTCGGCTCTCTAGGGGTGAGTTTGTTCAAAAGAAGAACATTATTTATCGGTAGTTGTTGTCGCTCTTTTTTTCTTCTGGGAAAAAACATTTACCAAAATTTGCTGTATTACGTATATTTAAATACTGTAATGTTATTGGCACACAGGTAGAGAAGAAGCGTGGAGACTGTTCAGCCAATCAGAACGCAGAACATAATGCACTGTAAAATAAAAATGTTCAAAAAACTGCGAGGCTGTGAAAGGTGAACCGCGTTACAGCGAGGGTTCACTGTATTCATTACTGAAAGATGATACCTAAACGACACCTACTGAGTCTTAAAAAGGCAACAAAAAATATTAAATTAAATGTTAATAAAACAAAAACTAGGATAATAAAACGTCAGAATATTGTCACTTTATTCTGGTAACATTATAAATTTATTCATGTCATTTTTATTTTCTCCTCAGTATTGCTTAATTCTCATCTTGTGTTATAATCCACTGGATAATTCCTGTTTATATGACTCAGCATTTTAAAATGAACTGGATTAAAATAAATGGGTTCTAAAACGGCCGTGATGAGTCAGCAGATTTTAATTGTTACCGGTGGCAGCTGGGACCTGGGACGCGGTTCTGCTGCAGCCCGTTCGGATCCATCTGCACAAACACCAAACATCTGGACTTGATTCCCAGAACCGGCTGGTTCCATCAGAAACTGATTAACGGGCCCAGCAGGTCCGTTTTATAGACAAACACACAGCGAGCCAGGTTCTGCTAGGTGTGACGTCTTCATGCCAGGGAACAAGCAGAACTTGTTCTGGTCCACGTCTGGTGAACGGTACCGTGTCCTCCACCTGACAGAACCGGGCCGAGCCATGCCACCCGCTCACCTGCTCCGCTCAGGAACTCCTCAGTCCGAACGCCCTCCAGTCCGGGGAAACAGACCACCACCAGGAACCAGTGGGCTCTGAGAGACACAACCATGAAACTGGGTCAGAACCACTGCTGGCTGGTTGAACAAATCTGAAGCAGAAATCTGTGGAACCAGAACCGGGTAGCAGAGGAGCCAAAAACTGGACTCAAAACTGGCATTAATGCAACATATTTTACAAGTCCAGCACTAAATTAATTTTTTAATATTTACAAATTACAGACAAACCAAAATATAAAGAATTAAATTAATTAAAATAATTTTAAAATTAGGACAATTTAATTTAGCATAAAAATTTTTTTTGCTAATTTTAACTCACGCTTTGTTAACAGGCACAAACAGGAAGTCTTTGGAGAAAATGTCCACGTCCCGCGTCCACGTCTTCACCCTCTGATGCCTCGTGTGATGGTCGCTGTGGAAGCAGCAGAAGAAGAGTCAGAGTGACATCATCTCCACTGGGCGGCGGCGGTGGCGGTGGGCTTACGGGACAGAGGGGGCGTCGCTCTCTCCAGCTGCTCGCCGGCAGCTCAGCTGCTTGTAGAAGAAACTGCTGAAGACGTGACTCCTCTGGGCCACCGTACCGCCAACGCCCTCCAGGAGCAGGTACCTGGCGAGAGGGAGACCCCTGCTGGTCACACACAGCAACTACAGCCACACAGAGACCCCTGCTGGTCACACACAGCAACTACAACCACAGAGAGAGAAGAGGACTGACTTGAAGTAGAAGTCGATGATGACGTCGTTCAGGAACTCCCCGGCGTCCAGACAGTCCAAGTCTTCTTGCGTCAGCGTCATCCGACCGATACACGGAACCAGAGGGTACTGGATCAGCCTGCAGAAAGAACCTGGTTAACCTGGCACACCTGGACCAGAGCTGGTGATGAACCAGGACTCACCTGGTGGGCTGCTGACCAGCAGGATTCCTCTGAGCTGCGCTGGACTGACCTGGCTTCTGTCAGGACACAAAACAAAAAGGTCCAGACTCTGTTTACACTAGAGATGCAAACCTGCAACTAATTATTAATAAATTAATGTTTTATTACATTAAAACCATTTCCAATCGATTAAAAATGTCAGCTTAGTCCTTCTTTAACGTTGTACTTAGGCCTCTATCCAGCAGAGGGCGCTGCTGGTCATTCTTAAGTAGAGCCAGTTGATACAGAAACAAAGATACCAGCCTATACCAGAACAGGAAAGAGAAATTTTCCAAAAAGAGTCCGGTTTGGGATGAAAAATGCACTTTGAAATATAAACACTCAAAGTTTCATCCTAACAGCTGCATGACGGAGCAGCAGCAGCAACTTCAACCAAAACTATTGATTTGCTTCAAAAACTAGGATAACATGTCAGGGGATAATGCTGAAAAATGATGGAAGTCTCATTATATGAGAAAACCACCATTTTCTGTTTATTCATCCTGTATTAAATACAGATGAGAAAATGTCAACATTTTAAAGTCAACATGTTCTGAATAATGTAGCCATTTATGTTGTGGACAATAAATCGATCAGATCAATCAGCTTCAAATGAACTCACAGCAGAGTGTCCCAGCAGGCGCAGCAGGTGCCGGTCCAGTGGAGCGGGACAGCTGTGGAGCAGCAGCAGGCCCTGGGACCAGTCGATGGGGGAGGAAGAGGAGCGATGCTGCTGGTACTCCTCCATGTCCAAGATGGAGGCCAGCAGAGCGGCCTGCATCTCCGACAGCTGCTCCTTCAGCATCACCAGGAGGAAGGAGCATGGCGGCGCTGCAGAGAAACAACTGATCCTCAGCACAATCTGCTACTTCTGGAGATAATTGTTAACCGATTTAGTGTTTTTGCTAACTTCAATGTTGAGCAACTATAAAACAGAAACCATGAGCATGTTGCTGTAGCATTTAGCATTAGCTTCCACTAAATCCATGGAGGAAGACCTCTGCTCCACTGGCAGGAGGTCTGAACTGGACTCACCGTTAGCTCTGGCAGTGGACTTCTGGATGAGCGACAGCTCCCTCTGCAGGAGGTTGGCCTGAGCCGCCGACACCCAGAGGAAGAGCAGCGAGGGGGCGGGGCCTTTCCATCCAGCCAGCAGAGCCCCGCCCATCGCCACGCCCCCGTCCCAGACGCCGTAGCCTCGGAGCTGAGACGCCACCACCGTCACCTCGGTGTCCTCCGTTCCTGAAAGGACAAGCTAACGTTTAACGTTATAGAGCAGAAACACAGCAGAGACAATACTGGACCCCGGGCCCAAGTCCGGTACCTTTCACTGGGAAGGTGATCTCATATTCAGCGATCTGCAAGAACAAAGACAAAAGCTCTTAGTGATGGGTCGGGAACAGAAAGATGGATCAGTCAGATGTGATACGGACCTTCAAAGGGCCGCGAGCGTCAGCCTCCATCAGGCCGGAGTGGAGCGAACAAAACTCCAGCTGCAGGAAGGACGGCGGAGAAGAACCCAGCAGAACCTGGGAGACCAACAACAGGTGAGTACAAACTCCTCCAGAAAGTCTGCTGCATATTTATGAGAAATACCACAATGATATAGAGCATCAGCATGGTATTTACGTTAGCTTCTGCTAATTACCATGTTGGTTATGCGCTTTAGCATTAGCTTTTGCTAAATACGATGTCGGTTTAGAGCTTTAGCATTAGCTTCTGACCTGCATCTTCTCGGTGTGTCCTGCTCCGTCCACCCAACTGGACGTCCTCTGTCCTTCATCGTCCTCCTCCTCTTCACTGGACAGGACGACTGGAAGCAGAGAGAGGATCAACGTTCTGCAGAGCGGATCAGAAACCGAGCGGCAGAGGAAGCGGGTCAGACTCACTGGCTTCACTGGGATCCAGTCTGGACTTCTTCTGTCTAAGACCTGAAGCAGCCAGCGTCTTCCTGTTTCTGAACGTCCTCCATCTGTGTCTTTGAGTCTCCATCACGTCCTCCTGGTCCACACGCCGCCTCCTCCTGGCCATCTTTGTCAACAATGCCGTCTTCATTGGGGAGGAGGAAGAGGAGCTGGACAGAGACACGAACTCGTCCTCAGACGTCTCCTCCAGTCCAACACCGGACGAGTTCTTCTTCTCCTGGAACAAACAGAGTCTCTCAGGCTGGGGGACAACCGGCTGTAGACTGGAGGAGTTTCTGTCCTTTTACCTTCCCGTTGGTGGCCGGGTCCACTTTCCTTTGCGGCGGCAAAGAACTCAACTTCCCAGCATCCACCTGTGCTCTCTGCTCTTCCAGGTAGTCCACAGCCTTCACAGAGATGCGTTTGTGCGGCGTGGACGGACTGGAAACTTTCCTCTGTGGTGGAGACTGGAGACCCGAGGAGTCCTCTGGCTGCAGCAGACGGTCTGACGCGCTCTTAGGCTGCCCCCTGCTGGACGAACAGGGGAACAACACTTTATAAACCCTGTACAGAATCATCAGGATAAAAGCAGCTGTGCGACACAGAAATTGTATCTTTTGTTATGAAAAATGCAAAATCAAATTATTGTAAAGGCAAACTAAATACTCAACATCTTAATTCCTATACAGAATGTATCTGGAAATGATTTTGAATGTATTCTGGGCTACAAGAACATGATAAACGTCCCTCTTTTTGTTGTTTTTATTGTTATAAACTTAAAATGGTTGCGCTAATTTCTACTTTACTGTATGTTTATGGTGCTGTATATGGGAGATGAAAGCAAAAAATCGGATTATTAAAGTTTTCTTTAAGATCCCTGCAATTAACAATCAGGATGGGCTTTTATTAACTGCCATCAAGAATATTAACGGAAATGTTATTAATTATTAAGAGGCAAAAATTAATAAAATAAAACAGTGATATAACAGAAAATGCATTTAAATAATCAAAATAAACAAAAATATTGAACAATTTAAAAACTAAAATCCTTCACAAAATATTAGTCAGAAAAATACGAATATTTACAAATCAACCAAGTCAATATAACCTGGATATTTTTATATTAACTAAAAAACGCTGGGAAAAGTCCGATCTTACCGAACGATGAATAATTAAATAAAAGTCTAAATGATGCAGTGAGGTGCCGTTATGATCGAATCCTCCAGATGAATAAAAACAAATCGACTCCAGCAGTTTCTGCACAGACATGATAAGCTGCTATCTCACCAGTCAGTGAAGCTCTGCTGCCATTGGCTGCTCCAACTTCCTGCCAAACCGTGATTGGCTGATGAAGCTCCACCCCTGCAGGAGCTGTCCAGACCTAGCAGAGTTTGGACGTAGCTCCTGAACGGTTGCCGTGTCGCCCTGAAAAAAGAACATCGTTTTCTCCCTGCTTCCACATGTAGCAGTCATCCTGGCCTGAAGGGGGCGCCTCCACCAACCTCATTCCAGGTGGTTTCCCATCATGCTTTCTGTCAGCTCCACCTCTCCTGGTCGGACTCCCAAAATCCTGCTTGGCCCAGAAAACACAATGTATTAAGGCCATCATGTGTATAAAAAATGTATAACTGCCCTGAAATATTCTCGAAAAAAACAAAGAAAATTCTGAATTTCAAAAATTTGACTTTTGAAACTGAAATTTCTGCATTTTATCTAGGAAATTTTTGACTTTTGAAACTTAGATTACATGTTTTTGAGATCTCAGAATTTTTTTATAGAAAAAACTGTAACTTTCAGTTTCAAAACTCAAAAAATTGCTAGAAAATCCTTTTGATGGAAATAACCCCGTGTTAACCTCCTTTACCTGGGGGGCGGAGCCATGGAGACGTGACAGGGGTGACAGCAGGTGGATGTGGGCGGAGTCAGAACCCTCAGGTTGTTTCTTCTTAGGGATTTTATAGGGAAAGGCCATCCTGTAAAATAAAAACAAACCACTCCAGACTCCATTGAAAAAACAACCAATTCCACAGCAGCGCACTGGTTCAGCCACCGTCTACATCGCACTGAAAACGATGAAAACACTGCACCGAACTCCATAGAAAAACATACACATTTTACCAGTTGTCACAGAGTACGTTCGAAGCTCAATTTGACATAATAAAACTAATTGAAAATACAACAAATACGTCAATTTAAATATCCAGCGTGTTCTAAATTGATCAAATTAATTAACTGTTACTTTTAACGCACTTCAAACCACATTGAACATGAACGGAAAGTGTAAATGACGGGGAAAAGTGTTAATTTCAGTAAAACTAGGAAACTGAAGCAGGTTATTTTACAGCCGAATTTCTCTGAAGGCCTTCTTGATTAATAATAAATATTTACTCAATCGCTTCCTTCATATTCATCCGACTTTAAACAGTTTTTATTCACACACACCAACCTGTGTAAGCCAAGGGGGAAGCTAATTAGCCTGCTAGCCGGGAAGCTCAGCTATCTGTCCGCGGCCTGGTTACGCTTAAGCGTCCCTGGAGTCTCCAGTGGACTCATGGGAAAAAATAGAACTTTAGTCTGGCCCAGAAGAACCGCGGAAGTACTTAGAAACCCGCATTATATTCCTGAACAAAACCGGGTTCATCAAGCTAATGAAAACAGAGACCGTGTTCTTCTTCTTCCAGTTTACCGGGAGATTGATCACCAATGATCTGTGCACACCGCCACCTGCGGTCCAACACGAGCAACAGCAGCCTGTTCAAGTTTGATCTTTTCTGATGATATTGTCATTTTATTCAACCTGATCCGCCTCCTTCGGTATTTTATCATATCATATTTATTCTGTATGTTGATTAAAAAATCTCAGTCAGGATAGTTGGCTTGAATGTCTGTTATCCTGAGTGTGTTGCGTTTGTTACCGTCTAATTAACTTCTGCACCTTACTTTATTCATAAAGGTAAACTCCTTTATTTAGACCATAAATAGATTATTACAACATAGATTTCTCTTTAGTTTTCTTTGTTCGTTATGAACAATATGTGAAAAAATCAATCTCTTCCCTGAGTTGTTATTGGTGTCTGACGAAATGCACCAAAAACAACCAATCAGAGCCAGGAGGCGTGGCTTAGTGCTGTCAGTCAATCTCAGGTACGCGCTGCTAAATGTGCTAACAGCAGAAAAAGTACTTATAGTTACAGAAAATCCATTTATCCATCAGTGGCTCTGGTAAGAACACTGAGGACCTGCTAACTGCAGCGTAACAGAGCAAGGTGGTGATTGACAGCGCTATGCCCCGCCTCCTGGCTCTGATTGGTTGTTTCTAATTAGCGATGGAAGAAAGCAGAGGAACTAATTTTTTCACAGATTTTCTGTCTCATGATTTACTGATTGTTTTAACAAATGTGTAAAAATGTATATTTTTTAAAAGTTACAAGGTGCAGCTTTAACTTACTGGTTTTCAGGAAACGTTGAGTTGGGGGCGTGGCCTGCTGCAGCTCTGATTTAAAGTGACAGAACCCTAAAACATCTCATTCTGGAACTCAGACTAAAATCTGTTGATCTAGGAATAACTGATTAAAAAATGTAATGAGCAGGTTTTGTTTTGCCCACAAACTGATCCCAACTTGTTGAAGGATGGATCACCTGTAAAACTTTAGTTGTTTAATTTTTTTTATATATATATATATATATTTTTTTCACTGTTTCCATCCTTTTTTTTTTAAATTATATCTTTATTGATTCTCGAGAAA
The DNA here is from genome assembly GCF_019740435.1 of Gambusia affinis. Lineage (NCBI taxonomy): Eukaryota > Metazoa > Chordata > Actinopteri > Cyprinodontiformes > Poeciliidae > Gambusia > Gambusia affinis. The sequence goes on along the minus strand of NC_057891.1, from coordinate 3,115,313 downwards.
GTATCATTTACATGACAATAGGCATCACCAAACTAACTTCAACATTTGAAATAAGATTAACATATAGACAATTGCCTTATAACAGTCAAATCAAAAATGTAACTACACTTCTCTGAGAAAGATTTTAAAGTGATTATAAAGAAAAGAAAGTGTGAAAGAAAAAAAAACTAAGGAAGAAGAAAGAGAAAAGAAAAAAAGGGGAATACAGTAACAAAACAATATAATATAAAATAATTATAAAGCGTGGCTATTCTAGGAGAGTGGATTGCTGAGGAAGTTTAACAAGTTTGGTCTTTAAAAATGAAATCAGGTCTTTTAGGTTTTACATAGTCTATCCAAATCTTCCAACACTGATCAAATTGTTCAGTCCTGTGATTGAGAGAGGCTGTTATTTTTCCCATTTCATAGATGTTGAATGTTATGTTAATCCAGTCGTCTAATGTTGGTTTGTCATGTGATAACCATTTTCTTGTAATGTTTTTCTTACTTGCTGTTAATAAAATAGTCATCAGATATTTGTTTCTTTTTATGGCGTCTTGAGGAATTATACCTAAATACATAAGCTTGAACTCCAAAGGAATGTTTTGCTTAAAAATGTCTTGTAGAGCACTTTTTATCTCTTTCCAGTAATGTTTTATAATTGGGCAGTCCCAGAAGACATGATAATGGTTTGCATTTTGATTTCTACATTTTCTCCAACATGCAGGAGGATTTCCATCATAGTGACATTTCTGAGCAGGTGTGATAAAGAATCTTACCAAATTTTTCCATCCAAATTCTTGCCATTGTAGTGATTTATTATATGTCCATTGATATCTCCATATTATTGTCCATTCCTCCTCTGTTATTGTCAAATTGCCCTCTCTCTCCCATCTTGTTTTGATATGTAGGGTTGAATTGTTTTTTAGGTCTATAAGGTTTTTATAAATAAGCGAGATAATTTTCCCTTTAATTTTTGATTTATAGGCATTAATAAAAATTTCCATTAAGTTCATCTTCTTGTCAGTGATTGGTTTAATTTTTAAGTTAACAAAATTCCTTATTTGCAAATATCGATAAAAGTCCTGTTTGTCCAAAGAATATTTTCTTTTGAGTGTTTCGAAATCATTTAAGATGTTGTTGTTCATTATTGTGCACAGAGCAGTGATTCCCTTGGCTGTCCATTCCTTAAATCTGGCATCCAGTTTGTTTGGTGTGAAGTCTGAATCATATATCCATTTTATGATTGTCAAGTCGTTTTCAAGTGCATTTTCTTTAACAATAGTTTTCCATGCTCTAAGGGTTGTTTTCATCCATTGGTTATCTATATTATTTATGAAACCCTGTAGATTTGCATCAGCTAGAATTGCCTGCACAGGAATGGGTGTCGCCTTTGTTTCAATAGTTTTCCATTGAGCATTATATGTTGGGTCGCAACAGTATATCAATGTTCTTGCTTGTGCTGCTAAATAATAATCTCTAAGGGAAGGCAAACCCCAACCTCCCATTTTCTTTTCCAGTTGCAATACCTTATATCCAATTCTAGGTCTTTTACCTTGCCAAATATATCTTGATAGTAGTTTGTCCCATTCATGAAAAACTTTTGGATTTATTTCAATTGGCAAAGTTTGGAATAAATATAACAATCTGGGCAGTATGTTCATCTTAATCGAGTTAATTCTTGAGCTAAAACTTAGAAAAGGAGTAAGATTCCATCTTGTGATATCTTCTTTAATTCTTTTTTGTATGGGGACATAATTATATTCAAATAGTTTTCCAAGGTCCTTTGGTATAGTAATGCCTAGATATTTAAAGTGGTCAGTTGTTTAATTTTTCTGGATGTAAATAAGGTCGTAAAAAAACTGCAGTTATGTATTGAACCCTGTTATAAAACGTTTTGGCTCCTGTCAGCTTTGAATCCCTTGTGCTGCTGGCATTCTGCCTCCTCCCCCAGATGGAATCAGTTAAGGAGAACTTGGAAAGAGTTCTTCCCCTCAGGGAATTTTCAGTTTGTTTGCTGAGTTGAGTTTGTTCAGACTTGTGCTCTCTGGAAATAATCCAAACCATTAAACTATCTCGCAGCATTTGGGATCCTGAAGTGAACAGTCCAGTTTCCCAGCAGATGTTGATCAACACGGACTGTTTTCAGTTTGTAGAACCCCGCCTGTATCGAGTCGGTTCTGGTGGTTCTGAGAGGAAAACCGCCTCCTGGTTCTTCATCCTGCAGCAGAGAGACGAGCGAGTTCGGTGAGCAAACCTCCAAGGTTTCATTTGAAAACGTTTAGAATGTTTCATGCTAAAGTTTAAAAGTTCAACAAACAGCAGATAATTTGAGATAATCTGTAAAATAATCTGAAACCAGAAGATTTCACTGTGTTTTCTCCTTAACATGTTCAAAAATCAACAAAACATGAACTATCTTTATTCACTGATCGATTAAATAGTTTATGAATTCCAGAAGACATTTTATTGATGTTTTACATGTTATTTCTTTAAGTTTTATGCAACTTAGACAATATGACAGTATTTTATTTATATTTCATCATATTTCCAAGTAATACAAACCTTTTACTGTGTTGTGGAAAAAACTATTTTTCCAAAATCACTCAATCAGGTTTATTCATATATTGTGCACAATACAGAGAGCTTGTAGGACAATGCGTAATGAAGCAGGTCTGGATGAAAAACTCTCCAGGCAGAAACAACACATGAGTTTGATACTAAAGGTTAAGGGATCCAAAGCCTGGAAACTGTCTGGTTCTGATGCAGCTGGGAAAAACAACATCCAACCTTCTACATGAACCCAGATAGTTTTAACTTGGTGGTAAGATAAGGAACTTAGAATAAATATATAACAATACAACTAGCAGGTCTGACCTTATTGTAATTTTTCCACATCAGTTGTTATTATTTTTTAAATGGTTGTGTCATTTTATTTCTAACATATTCAATATTAGACCTTCACTGAAATGACTTAGCCCTCTAAACTATTTAAATTTCAAATCTAACTATTTGTAATTATTGTAAATCTTGTCTATGAGTCTTGATGAATATCACATTTTAACATTTTACAGTCTGTTTGTGATTTTGTGTAACACCTTTTAGATATTTATATTTGTGACTCAAGCAGAGATGCAGCTGAGACAAAATATTTTATCTGATAGTTTACAAAGTTCCTCAGAATCAGATAAACACTGAATGTTTGAGATAAAAACTGATGATGGAGGAACACGGAGCAAATTAAGAAATCAATGAAAAATCAGGAACAGTTCAGTTAAAAATAATTTATTACACATTAAATATTATAATTTTGGTTTTTTTGTTACAGTTTTATCTTGTTGTAACGTTTTGTTTGTCTAATTCAGTTACTTTCACTTTGTTTTTAGAGAATATTTGCTACTTTTAATTAGTGAAATATTGTTTAGTTATAGTAGTAATTTTAATTTTTTCATACTTTGGTTCATTTTCATGTGCAGAATTTAAAAGACTAAATTATTGTGATTAAACATCAACTGGGTGATAAATACAAACAACACAGAAGATATCATTTAAAAAAGGGCATTTCTGAGTTCAAGAAGTCGTAAATTAGGGAGAAAAAAACTCAGATATTTTGAGATTAATCTCAGAAAAATTTTGTGAAGATTTGGAAATTTCTGAGCTCAAAAAATTGCAAATACCTGATGAAACATTTTTAGACTATTCTCATATTTTATGGAGGAAAAAACAATGAAATTTCTGAGCTTGAGAAGTCAAAAATGTTCTACTTTTGAAACTTCCCAAAGTCACAAATTTCCATTTTTTTCTAGAAAATAATGTGAGATTAATCTGAAAATTTCTTCATTTCTTTCTCAATTGTTTTAGCAAGAGAAACTTTTTTTCCCCCAGAGTTTAATCTCAACATTTCGGAGTTTTTCGGAGGAAAATTCCAACTTTTTATCTGTAACTGTCCCTGATGCTGTGCAGAAACTCCTGCTGTAATCTGCATCAGTGTTGGAGATCCGGGTCGGTTCTGGTGTCTGTGTCGTCCCAGCAGTTTGTTTGAGATGCAGAGGAGCGTGACGGTCCTGCAGCATGTTTCCACCTGTTGATCCTGGAAGTTGTCTCAGGTTTCATTATGTAACGACGCCTCGACTTGTCTGAACTCTGAACGCTTCAAATCCAATCAGCTTTAATATCAGAGGAAACTTCAAATCATTTATCAATTACTTTGTAAATTAAACAGAAACACTTCAGTTTCTAAAAATCATGATTTTTATTTAGTTTTCTACCACTTCAATTTATTTTATCACCAGAAAAATTATTTCCCATGAAAAAAAATCATAAAATATTCAGTTTTCTTTGATACACTTTATTCACCAAATGTGGCATTTAAATGGTTAAAAAGTAACTAAATTCACAGATTATGATATGACACACTAAGAAAATAAAGATAATAAAATTAGCAGAATAAGTGCATAAAATAAGAATGTTTTCCTCTGCGGTTGGAGCAGCTGCAGAAAATAAAAACAGAGACGTGTTCGTGTCGGTTCAGGAAACTGACAAGTCGAGACAAAGAAGACGCTTTAATAAATTTCATTCTTCATTAGTATTTTCTTCAAATTTGTGACTCAATTTCTGGGCAGCTCTTGTTCCAGTGGGCGGGGCTTATGCTTTTTGTTTTAATGCGGTGTACGTACTTTTCTTCAGTTGAACTGGAGAGTGAAAAGGAATGTGGGCGTGTGTCATCCTGCAACACCAATTAAACTGCAGTTAAACTATAATTGGTGCTGCAGGATGATTCACTGATACAGATTTAAATAGGCAGAAGGTTTCTGACTAACCGCTGTGCCTCCATTTGAACTCAAAGCTCTCAGGGTTTGGCTATTTCTCATGGACTTCAGAAACTCAGAGAGGAGACATAAAACCATCAGAGGCTCTGAGGAACTCATACAAAAAACCCTCACATTTCCCAATAAAAGGTTTTTCTGGCTGTATCCAAATGAACATATTTGGCAAAACTGAAGCAAGAACTTTTTTTTTCACATCATGAGTCACATAATCAGCAGCCGGATGTTACTACTGGCAGAAAAGACAAAAAGAAGATGACAGGAAGTGGTGGGAGGATCATGGCATGTCATGTTTTTATCAAGTGAACAAACTTTTTTATTATTTATGTTTCTTATTATTGGAAACACTGAGATTTCAAAATTGTGTTTTTCCAGCATTTGAAGAATATGTAAAAAGTTTCACATTCATAACGTTCATGCTGCCTCATGAAGATCATGTTGAGGAACATCAGTCCTGTTTCTCTTTCATGCTTTCTGAGCACAATGGAGAAATATTCACAGTGCATCAAGACCGTGTGTCGCTTTACTCCTGCTTCATCCATTTTATTTATCGATCAATTGATTCTGATCATGTTAAACTGAAACATCCAATCCAGCTGAATCAGTTCAGATGGAGCTCCGTGGCTCCATCTAGTGGACTTACGGCAGCAGGACGATCTGACTGAGAAGATGCTGATGACGAGAGTTTTCCTCTGCAGGTGGAGATCCAGAGCTGAGTGGACGTGAATCCACCATGGATCAGTGTAAAGACAAAGACACAAAGAGATTTTTGCTGTTTAAAGACAAAAATATGAAGACCAAAGCACTCAGGTGAGGAAAACCACATCACTACAGAACCTCGCAGCAGCTCTTTCGGTTCTGACTCCTTCTGTTGGGTTGCAGTATAAAAAAGCCTTCGATAAAGCTCTCAACTGATCCGGGCCTGGAGTCCTCCAACCAGAGGTCAACATGCCTGACCTGGTGCTGGCCCAGCCGGTATGTTGGTCTTTCACTACTTAATGGACAGGTTTCGGTTTGGACTCCAGCTGGTTGCCATTGGTAACCACCTAAACACAATCATCTGAATGTCTTTTCCTTTAATGCTCTGTATTTTCGCAGCACTCCAAGACCAGACCGTGTCGAGTCTGAATGTGTTCTGGAACAGAAACCCGAGACTAAAAGTGAAGCTAAAGATAAAACCAAATCTGCTGTCAAGACGACGTAAGTACCAACTGTTGATCCTGACCGAGGATCCTGTGTCCCAAACGGACCACAGTCCACAGACTCGTATTTGATCAATCTGAACATTTCCTGATGTCTCAGGAGTCCTAAGATGAAAATCAACAAGATGTCCAAGGAACAGGAGGAGTGCTGGGCCTCCATTTGTCCACCTGGAGACAAGGACGCTGTAAGCTTCTGTCCATCTGTCCACCCACAGTTTCTAACTGACACACACCTTAGAAATGTCATCAACATTGTGGCAATGCTCAAGTTGTTTCTTTAAAAGTGCTGAGAGATGTACGAAATTAGCTCCAGACATGTAGAGTAATGTAAACAGAACCTGCCTGACAACATGGAGAAGATCTCAATCAGTAACACATCATGTCCAGATCTAAAGAACCTCCAGAACAGATGAGAAGCAGAGAGAGGTTCAGATAATCACCTCTCTCTGCTCACAGGCTTTTAGATGATGGGGTTCCACTAATTACTCTGATTTTTACATGAAAGGAAGCCAAGGTTTGGCTGAAGGAGTCTTTGGAGAAGCTGGGCGACAGGGAGTTGAAGTACTTCCACAAGGGTCTGCGGACCATGGACAAGTCCAAGGACGGCTTCAAGCCCATAAAGCAGATCCGACTGCAGGGTGCAGACAGACTGGACACGGCAGAGCTGATGATTCAGACGTACCCAAAGAAGATCAGAGTGGTGACCGAGAAGGTCCTGGAGAAAATCAACACAAACAAAGGAAATGTAATTATCTATACTACCTAGAGTGGTGAATATGCATGAACACTCCTGTTTCTCATTACTATCACCAGAATCTGTGCTCAAACTCTCTTAATTCATTATCTAGGAGGTTCACAATCGAGTTCTGGACTCTCTGGACAATCTGAATGACAAACAGCTGAAGTACTTCCACTGGTTCCTCCAAACGGCAGATGAGTCCAAGGACGGCTTCAAACCCATCAAGAAGAAAGACCTGGAGGATGCAGACAGACTGGACACATCGGATCTGATGGTTCAGACGTACGCCACAAACACCAAGGAGGTCACAGAGAAGATCCTGAAGAAAATCAAGAACAACAAAGGTCTGTAAACGTCTCACAGATCATCAACTGATTGGATCATCGTTGATATCAACTGTTTGTTGGCACCAACAGGCAAAGACATACCAGAAGCTGAAGAGCAGATGAAGCCGTCTTCTCCAGCTGAAGCAGAAAGTAAGAGTTCATTATGTGGAGTGGTTGGAGTTTAGTTAGGATGCAGACATCATGGAGGGTCTGGATGAAGACCAGCAGTTTAGTTCAGAGATGGGTATCTTCAGCAGAGCAGTGGTTTGAGACGCCATGTTGTCAGATGTTCTGACCCAGTCAGGGTTTGTAGAAGGAGTCCAAGTACTGAGCCTTGGGGGACTCCAGTGGTGAGACCAGAGGAGTCTCCTTCCTGTGATCTTAACCCATCAGATCAGGGAATCGTCAACATGTTTGATGACATTCACTGAGTTCCTTTGTCTTTCATCCTGTAGAGAAAAAAGTCTACAAGGTTCTGGAGGAGTTTGTTAAGAAAGCCCCAAATGAAACCCTGACCCGGCTGTCAGAGGCTCTAGCAGCGGACGGTGTGTTGAAGTCCTCTGAGAAGCAACAGATCCTGGAGAAGAACCACACCAGAGGAAACAGAGCGAGCTGCCTTGCTGACACAGTGATGGATAAAGGAACTGCTGCCTGGAAGAAGATGATCCACCACCTTCAGGCTGTTGATGCTCCACTGTCCTCCAAGCTGGGCTTGTCCTCTGGTCCAATTGTTCAGCAAGGTGAGTTTTGCTGGCGGTTCAGGTGTCTACAGCCAAACATCCTGGTTGGGATGAGATAAAGGCAACTTCATTTCAATTATCTCAACCAAATTCTTGGTGCTAATTTTTGGTTTTAATCTTCCAATGCAGGTCCAGTTATCGCCATCCATGCCCCAGATGGCTGCTCAACAGAACCCAATCCAGAACCAGAATCTGAGCCTGGTGGCGTTAAACGTCTGCTAGGTTTAATGCCTTTTAAAGGATCCACGACTAATCTAACTGATTTAATTTCTTTAAAAGGCTCTTCAACCAATCTAAAGTAAGTTTTTTCAGAAATTACAAAATATTACATCTACAGATAAAAACGTTTAAACATCCAATGATATTTAATCAACATTAACCTTCATTCTCCCCCGTTTCTTGTAATTCAATGATCCAAAGAGTTGAAGACAGTAAAGACGACAGCTGGCAGCAGATCTGCCCAGAAGGGGACAGCGATGCTGTAAGTCTAATCTTAAACTATCTCAGCTGACATCATGGTGTTTTTCAAAGAAATCAGGCTGATTTATGGAAAGTGGGATTTTTGTTGCCAGAACAGGTAATGTGTGAGTCTGTGGTTCTTCCTCTGGAGGGAAAGTAGATCCCATCTAGCTAGAGAACAACTTGGGATCTTCCAGAATGATTTAGGGTGTGTTCCTATAGGGTGAAGGATGTCTGGGTTCCCTTCAGGACCGGAAGACAAAGAAGACAAAGACAATGGTGGATCAGACCATTAAGGAATTAATCTGTTACTCTGAAAGGATAGGAGAGTCCTAATCAGTTTGTTTTCAAAGATCTAATCAGCGTTGATTTCTTTATGAGTCCTGACAGTGGCCAATGGAATCTTGCAATTATCTGTTGATGACATATATCTATTTCCCTTCATTTTTTCTTGAAGGACATCAAGCAGTGGTTGAAGGAGCATCTGGAAGATCTAGACAGCAGGGAGATGAAGTACTTCCACTGGTTCCTGCAAACCGCGGACAAGTCCAAGGACGGCTTCAAGCCGATCAAGAAGAGTCGCCTGGAGCACGCAAACAGACTGGACACGGTGGACCTGATGGTTCAGACATACACCAACACCACCAAGACAGTGGCAGAGAAGATTTTCAAGAAGATCAATAAAAATAAAGGAGATGTAATTATCTGACTTTTTTCATTCATAATGAACAAACAGGTGTGCAAGAACACACTGTGCTGCTTTTCAGATGTGATTGTAAGAGTCCTTTTTAATGTTTAAAGGGTTGTAAAGATTGGCTTCTGGATATTTTGGAAGAGTTGGATGACAGGGAGATGAAGTACCTCCACTGGTACCTTCAAGCTGGAGACAAGTCCAAGGACGGCTTCAAACCGATCAAGAAGAGCCACCTGGAGGGCGCAGACCGGCTGGACACGGTGGACCTGATGGTTCAGACCTATGCCACTAAAACCAGGGAGGTCACCAGGAAGATTTTAGAGAAGATTGAGAAAAATAAAGGTCCTTCATACAGAAATGAAACCACTGCTCCTATTGAAGAGCTTCACAAGTTGCAGAATAATTCCAGTTGATTTTTTTCCAACAGAGACTGTTGTTCCTGAAATTGAAGAACAGAGTACTCCATCTTCTAAAGCTGCTGCAGAAGGTACAGCTTCTCTTTTGTCATTCAACATACTTAGTTGAATGTCCTTCAGAACCTTTGGTGAAGCCTTTAGGCCTTGTTTACGGTTTGGTTGGATGAAAGGAAAAGTGTTTGGTTGAAAATATGGAGAAGTAACTGAGATAAAGACTGATTTTACCAATTTAAGGGTTTGAGGGAGATTCACAAGATGTTTTAACTACAGACAGAGTCAGAAGTTTAAGATCCACTAAATACGTACAGACCCAAGACATGGACTAGACCTGCCCTTGCATAAAACCAGATCTACCCCTGGGGCAGAATGTAAGGTGTTCATTAGACATTGGTCCAGATCTGCTTTGGTTAAGTCATGTCACACCCTCTGATGTGGTTTGTATCATAGTTCATAGTATCATGGTTGGTTGCCTGTACATCTAGAAGAGATTGAGGATCCATAGAGTCCATCCTGCTGCATGTTTTTATACAGTTTTGCATTCCCAGAAGGAACTACAGTAATCCTGTTTTCTTTCTGCCCACAGAGAAAGTGCTCACCAGGATGCTCAATGACTTTGTGGAGAAAGTACCAAAAGAAACATTATCACAACTCATGGAGGCTCTCATGACTGCAAACACCCTGAAGTCTTCAGAGAAGGAGACAATCCTTCAGAACCACACCAGAGTCAACATGGCCAGCTGCTTCGTTGACATTGTGATGGAGAAGGGAACCGACGCCTCCAAGGAGCTGATAAACCGTCTTCAAACCATCAACCCTCACCTGTCCTCTGAGCTGTGCTCACCGTCTACCCCAGGTGCATTTCCAGTTTTAAGCTGCAATCGTTCCTTCATCCTTGGACTGTACATGTGTTCCTCAATCTGTCTCTGAACTTTCCCCAGATAACAAGGTCAAGAAAAGTCTCTTCAGTGGTATAATGTAAGTAACATTGGAGGTACAAACTGATATTGTTGAAACACTACAACACTTCAGTTTATTCTCATAATTTGATTGAATAACTTAGAAACAAGCATTTGGGCTGGTCATTATTTACAGATAAACATGTTCTCAGTACTAATCTCCATACTCTTCCAATCCAAAGGTTGAAAAGGTTGATATCCGAGGAACAGGAGAAATCCTGGCAACAGATTTGTCCTCCATGGGACACAGACGCTGTAAGACAAATTTTCATTTGTCCTTAACTGGGTGGATCCACAGTATAAACTCCTACTACACTAATAAACTTGTTAGTTTATTAAAACTAACTAGTGCCCCTTTTTTTTCTTCTTCAGGAGTTGAAGCATTGGTTGAAGGACTTGCTGGAAAATTTAAGGAACAAGGAGGTGAAGTATTTCCGCTGGTACCTGCGGACCGCAGATGAGTCCAAAGACGGCTTCAAACCAATCAGAAGGTGCCGCCTGAAGTATGCAGACAGACTGGACATACTGGACCTGCTGCTGCAGATGTACCCTGAGAAGGTCAAACTGGTCACAGAGAAGATCCTGCAGAAGATCAGCAGCAATAAAGCACAGGTAAATATATCAATATCTATAGGTACAGTTCAGTCCAGTTTGACAAATTCCCTTCCGAAAAATAGAACTAATTGTTACTCTGCAATGGCTTACAGCACTGGATTCTGGACTTTTTCGAAGATTTGGGCGACAAAGAGCTGAAGTACTGCCAGATGTTGCTGCAGAGCACCGACAAGCTAAAGGGCGGCATCAAATCCCTGAAAAGAGCTCCTGTAGAGGACGGAGGGAAGGTGGACGCAGCAGAAGTGATGATGAAGATGTACAGCTCCGATACCAGAGAGGAAGTCGAGAAAGTTCTGAATGAGCTCAAAGACAGTACAGGTTTGTCAATGAAAACAGCAAGAGTCTGCCTCTTCATGTAAGCAGAAACTGAAAGTTTGGTTTGCTGGTTTCAGATGATGTTTTATCTGATGATGAGCAGCCGAGTAATCCATCTTCTCCAAATGCTGCAGCAGGTAAGTGTTTATTACTCTAGCCAACATGCATAAACACAATGCAATCTAGATACAGAAATTATAGCTTGTGTCAAGCAGTCCAAGATTAGGCAGGAGGACAGAAGTCTCGTGAAAAACTAAAACACCAAAAACAAACATGGAGTCTTGGACAGAGAAGAGGGAAGATCCCTGAAGAGTCCGAGGTGGATGACCCCGAGGCTGCAGGAGCCCAAGTTAGAAACTTCAGGGCCCTGAAGTCACTGCCCACTGAGGACTCAAAGAAGGACTGTGGGAGGGTGATCAAGGTTTGACTGAAATCTCTGGAGCCTGGCCTTCCAACTAATTAGAGGATTCACTCTCATGAATAGTCCAATAATCCTGGATATTCCTGAACATCCATCCAATTCATCCCTCCAGTATGTGCTGGGTCTTCCTGTCGGCCTTCTCCTGGTGGGATGTGCCTAGATGACCTCACCAAGGAGGCGTCCATCCTAACCAGATACTCGGCCCACCTCAACTGGGTCCTCTTGGTGTGAAGAAACCTTCCTTTTTCCTGCACTAGACCACATTAGGAGGCACTGATCCTCATCTTGGTTGCTTCACACTCAGTTGCAAACTGCTCCATTGAAACCTGTAGATCATGACCAGATGAGGCCAGTAGGAGTGGTTGCAAAAAGCAAAGGCTCAATCCTGAGGCCTCTAAAGGGGAAACACCTCAATGTAGAATCTGTGACAAACATTCAAACTGCACAACAACAAGGTTTTTTGCTTCAGCCACATGGAAACGTGGGCAGACCTTGATAAACTCCATGAAGTTGATCAATGGTTTTCAACTGAAGGTAGAGACTCTGCCTCTGAAGAAGCTGAATGCTGAGTGTTAGGGATGAAGATGAAGCTCTAAAGCTCAGCAGTTGGTGAAAACCAAGATGTTCCCCAACCGTATGAGGACGAATGTGGTGGTAAAGCTTGACTAACTGAAAACTATATAATAAAGTTTCACAGATCATAATCCAACCAGTAGAAACCTTTTCTCAGAATAAAGTCAGTAGACCAAAAAGATTTAACTCTTCTTGGCCTGGTTGGGGGTCCAACGGTGGTACCACTGATAGATGGTCTTTTCAGAATAAAGTGAAAAATCTGTTCTGCTTTCTGTCTTGTCATTCTTGCGGTAGAAAAAGGAACGAAGAACATGCTCCTTGACTTCATCAAGAAGGTGTCCAAGGAAACCCTGGAGGAAGTGGTGGAGGCGCTGGTAGCCGATAAGGTGCTGAGCGCCTCAGACAGAAAGTCCATTCTGGAGAAGAACCGAACCAGAGTGAACAAGGCCAGCTGCCTGGTGGACCTGGTTTATGAGAAAGGAGCTGAAGACTGCCAGAAAGTGATCCAGCAGGTCCAACGCATTGACCCGGCTCTGTACTCTGACCTCAAGCTCTCCCAGCAAGGTGACGTCATCTGCTTCTCTCTGAACTTAACGCTTCTAGATAACAGTTCCAGGGTCTTATTATTAATAATAATACATTCATATTAATGTTTAGTAATAAGTTATTATTATTATTATTCATCCGTATGGCTGCTGTAATTGCTTATTTTCTCCTGACTGCAGTTCTGTTCAAACGTCTTCGCTCCAAGATGAAAGACAATGGGAAAACCAAAGGAGAGGAAGAGGAGGAGGAGGAAGAAGGAGGAGCAGATTAATAACCCTCCTGAGTCCCACCAACAGATACATGTGTCATGAGGGGGTGTGGTGGTGGCGGTGAGGTAAAACGCAGCAGACCCAGATGATGTGTGATGAGGAGTTTAATGATGAATAGTAACCGAAAACAGTCCACAGACCTGGCAGCACTGTTGAGCGGAAGGCTAATGCTCACTTCAGGTAGCAACAGGAAAGTACGAGGACTCGACAATACAGGACGTAACCAGACGTACACAGACTGAGGACCCGACGAAGACAGACACACACAGGTGACACTAAATACACAAGAGGTAATCAGGGAACGAGACACACCTGGGAACTAATCACGGGGAGACAGGACAACACAGAGACTCAGACACACCAGAAAACTAGAAATAAATACACAGAAAAATACAGAACACAACAGTACCCCCCTCTTAACGGGCGGCTCCCAGACGCCCAAAAACGGGAAACCCAACGAGGGTGGGCGGAGGGGAGCTGGATGGGGGGTCCAAAGTCCATAATCAACAAAAAACAACCTAGTAAATAGGCGGAGACACAAGGGTCTAGAGTCCAAAAACAAAAACCAAACCCAACTGGGTGGGCGGAAACACGGGAACCACGGAGGAGGTCAGGGGGCCGACCTCGGCGCAGGAAGCGGGAGCCACGGAGGAGGTCAGGGGGCCGACCTCGGCGCAGGAAGCGGGAGCCACGGAGGAGGTCAGGGGGCCGACCTCGGCGCAGGAAGCGGGAGCCACGGAGGAGGTCAGGGGGCCGACCTCGGCGCAGGAAGCGGGAGCCACGGAGGCGGTCAGGGGGCCGACCTCGGCGCAGGAGGCGGGAGCCACGGAGGCGGTCCGGCGGCCGTCCGCGGCGCAGGAGGCGGGAGCCACGGAGGCGGTCCGGCGGCCGTCCGCGGCGCAGGAGGCGGGAGCCACGGAGGCGGTCCGGGCGTCCGCGCGCAGAGGCGAAACCACGGAGGCGGTCCGCGGCCGTCACGCGGCGCAGGAGGCGAAACCCGGAGGCGGTCAGCGGCGTCCGCGGCGCAGGGCGGCGAAACCCGGAGGCTGTCCGGCGGCCGTCAGGCGCAGGAGAGGCGAGCCACGGAGGCTGTCCGGCGGCGGGCGGCGGCGAACACAGGAGTCTCTGGGGCCGCCGCGGCGGCGAGAGCACAGGAGTCTCTGGGGCCGCACGCGGCGGCGAGAGCACAGGAGTCTCTGGGGCGCCGCAGGCGGCGAGGAGCACAGGAGTCTCTGGGGCCGCCGCAGCGGCGGCAGGACCACAGGGAGTCTCTGGGGCCGCACGGGGGCGGCGACGAGGACCACAGGGAGTCTCTGGGGCCGCACGGGGGCGGCGACGAGGACCACAGGGAGTCTCTGGGGCCGCACGGGGGCGGCGACGAGGAGGCTCGGGACTGGCACAGGGAGTCTCTGGGGGAGCACTAGGAGTCTCTGGGGGAGCACTAGGAGTCTCTGGGGGAGCACTAGGAGTCTCTGGTGGAGCACTAGGAGTCTCTGGGGGAAGCACTAGGAGTCTCTGGGGGAAGCACTAGGAGTCTCTGGGGGAGCACTAGGAGTCTCTGGGGGAGCACTAGGAGTCTCTGGGGGAGCACTAGGAGTCTCTGGGGGAGCACTAGGAGTCTCTGGGGGAGCACTAGGAGTCTCTGGGGAAGCACTAGGAGTCTCTGGGGAAAGCACTAGGAGTCTCTGGGGAAAGCACTAGGAGTCTCTGGGGAAAGCACTAGGAGTCTCTGGGGAAAGCACTAGGAGTCTCTGGGGAAGCACTAGGAGTCTCTGGGGGAGCACTAGGAGTCTCTGGGGGAGCACTAGGAGTCTCTGGGGGAGCACTAGGAGTCTCTGGGGGAGCACTAGGAGTCTCTGGGGGAGCACTAGGAGTCTCTGGGGGAGCACTAGGAGTCTCTGGGGGAGCACTAGGAACACTGACTGGGGCAGGAAAGCCTACTACCCGTGCCATCTGTCGACCTGGAGCCAGGCGGGCCGCCTGGAATCCCATCACCATGGGTACGGCGGCAGATTCGGGCTCGGGTGCGCCGGCTGGGCGGCAGATCTGACCTCGGGTGCGCCCGGCTGGGCGGCGGCAGATCTGACCTCGGGTCGCTGGCTGGGCGGCGGCAGATCTGACCTCGGGTGCGCCCGGCTGGGCGGCGGCAGATCTGACCTCGGTGCGCCCGGCTGGGCGGCGGCAGATACTGACCTCGGTGCGCCCGGCTGGGCGGCGGCAGATCTGACCTCGGGTGCGCCCGGCTGGGGCGGCGGCAGATCTGACCTCGGGTGCGCCCGGCTGGGCGGCGGCAGATCTGACCTCGGGTGCGCCCGGCAGGGCGGCGGCAGATCTGACCTCGGGTGCGCCCGGCAGGAGCGGCGGCAGATACGGGCTCCGGTGGCGGAAGCGATGCTGGCGGCTCCTGCCGCGGAGGGTCTGCTGCTGGCTCTTGTGCTGGCGGAACAGGGTTGGTGGATCGGGAGGACAGAGTCTTGGGTCTGGGAGGCAGCGGTTCTCCAGCCATGACTGCTAGCGCTGCCTCACGCTCCCACTCTGCCTCCCTCTGCAATTCCACCAGCATCGGATGGGGAAAACGAGGAATCCAGTAGTCCAGCAACAGACCCAAACGAATGGCGAATCCAAGCCGTCGTCCCGCAGCGTACGGCTTGGCCATGGCGTCCTCGTACTCCCGTATGGTTTCCGTCAGTTCTTGCATTTCCTGTGGGTCCATGATGGTACATGCGTGCCTCACCGTTCAGCGTGGTCGGGTCCTTCTGTCATGAGGGGGTGTGGTGGTGGCGGTGAGGTAAAACGCAGCAGACCCAGATGATGTGTGATGAGGAGTTTAATGATGAATAGTAACCGAAAACAGTCCACAGACCTGGCAGCACTGTTGAGCGGAAGGCTAATGCTCACTTCAGGTAGCAACAGGAAAGTACGAGGACTCGACAATACAGGACGTAACCAGACGTACACAGACTGAGGACCCGACGAAGACAGACACACACAGGTGACACTAAATACACAAGAGGTAATCAGGGAACGAGACACACCTGGGAACTAATCACGGGGAGACAGGACAACACAGAGACTCAGACACACCAGAAAACTAGAAATAAATACACAGAAAAATACAGAACACAACAGTATGATAATCAACGTTCTTATTTCTCTCTTTCATTTCGAACTGCAGAGGTTCATCAGCTTCCTGTCAGGTCACCATCACATCTGGATGGTTTATTTCTGTTAATTTTATTTTCATTAAATCAAAACAGATTCAGAATCTGTTTTGATTTCGATGAGATTCTTCCATGTTTTCCTGCAACAGGTGATGGGGGAGGTGATGACGTTTGATATTTTGTAACTAAAGTCATTTTAATGTTTCTCTTCTTTTCTACTGGAATAAAATTGATCTAAAAGTCGACAGTTTGATCAGTTTACTTATTGATCACATAAAGGCTGGAAGGCCTCCTGACCATCACCCTAATTGTCACAGCTGTTCATTAAATGCAGATCATTAAAATATTGTCTGTCCTTTAAAACTTTTATTATAACATCAGTTAACTTTCATTTCTGGGTAATACCACAGCCCTCCTCGGTACATTACTCAAATAGATTGAAGAGTTTCTCAGTAAACGAAGCAGATTGGTTCTGCTGATCCAAAAATGATCAGATCATAACCGATCAATAATTAATCAGATCTCTCAGGCCGTTTCAGCCTCTGGATTTTCTCCAAGCTGCAGGGAGGAGCTGAAATGAAAAGCGTCTTCCTGGGAAGTCAACATTCAGGTTTCAGTGACCGAGTGGCTCAGTCCAAGTCTGCAGCAGCACAGAGTGGCTCCGGGTTCTACTGGGCCGACTGGAGGACCTACTGGTGGTTGTACTGGGAGGACAGCTCACCACTGTAAGTGTCTGCCATTTGTTTCAGTGCATTCTGGGATCTGTAGTTTTGGACCTGCAGCTCCTTGTTGCTATGGACTGGTTGCCAGGTCTCTGAGGTCTCGGTAGGGGAAGAATGGTTCTGTGGTGTGATGAAGATCACCAGCAGAGCATCATCTTCATCACTGGAGCAGATCGTCCAGGATTTGACTTACTGCAGCTCTGAGTTTTTAGCTGAAAATCAGGGATTAATTTCACACAGGAACCCGTCCAGAACCGCTCCAGAACCGCTCCAGAACCGCTCCAGAACCCATCTCCTTCCTGAATCGTCCTGTCAGGTTTTTACTTTATGTCAGTTTGGAAACTGTTTGTTTGGTTTTGATTTGAGGTCTTTGAGCCTCAGGAGGAGAAATCTGATCATTTTTCTCATCACTGAATCATTTCTGTGTTGCTGCTCATTCCTGCAGCTGCTTATGCAAATGAAAGTGTAGCAGGTTTAATAGTAGGAAGAGCTGAGTCATCAGAAGAACAAAGGCAGAATCAGGGAGTGGCTTCTGCTTAAATAAACTGGAAATATTTTCTCTGGAAATAAAACAAAAACTATTTGAGTTCATCAAGTGGAAACAAAGCTGCAGAAGCTAAGCTAACTGTCAGTATTATTATTACATGTAGAATTTAATATTTTTTGTTTTGCTGTGTTTGGAAAAGAATTATGAAAAGTTATTTTTATTTTTGCTCCTCTTTATGGCGCCCCTGGACTGCAGGCACCCACAGCGTTTACCTGAATGGTTTTAACTCTGCTCCATGAGGGCTCAGTTTTTAGCTGCAGTTGGTACATGTGGAGAATAGGAAAGTTCTGCAGAAGGACAATCTCATATTGCTGAAGTCCGACTGGAGGAGTTTTCAGGAATAATATTGCATGGTGTTGGTGTGCTTCAAGGAAACAGCCAGAGCAATTGGACTAAATGAGCTGCGTTTCCATGGAAGTGAACATTCAGGTTCTACTGCTGATGGGGATTAGCAGGAAGCTAACTGACGTAGCCTGACTGTAACCCTCTGAACGCAGGAGTTTAAGCTGGGAGGTTCTGAAGAGAATCAACAAGAAGCAGCAGGTTGGGGAGGGGGGCCAGTGGAGTGCAGCTCCAAGGCGCCCCTAGTGGCCAGAAAGCAGAACTACAGCAGTAATTAACACAGGTGATGCTGTTTGTCCTGCAGGAGAACTTCAAGATCACGGATCTCAGGATGGAGGCGAAGAGGTGGAAGACCCTCCCTTCATTTCTTCACAACATCTCAGGATTTGACTACACCGTCTCCATCATGTTGTTCTCATGTGTTCCAGTAAGAAGCAACCAGCAGGACGTCAACCCAGCAAACCGGCCACCAAGAACTCATCAGCTTGTCCCTCCTGGTGCTGTCCTTTTCAGTAAGTTGGCCCGTTTCAGGAGCAAGACCAGTTTTTACTTTCTGTTCTCAGATTCCGTATAAAACTCACCATCTTTTTCAAATCAAACAAAATCTTTTGTGCAGCAAAAAGTTTTGTTTGTGCTGCACTAATTTTAAAGATATTGATAAATATTAACTAAATTAAGCAAATCTGGTGTCAATCAACGTTGCTGCAAACTTATCAATTAATTTATATGGAATTTTTTTATTCTGTTTATTAACCAATTAAGACACTGGAAACTATTTTAAAAATCTTTGAAATTATAATGCTGCAAAAAAACAAACAAAAATTCTGCGAAAACCAGAATTACTGACTAACTAAACTAACTGAGATGTATCTCAGTTAGTTTGATTTGATTATGTAAATATGGACACGCTGGTTGACCTTTGATGACCTCTGGAACCATTGCTTAGCATCTTTAAAATAATGGCACCACAAACAAAAATCTCTGCAGCACAAACATTGGACGCCGTTTTCATTTAATGTGCCTCAGAGTCAGAAGCTGCAGATCCATCGTCACGCAGCAGAGAAACGTTTCAATGACCAGCTGAATATTCATTTCCTGATTCCCAGGCGAGCAGAACTTCATGAATCTGAACGGATCCAGTCACCTGGACCTCAGAGTGAAGCTAAAGCTAAAGCAGCCAAAACGGCTTCGCTCCTTCAGGGGTAAGATGGGATCATGTTTTGTTTCCATGGAGAAGTCGGTCATTCATGTCTGGCTCCAAAGTGTTTTACAGTTTGGTATTTCTGTCTGTTTTCACTGTTTGTAAAGGAATAAAAGCTCAAATAAAGTCCATGTTAGTCAAACTTAAACCTTCTGGTTCTTCTAGTTTTGTTCAAAAGATCTGGACTGAAGACCAGGCAGACTTCTGGCCCTCAGTTTGTCCTCCTGGGGATAAAAATGCTGTAAGTTTTCATCTTTGTTTCAAAACAAGAAAATCTGGAGTCATTCATGTTATTTCAGAGAAAACATATCAACCCTGTTGGTTTATTTTTAAAGGAGTCGAAGCTTTGGCTGAAGACGACCTTGGAAAAGTTAAACAATAGAGAGTTGAGATATTTCCACTGGTTCCTGCAAACTGCAGACGGCTTTAAACCAATCAGAAGGAGTCGCCTGCAGCATGCTGACAGACTGGACACAGTCGACCTGATGCTCCAGACATATCCCACAAATTACCCAAAGGTCACCCAGAAGATTATGGAGAAGGTCAACAACCATAGGAAACATGTAAATACTTCCTTTTGCATCTATAAATACAGATTATGTTTGGTTTGCTTGAGTTCCTCAGTGAACGGTTCATTTCTTCCTCCATCTAGGAGGTTCATAACTGGGTTCTGGACTCTCTGGACAATCTGAATGACAAACAGCTGAAGTACTTCCACTGGTTCCTCCAAACGGCAGATGAGTCCAAGGACGGCTTCAAACCCATCAAGAAGAAAGACCTGGAGGATGCAGACAGACTGGACACATCGGATCTGATGGTTCAGACGTACGCCACAAACACCAAGGAGGTCACAGAGAAGATCCTGAAGAAAATCAAGAACAACAAAGGTCTGTAAACGTCTCACAGATCATCAACTGATTGGATTATTGTTGATATCAACTGTTTATTGGCACCAATAGGCAAAGACATACCAGAAGCTGAGGAGCAGATGAAGCCGTCTTCTCCAGCTGAAGCAGAAAGTAAGAGTTCATTATGTGGAGTGGTTGGAGTTTAGTTAGGATGCAGACATCATGGAGGGTCTGGATGAAGACCAGCAGTTCAGTTCAGAGCTTGATATCTTCAGCATAGCGGTGGTTTGAGACGCCATGTTGTCAGATGTTCTGACCCAGTCAGGGTTTGTAGAAGGAGTCCAGGTACTGAGCCTTGGGGGACTCCAGTGGTGAGACCAGAGGAGTCTCCTTCCTGTGATCTTAATCCATCAGATCAGGGAATCGTTAACATATTTGATGACATTCACTGAGTTCCTTTGTCTTCCATCACGTAGAGAAAAAAGTCTACAAGGTTCTGGAGGAGTTTGTTAAGAAAGTCCCAAATGAAACCCTGACCCGGCTGTCAGAGGCTCTAGCAGCGGACGGTGTGTTGAAGACCTCTGAGAAGCAACAGATCCTGGAGAAGAACCACACCAGAGGAAACAAAGCGAGCTGCCTTGCTGACACAGTGATGGATAAAGGAACTGCTGCCTGGAAGAAGATGATCCACCACCTTCAGGCTGTTGATGCTCCACTGTCCTCCAAGCTGGGCTTGTCCTCTGGTCCAATTGTTCAGCAAGGTGAGTTCTGCTGGCGGTTCAGGTGTCTACAGCCAAACATCATGAACTTTGTGACCATAATTTATTAATTATGTTTCTGTCTGTCCATCAGGTGAAAGTTCACAAGAATCCAAAACCAAACCAGTATCAGAACCAGGACTTGTTTGTAAACCAATCATTCAACAACTCTTTTCTCTTAAACCTTACCAGAAGTAAGTTTTCACATCATGCCTAAGAATCTTTTGAGTTTTTATTAAGTTTTACATTAATCTAGTAGCCATAATCTATAATGAAGATTTATCAATTCCACCATATATGTCACTATTGATTCAATAACTATTATCTCATGCAGACCCTTCACTCACATCTGGGTCCTTATAAAATGATATCTAGATGCAGTTTAGGAGTTCAACTCAGACCGACTCGTATACATGACCTAAGCTGCTCTATAGGGGCTGGAAGACTTAATCTTCTACAAAGATTATCTTCTGTCACTGATATTTCCATAAAAGTGAACCTACACTGTCATCATTTGACCCAAAGACCCGTCGATGACGAGAAGGAAGTCTGGCAGCAGATCTGTCCTGAAGGGGACAACGATGCTGTAAGTCACCGTCCAATGAGTTTGATGTGACTGATGATAGTCTGAGGTAGTGATGGTCAGACTCTGGGAACAATTTTTCTTTACTTGTCTTAGAAGAAACTTTGCAAACCGCTATTGATATGATCCTGGTAGCTGCCATATTGATGACATGTATCTATTTTACGTAAAAAGGACATCAAACAGTGGTTGAAGGAGCATCTGGAAGATCTGGATAGCAGGGAGATGAAGTACTTCCACTGGTACCTTCACACTGCGGACAAGTCCAAGGACGGCTTCAAGCCGATCAAGAAGTGCCGCCTGGAGCACGCAAACAGACTGGACACGGTGGACCTGATGGTTCAGACATACACCAACACCACCAAGATGGTGGCACAGAAGATCTTCAAGAAGATGCATAAAAACAAAGGAGATGTAAATATACTTTTACTGTGTCACACACACACACGTGGTTCCTCACACACCTTTATACCAGAGTCAGCATGAACACAGTGAAGATTTCCTTAAGTAGTTGTATTCTAACTGAATCTTTTCCAACACTGGCAGGACTGTAAAGATTGGCTTCTAGACACTTTGTTAGAGTTGAATGACAAGGAGATGAAGTACTTCCACTGGTACCTTCAAACCGCAGAAAAGTCCAAAGATGGGTTCAAACCGATCAAAAAGGGTCAACTGGAGGACGCAGACCGACTGGACACTGTGGACCTGATGATTCAGACCTATGCCTCAAACACCAAAACGGTCACAGAGAAGATCCTAGAGAAAATCAAGAGCAATAAAGGTTTGCTAGATGGAAGGAAATGCTTGAAACATCAGACCAACATTCTGCTAAACATTTATTCTGGTTTCCAACAGATACAGGTCTCCCTGAGGTGGAGGAGCAGATTAATCTAACATCTCCAAATGAAGGTACATCTGGAATGTTAATCAGAACCTGGTCTTTATCATAAAGTTTTCACCAAAGAACTCAGTGATGTCCTTGTGTTTCTGCTCACAGAGAAAGTGCTCACCAGGATGCTCAATGACTTTGTGGAGAAAGTACCAAAAGAAACATTATCACAGCTCATGGAAGCTCTCATGACTGCAAACACCCTGAAGTCTTCAGAGAAGGAGACAATCCTTCAGAACCACACCAGAGTCAACATGGCCAGCTGCTTCGTTGACCTTGTGATGGAGAAGGGAACCAACGCCTCCAAGGAGCTGATAAACCGTCTTCAAACCATCAACCCTCACCTGTCCTCTGAGCTGCGCTCACCGTCTACCCCAGGTTAGACTGCACTTGTCTAAAAACAGCTGTTTTTCTTTTATTCAGTCCTGTGGTTGAAGGTAAACACCGTCTTATTTTTAAACTTCTCCAGGTCAAAAGTCTTTTATACAGCTCTTCACTAGTAAGAAGTAAGTTCTTCAAGTTCACCAACATTCTTACCCAATCATTCACCTAAACCAGTGTGGTTCATTTGGTCCATGAATCTGAAACTTTAAAAGCTTCCTGAAAACTATTCCTGATGTCCAAAGTTTAGTGACCATTTTGGTTGGGTTAGGGTAACCATCATCCTGTGTTCTTCTCATCTTATGATCCAAAGAACGAGGGAAATGACGAAGGAACAGGAGGAATGCTGGCGCCAGATCTGCCCTCCAGGAGATAAAGATGCTGTGAGTCAATCTCCTTCCAACCTTCTGTCCCTGTGTTGTCCTCAGCTCAAATGTCTTCCTGAGGAGGAAGACCTCTCTAGAGATGAAGAGTTGAGGTTCAGCCCATGGTCTACCTCCACGAACCATTCCTAACATAATGAGTCTTAAGTACATTTTTCTTTTCAGGATTTGAAGCATTGGTTGAAGAAAACTCTGGAGGATCTGAAGAACAGGGAGGTGAAGTATTTCCACTGGTACCTGCGGATTGCTGACGAGTCCAAAGACGGTTTCCAACCAATCAAAAGGTACCGTCTGAAGCATGCGGACAGACTGGACACGTTGGATCTATTGGTGCAGATGTACCCTGGAAAGGTGAAAGAGGTCACAGAGAAGATCCTGGAGAAGATCAGAACCAACAAGGCGCAGGTAGCCATAGTAACGGGCCCGGTCTGGGTGATGTGAGACGTGATCGTTAAGCTCCTCTTGTTATGGTTTGCAGCACTGGATCCTGGAAATGTTTGTGGACATGGGGGACCAGGACCTTAAATACTGCCAGATGTTACTGCAGAGCGCAGACAAGCTGAAGCGCAGCTCCCTGAAAAAGGTTCCTCCAGCAGGGGGACAGGAAGTGGACGCCATGAACCTGATGATGCAGATGTACAACTCAGAGCACCGGGAGGCGCTAGAGAGAGCTCTGAATGAAATCCAGGAGTCTTCAGGTCTGTCACATTTAAAGACATCATTCATAACCTGACAGTAACCTGCTGATCTAACGTCTCGACTTCACGGCCATCAGAACTGCCTGAAGATGAAGACCAGGACAACCCAGCTTCTCCAACGGCTCTACGAGGTTTGTGTTCGGTTCGTTTTTTTGGACCCACAGGAACACCTCCCATCAAATCTCCACTATGTGTCCATTTTTGTTGCAGCAAAGAAAATGAAGAGCATGCTGCTTGACTTTATCAAGAAAGTGTCCAATAAAACCTTGGAGCAGGTTCTGAAGGACCTGGCAGAGGATAAAGTGCTCACTGCCTCAGAGAGACAATCAGTGGTGGAGAAGAACCACACCAGAGTGAACAAGGCCAGCAGCCTGGTGGAAATCCTGAAGGAGAAAGGACCAGAAGCCTGCCAGAAGCTGATCAGCCATGTTGAAACAACAGATCCTCCACTTTACGCCAAACTGGGTTCTTCCCAGAGTCCCAATTTCCAACAAGGTGAGTCCAGAACTGAACACACTTCCTGCTAGTGGTGACCCAGATGATCAAGTCTGGCAGGAAACCAAGAATGAATGAATTTACTCAATTATTGTGCTATACAGCTTGCCATACTGAAACTGTGTGTTTATCCGCTGATTTGTTAGAGCTGCTACAGATGCTTTGCTTCAATCTGAAGGAGGATGAAGTCCCAGAGGAAGAGGAAGAGGAAGAAGACAAATAAACAGGACATGGGATTGATCACGTGGAGGAGCAACTGAACATTCAACTTCCTGTTTCTAGAGCTGATGGTTTCCTGTTTTGTCCACTGCTGTTCAGTTTTCCACATTGGACTTCATTAAAAACCTTTAATTAAAATCACAGCTGTTATTTTCAGATGTTTTCCAGCTTCTAAACTGATATTGTAATAAGTTTGTTTAATGAAGCTGATTAGATTAAATATAAATATGTTTTAAGACTGCAGTGCAGCAGTGAAGTCAGGCTTCATCTGATTCACTTTGCTGTGAGAAACCTGAACACTCAGAACCAAAGAGCTTAAATACAGAGGAGTGATGAGCTGGAAACCAGGTGAGTCCAATTAGAGGAAACCAGAACAGCTGAGGACAGAGGAGAGCAGGAAACACAAGCAAAAATACATTTTATGATTTCTTTTAAGGTTTAACTTAAAACCTTTAACTTTAACTATCTTATTATGTAATCATTCTGCTTTTTAATAATCCATTTTTTGCACTTTTCACCAGATAAAATGACAGATTTAAATCCTGGTTGTTCATCTGAAAGAAAAGAGCAGCAGCAGAGAGAATATTAATAATCTACATAATAATTAGAACAAAAAGCAGAACATGAAACTCAACATGGAATCGGGTCACAGCTTCACGTCTCTCCAACTGAAACCTTTTATTTTTCACAATAAATAGCAGTGAATCTAAAATGTTTGTATCGTCATGACGATGGGTTTACTGGGATTCATTTGTTACGGTTCTGCGCTGTGATTGGCTGTCAGTCAGCTGTGTTGGCTCGGTTCTGTTCAGCTCCAGGATCAGAACCCTTCATTCATCTAAAGCTGCTGTTGTTACATCCTGGCTGTCAGGTATAGTCCAATCATACAGGTGAGTCCAGAGGCCACGCCCCCCTGTGCATCCTGAACAGCAAAGTGGGCGGGGCTACATTCCCTGCTGGTCCAAACTGGTTCTGTCCGGACCGGATGAGTTTCAGAGACATTTGTCACAAAGTTCCACTTTTAGCCTGGAGTTCATCCATTTGCAACAATAAGCAAGGATGAGCCAACAGAAGTGTTTCAAAAATAACACCAGACAAAAAAATGAAGAACTACTAAACTAGTAACTGGTTAAAACCGGCTGACCAGTCTGAGAAGAAACAACTAAAACCAGACTAAATGTCACAGAAAGGAGATAATAACGATTGAGAAAAAAAAGAGGAGAAAAACACATAAACCAAAATATTAACTAAATCTGCAGAGTCCAGACCAGTTAGATCCGGTTTGACTCAGTTTGATCTGGTTCATGAGGAAAAACAAACTGAAATCAAAATAAAATTAGTCAGAAATGGGAAAACAACGATATTTCAGCAGAAAACAAAAACAGAGAAAAACACAGAAACTAAACAATAAACTAACTCTAAAGGTCCAGACCAGTTAGAACCAGCTTGATCCGGTTTGTGATGAAGAACTACCTAAAATGATATAAAATAAGTCAGAAAAAAACTAAACGATATTCCAGAAGAAAACATAAAAACAGAAGAGAAAACAGAGAACAAAATATAAACTAACTCTAAAGGTCCAGACCGGTTAGAACTGGTTTGATCCGGTTTGAACTGGATTGAACCAGATTGAACCAGTCACTGAAGAGAAACAAAACCACAGAACTGGGATCAGATTCAGAGTAACTTTGGTTCCTTCAACAACCAATCAAAATGTGCCATAGAGTCTCCAGTCAACATGGTCACCAGCAGCCCAGGAGGAGGTGCATCAGAGCAGGGAGGGGGCGGAGCCTGGGAGCTGTTTGGATTATTTGTCTACTAGAACCTGACCGGATCAGAACCTACTCTCACTGGACTGATGGGCTGATGGATGGAGATGATTGTGATCAGAAGTATTCAGAAAAGGAAACATTTTGGACGACCCTGAGCATCCTGTCTCATCTTCAGCTCCTCCACCGCCTGGTTCTGATTGTCTTCTGTCCACAAGTGTCTCTGAAATGTTCTGGACCTGGTACGGCTGTCTGAAGACCCGGCCCAGGACGAAGCTTCACTGCTGGGCCAGCAGGGCATTCCTGTTGGCCTTCAACTTCTCCAGACGCTTGGACAGGTGGCTGTTGCTGACCTCCAGCTCCTCGATGCGGTCCAGAGCTGAACGGAGCTGGAAGGAGCCGTACGATTTTAACCAGAACCGGTCTGCACAGAAAACCAACCAAAGGAGGCGCTCTCACCTCTCTCTGCAGTCTCCTCTTCTCCACCTTCAGCTCATCTTCAATCTTCTCAGCATTCTCAGACGCCGACTTGTAGCGACACACCTGACCCTCAAGGCGCAACACCTGAAGACAAAATCCGTCCAGGTTCAGACTGAAGGCTGGAGTAACCGAGTGGAAATGAACCGGTGGAAACATGAAGGCTCACATTTTGCTCCAGAGTCGTGACTTCCTGCTCAGATTTCACCAGCTTGAACTTGAGTTCACTGATCTGCCTGTTGGCGTCTCCTGGTGGAAACCAAGCAGAGGAATCAGGATGGATCCTGCAGCAGATCAACATCACACCTGGCCAGGAACTCACTCTGCAGGTCCAGCAGATGAGGGTCTATGCCGTTCTCCTGGGGCTTCTGCTCTGGGTTCTGGGCTCCATCCACCCCGTTCCTCTGATCCAGCTGAGACTGGAGAAGTCTGACCTGAACATTCACAGATTAACATCATTTTCTAGAAGATGTTTCGGCCTGTTTAGTCTTTAAACCAAAAGGTTTCCAGATCGAACCTGATCCCGTAAACCTTCTCTGTCATCAAACAGTTTCTTCATCCGAAGCTCTGAAACGAAACAGAGAGCAACAATCAATGACATCCCTGAAGGTCAGCCTGAAGGTCAAAGCTCCATGAGGTGAGATGGACGACTGCAGTCACAGAGTCAGAACTCCATCTGCAACAACAGCACAGCTCTGAGGAATGCCACTCCTTAGCTTAAGACTCACTGGATGGAGCTTTGGACCCTCATGGTGAGATCATCAGCTGGGGAAGTGATCATTATCTCCAATTTGATTTAATGAAAATTAATTACTTTAACTATGGTTAACAATTAAAAATTAACTGTCAATCATTTTATCTCAACTTCTCCTGATTTCTGATGTGATCTGGAGACACGGAGAAGGAAGTCAGCTTACCCTTCAGGTGTGGAGAACATCATCTACTGATGACTGGAACAAAACCACCAAAACAAACAACTCCAGGATTCAGATAAACATTTATTACCAGACATGAAAACTTTTCTAATCTTGTTTTTCAGGAACACATCTTCTCAGTAGGAACTTACATGTTATATTCAGAAGATTAGTCATTCCAACACATTCAAAGCTACCTTCTCATCTGACGCACCTTCATCACTCACTCCTTCATTGGTCACTCCCCATCTTTATCCGTCACTCCAAACCTTCAACGGTCACTCAGCACATTTAGATTTCTATATCCTAACTCTTGATGTGAGTCTCTGCTTTCTTCTGGCTCTAGCCAAAACTACCAGTCAACATGTTTTCTTCTAACATAAACATTTGAACATGAACGTGTTAGATGTTCATGAAAACCAGCAGCAGAGGGCGCTCCTGAGCTCATGAAAGCTTGCAATCTGTGTTGTCATTTTCCCTGCTGTCCAATCCGGGTTCTTCATGTTCTGATTCTGGTTCCATGGTGCCCATCGATGGAGCGATAACCTGGACCTCTTCCTCTATGGTGGATCGGTTCTGTTGCTGTGGTGGAAGCAGTAGGACCTCCTCTTCTTCATCAGCCTCCTCACAGCTGTCCATGTCTCCAACCGACAGCTCCTCAGTAGAATCAACACTGGACCGGTCCAGCCGCCGTCCCTCCTGGAGGCCCACCAGAGCCAGCTCAGGAACAGCCAAGGCCTTGATTTCTTCAGCGGTCACATCCATAAACCTCCTGACGAAGGAACTTTGTCCAACACTGGAGTGTGCTGATGAACTGCGGTTTCCTCCAAGCTCCTTTGAGTCTTTGACAGAAGTCAGAACGTGAGTTTGACTGTCAGACCTGGAGTCTGTTGAGGTCTTGTGAGATTCAGAAAAATGCAAGTCAACAAAAACAAAATCTCCAGAGATGGTTTTTAGAGGAGAATCAGGTGGACTGGTTTCTGAGTCAGCTTTTAGCTGCACGTCTCTAGACCTCATCTCTCCTTCGTCATTAGTGGTAGAATGATCATGAGAAGTTGAACAAACTCTGCTTGAGGAACCAGATGGGTCCTCCATCCTTTCTCTGGCTGAACTGACTCTTGGTGATGAAGAACATCCAGCCAGATGTTCTTCTTCACATCCAGAACCTTCTGCTGTTTCTCTGGCTAGGCTTGTCAGAAGCCACGTGGAGAGTCTGGTTCCCCTCAGTGGCCACACTGATTCATGTCCACCTCCATCATTCAGACAGGACTCACGTCCTACTCTGTTCCTTAGTGTGTTCTCCAAATCTGAGATCCAGTGGTGGAGATACATCAGGATTTCTGAGAAGATTCTTGAAATTTCTACTACAAACCCTGGTTTATCCTCTAGTCCTTGGAGCAAATCTTGAACAGTCATCACCATACTGGTCCACATTTCTTCTGGAGGAAAGGGGGGTGTTCTCTTTGGGCTTTCAGGGCAAGTTTTGTGCACCTGAGCAGCTCTTTGGAGTGGTTCTCCAGTGCTTTGGTTCT
The DNA here is from genome assembly GCF_019740435.1 of Gambusia affinis. NCBI lineage: Eukaryota > Metazoa > Chordata > Actinopteri > Cyprinodontiformes > Poeciliidae > Gambusia > Gambusia affinis. The sequence goes on along the minus strand of NC_057891.1, from coordinate 3,086,318 downwards.
CAGGAGGAGATGTGAAATGTACTTTGGTTTCTGGACTGGCTTCTGTCCTCCTGATGGAGCCTTCTTCACCACCTGCAGCCTCAACCTTTGACTTGATGGACTCTGCTGCAGCTTTAAGGCTGGGATCTTCTTCACTGAAACCTGAAATTTCATTTTCCACATTCCTGTCTTCATCTTGACTTTGGGATCCCAGATCTGAAGTACTCATATGCTTTTGTTCAAAGTTTGTTTCAGAGGAAGACGATTCGCTTTGCAGAGCCAAAGAGACGTCCTGTGTTACCACCTCCTCAGATGGAGAGTTCAATTTCACAGCAGCTGAAAGGCCCAACACCATGGCTCGGTAACCCAGGATAATGTCTTTAGCAGATCGCGGTGGAACAAGTCTGGATCTGAAGACTTTCTGAGCTGGATCTTCTTTGCTAGGCTGTTTCTTGTTTGCCTCATTTCCGTCGGCTCTCACAGGAAGCTTTTTGGTCGGATCCTTTTTACCTGCCTTGCTCCGTGTTTGTCGGTTTCTGCCTGGATGTTTCTCAGTTGGTCTTTGTTTTTCTCTGGATGGTCTGGTTTGGTCGCTCACAGAGATCATGTTCTGTGGCAGTGACCTCTTGTTGTCTTTGGGGTCATTTTGAGGGGTTTTGCTGCCATCTGCTGGCTGCTGCTGTGAAGCCTTCCCTGAAAGACCATGAAGAGACGTTGGAAGACCAAACAGTGTCGACATTCAGGAAGGAAAACAGAGAGTAGGAGATTAACCAGTCAATAGGAAAAGGAGGATCACAGAGGAATTACAGGAGAACAGTAGCTCGGATTTTCTTCAGGATCAGGTCCACGACATCAAGAGCTGATTAAAAACCAAACATGCACAGGTCAATCATCGACTTCATGCACTCTAGTCTCCTGTCCAGAAGTGATGATTAAAGGAAATCAAAGGATTGGTTAGATGTCTGAAAACTTTAGTAAAATAAGCAATTACTCCTTCCTACCGAGCATGCTCTCTCTCCTGCTGTGAGGCGAGTCCTCAGCCATGAGGGAGGGAGATTCCTTTTCAGTCTGGTCTGCATCGCCGTTGGCAGCGGTGTCAGGAGAGATGACCACTCCATGGGTCTGTTGGGCAGAGAGTCGTAGCTTGGTAACTTGGAAGACAGTTTGTGGCTCCTTGGTGCCTTAATAGAGTAACATCTGCAAACTTCTGCCCATACTCTTGCTGGACTCAGAACCAATATGACGTCTCAAAGGGATCCGCAATTCCAGTCCTCAAATGTCACTGTTCGATAATTTTTGAATGCAACCCTGCTCTGAAACACCTGAATGAAATGAATGGGTTAAGGCCAGGTCCTTGAAAACTTACTGACATAACAAGAAGTAATTCCACTGTATGAATGAGCAGGGATCCATCCAGCAGTTGAAAGGTCAGTGACATTTGAGGATCGGATGCAAGATCTCAGGCGTACAAGGCCACAAAAATTAAGGTTTACGGTAGACATCCAAACTGAGTCCAACTCAAGTACAAGTGGGCCGTCACGGGCCAAAGTACGCCAGAGTAAGTGGGGGTCTTTATCCTCTATATGGTTCCTGTCTGAATCTGTGGTGGAGCCTTTGAGCTCAGGGAATCTCTACACGTAGTCTGCTGTTACAGTGAACTTGTTCTCGACACTGAACTGATTCCTCCACAGATTCAGATGTGGACTCTTGCTGGGCCACTCCAGAACCTTAATGCTAAGTTTTTATTGAGCAATTCTAGAGCTCTGTTGTTGGTTTGTTTAACTTTTTTAAAGCTTTTGATCATCCAGAAGATGCCCTCTGGGTGTATAGCAGGCTAACAATGGATTTGCTAAAGGAAACAAGGTTCCACAGTAAGGCCCCCTACAACCCCCAAACTGTTGTTCCTGTGGAAGAGGAACCTTTGGCAGATAGACTAAACAATGGTCCTGAAAGAAAACCCGAGGATCTTCATCGCCAGGTGTCTGTATCTCTGCTGGGTCAAAGCCGTAGTTGGATTTTTCTGGTACCTTCAGTGAGTCTTGGAGCTGGACAACCTCATCTGTGAGCCGGTCGCGTTCGATCCGAACGATGTCAGAGATTTCTCTGTGGCGCTCTAACGCCTGACGCAGGAAGGAGGTAGTGAAGGAGGTTAGAGAGGAAACAAGGTTAGGAAACAGGAAACAGAGGAAAACAGCTTGGAGACGTTTCTCAGAGGCAGAAAACAACCAAACAACCTTCCTTGGTTCTGTTCTCTTCCTGTCAAGTAAAGACTGCTCCAAACATATCTACCACTGATTTAACTCAGTCAATCATGGTGGCTCTGCACAGATGGTAGCAGAGGGAGGCATCACTCTGGATGTATCTTAAGTCCTGGGACCAAATGTTCAGAGCAGGACCAGAGGACTGGTTCTGGTTCTGGTTCCTCTGCCTCTGGGAACAAGAGCAGCGCCCTACCGCGATCTTCTTCTCCTTCCACTGCAGAGCTTCCTGCAGGTCAGAGATCTCCTGCCGGTAGGAGCTGCTCTTCTGACGCAGATCAGACACTTCCTGCCCAGCAGAGGGCAGCAGAGAGCAGCAGGTGGAAGAGGAAGGTCAGGAGCAGGAAACAGGAAGAGTTAGTTTAGGTGGAACAAGATGATGAATCTGAAGTGTGTTAAGTAAATGCAGCAGGAAGGAAAAAGTAATCACACCCTCCATCAGAGGGTGACCTTTGACCCTTTCTTCTCTACAGAACTGATTTCATTCAGAAACAATGGAGGGTTCTCCAGCAGGAACAACCTGATGAAGGTCAGGCTGCAGGTCAGGGCTTTGACTAGGCCACTCCAGTGATTGTGTCTCACCGTCAGCAGCTCGTTGGTTTGCCTCAGAGTTTCCTCTGTTTGATTGAACTGGACCTTCAGGACGCTGTGGGCCTGGCGCTCACGCTCCAGCTCCTGGAGAGACATCAGACCAAGATCTAACTAAACCTTCATCATCATCGTCATCATCATCATCATCTTCCTCACCTTGGTGGCGTCGTCCCAGCGGCGCCGGGCCTCCCACAGCAGCTCCTCCACGTCGCTCAGCTCCTCCATCAGGTTCTCCACCTGGAACATCAGCGCCGTCTTGTCGTTGTGCAGCTGAGCGTTGGACACCATGGCCCTGCGGTACTTCTCCTCCGCCTCCGCCAGTGAGTCCTGCACGGGCACGGGTCACATGATCAGTCCTGTTGGTTCTGACCGGACCGGACCGGAGTGCCCAGGTCTGTGGTCAGGCTGATAGCTGGAGTACCTTCATCTCTCTGATTGAGGCCTCCGTTTCCACGGAGAACGACGTGTCACAGCTTCCCCTGCGTGAAGAGGCGCCGCCCAGCGAGGCCAGTGTGGCGGCGGACAGCGTGGACGCCGTCCTGGAGCCCTGAGGGAGAGCGAGAGAGAGAGAGACTCTGAGGACCGCCTCTATTTTGTCTGACCAGCCCAGGGTCAGCGACCTCACCTTGTCAGTGAACTCCCGGTCCGTCCTCTCCTCCACCTGTACACACAAAACCTGATCAGTAACCGACCAATCTAATCAATCAGCTTCATCACCTGCAACACCCCAGAGAGCCAGCAGAGGGAGCCAGAGGGCGTTAACTCTCTCACCACAGGGCTGGCCCGGGCCGAGCTGGCCCTGGAGGAGGCCCGAGAGCTGGAGGCCAGGAGGCCACCGTAGTCCGAGGGCTGGGAGGGAAGAGGGGGCAGGAAGGACGGGAGACAAGGAAAGGAAACGAGAAAGGAAAGAATTGAAGAATGTGTTAGTGAAGAGGAAGGATGAAGATTATCAGAGCTATAGAAAGATGTTAGAACCAGTTCAGATCTGTTCAGACCGGCTTAGACTGGTTCATACTGGTTCAAATAGTTTTAAACTGGTTTGGTTCTTGTCCCTAACAAAACAGGGCAAGGAAACACCAGTTCAGACCAGTTCTGACTAATCTAGACCAGTTCCTTCCCTCAGGTCTGTTTACTGAGCTGCATCCAGAGGAGCCGGGCTGGATTATAGTCCAATGAACCCGAACCTCCAGCTGCTTTCTGGTCCACTCACCCGGTAACTGCCCCGGCTGCCCACAGACATTCTCTCCTCATCATCAGAGATCTACAGACAAACGATTACAGGATCACTGCAGCTGAGAGCAAACAGAAGAAGAAGAAGAAAGAGAAGAAGAGATACAGACCGAGGTGTGTCTCCGAGAGAGACGAGAGTAACGCTCGCTGTCCTCCTGAAAGGCCATGAAGAAGAAACGTGTTAAAGTAGGAGAAGAAGAAGGAGTCTTCAGAAGGTTCACCTGACAGACAGCAAGCAGGACAAACAGCCTGACAGACAGAAAACAGGGAAAACAGCCTGACAGACAGCGAGCAGGGATTGAATTCACAGCATGGAGGTGAATCTGATTTTAAAACAGAGGATGTTTTCTGTTAAACATTTTCTGTTTTAACATTTTAAAATAAACTAAAGTCAAAGTTTCTGTTATAAAGAATATTAAACAATAAAAACATTTTTAAAAATGGAATAAATAAAAAGCAGCAGACATGAATAAAATAATTCAATAATCATCTGGTGCAAAGCGGAGCATGCAGAACCCGGATCAGAACCGGGATCAGAACCCTACTGAGCGCGTGCAGAACAGACAACATGCAGCCTCCTCTGGTTGCAGCAGTTCTCAGTGGGAGGCCCGGTTCCACCAGAACCAGGAGAACCGGACCCGCCACACTGGAGCTGTGAAGGAGATTCTGCTGGACAGAACCGGTCCTACCATCCACTGTTCGATGTGACCCCACTTGTTATCCAGACCATAATACTTCTGAGGAGACCAGACCAGAGGGTTAGAGGCAGGAACAGGAACTGGGAGAACTGGGAGAACTGGGAGAACTGGACCTACCTTGGTGCTGTGAAACAGCTGCACCACATGGAGAGGAAGAGGAGCAGAAGGAGCAGGAGAAGAAGGAGGAGGAGGAGGAGGAGGAGGAGGAGGAGGAGGAGGAGGAGGAGGAGGAGGAGGAAACAAGAGGAGGAAGTCAGGCTGGTTCCACTGGATCGGAACCAGTATAAATAATGTTTCAAAGTTCTTTAAAAGTTCTGGATTCACTTCTTTTTTTTTATCAGTTTTGCTGATTTTTTTCTCTAATTTTCTGGATTTTTTCTGATATTTTCCATCTTGGATGGAAAACATTTTATTCAAAACTAGATAAATAAATTAATTAATACTGTTGTTACTGGATAATTAAGTCACTCCATCTAATAAATAAATAAATATCAACATTAATCTTTGATGATCAAAATTAAGTTGATCAACTTTTAAAAAACTTATTTTTCTAATTATTTTTGTTCTACTTCTTTCTCTCTGTTTTCCTTAAATCCTTTTAAATAAGATTTTATTAAGATTTGATCATTTTTTTATTTCTCTGTATTTTTGCCTAATTTTTTCCTTTTTGTTTTCTTCCAGGTTTTGCTGTAACACTTCTTTATTTTTACTCAAAAATCAGATTTTATCTCAGATTATTCTGGATTATTTTCTGCAGTTTTTCTCCTGATTAATTTTGATCATTTTCCAGGTTTCCTGTTGGTTTCCCAGGTTCTGATCCTGTACAAAGTTCTTCTTAGTCTAGAGTTAATCTCCTTTGTTTCCACGGTAACCATGAAACAAAGGACCCAGAGCCTTTAGAACCTTCAGAACCTGTTTGGTTTCATCATAAACTGTAAAGTTTTAATTAAACTCACCGCAGCAGCTGATCCTGATCCTTTCATCCTGACCTTTGACCTGCTATCACATGACCCCATCAGCTGCTCTGACCCGTCCTGACAGACTGATCTGTGATCCAATCAGCTGTCGGATCAATAACCCCGACAAGAGCTGATTTCAGAATAAGAGCGCTCACCTCCTTCTGTTGCCTCTCCAGCTCCTTCATCCGGATCTCCCGGGCCTCGGCTCTGGCGGCTCGCTTCGCTGCCAGCCGGGCCTCAGCCTGTGGAACACATTCATCCATCAGCAGATATTACCAATCATCAATAATCAATCAAACATAAAAACAGGAAAGAAACTTTTTTTCACAAAAGCTGGGTGTTATTACCGCGGCGGCCAGCAGGGGGAGACAGAGCGGCTCCATGTTTCAGTGTTTTTACATTGAAACATTATTTATATGAATAAATTATCTTTAAACTGAAACGTTTTATTTATAAATACATGTTTCTTTCTTTTAATTCCTGATTAATTTCATTTGTAATGATTTTTATCTCTAGTTGATGTGAAATCTGTTTATTTTACGTTTTCAGTCCTGTGATGAAGATGAAGATGATGATGCTGTCTGAGCTGTGGATTATTACTGGAGCTCCACTGGATTACAGCAAGCAGGTCAGACACTCCCAGTAACAAACCAGTCTGCTGTGGCTGCTCCCAGTAGGTCAGTGGGAGGAGGAGACCCCCCAGTTTATGGCTGGTTTTGACTGGATCTGGGTCAGAGACCAGAACCAGTCTGAGGACAGACAGGACCAGACGGTACCAGCAGGAGACCAGCATCACAGTCATACCCAATCAGCCTCATTGATACCCAGTTATACCAATAATCAGCTTTATGGACCCGATGGTGGAACCTGAGTGACTGGACCAACTGGTCAACTACTGGTTTCAGCCTTTGGTTGGACCAACTAGCTGGACCCAACTGGTTGGACCAACTGGTTGAGCCAAACTGGTTAGACCTCAGTAGTCGAACCGACTGACTGGATCTGGTTGATCCACTGAAAAGTCGTTCAGGTTCCACTGACTGTAGGGAGGATGAGATTACAGGTGGTTCTGGTTCTGGTTCTGATGGTCCCTCATAGACTTAATGGATCCAGGATCACCTGATGATCCTCATAAATAAGAATAATGCTGATTTTAATTCCCGATAAACCAGTTACATTTGATCTCATCAATCAGCCTGATTATTATTGATTATCTATTTTATCATTGATCATTCTGTTCATTATTAATCAGCCTGTTTATTACTGATCATTCTGATAATCAGCCTGTCTGATTACCCATCATGTTTATTGATGATGATGAAGATGATGATGATCTTTACCTCTCGCGCTATCTGGCTCAGCGCATCCTCCTCCGCAGCCAGCTTGTCCCGGTTCGGAATCCTCTTCCGGCCAGGGCCCTGGGTTCCCATGGTTCCGGATGGCTCTACCTGCAGCCGAGCTCTCCTGAGGTTCGGGACATGCGGTTCTGGAGGTGCAGCAGCAGCAGAACGGCCTTGTTCCAGTGTTAAACCCGTCAGTTCGGTCACCTTGTCTCGGTTCCGAGTCCTGATGGACCCATCCCTCAGAGCTGTACCTGCAGCCGTAATATTACCTTGGTTCTGATTTAGTCCGGATCACTCAGACCTGTGACCCGGACTCTCCAGAACCCATGATTATCCCGTTTCCTTGTAAAATTAGAGGGTCTGTTAATGCGGTTCGGTGCTGATGGGTCCGTTCTGCCGCTGCAGACGGCGGTTAGCTGCTCCCAGTCAGACCACCGAACCGGACCAGCGTCAGGGTGAGTATTAGAGTCCGGGTTGCTCAGTGGCCCGTCGGCCCGCTAATCCGCCCCCCAGTTCGGGCCGCTGCGGCGGAGCTCCGGCAGCCGAGAGCAGAGCGCCGTGCCGCGGTCAGGTGAGCCGCTGCCGCACCGAGACCGGAGCCCGGAGACACGGATCCACTGCGGAGGAGAGGCGCGTCGCCGCTCCGTCACCGCTACGCAGCTAGCGCGGAACTCCGGCGCGGCGGAAGTACCCCTACAAATTAAGAGCCGGTAACCCGCGACGATAAGAAAATGAAAACATAGCCACCGGAAACGGAATCAGGGTATTAAAAGGTCATTTTTCCAAGACCAATTGAGGTCTAAAATATTAAAATACGACGGCGTATTAGGACCATTGCAGATAGAAAAAAAGAATACATTTCAGCCAAAAAAATTCAACAATTTTGAGATTAATATCAAAAAATTTTTAGAAAAAATATGCAACTTTCTGAAAATCTCTGAAAAGTCAAAAATTAATCCCAAAATGTCTACTTTTTTATTCCAACATTTAAACGCAGAAATGTTCGATTTTTTTCCCCAGAAAATTGGTCCAGTCCATATTATATTCTGGCTAACTCCCAGGGTGGTATGATGCCGGGGGCAGCTACACCCATTCCCTCCCATCGTGTCTAGTCAGCAGCATGTCTACAATCATGACAGATCAATAACTGCTGAGTTGTTTATGTTGTTTATTGAACAGAAGCTAAACACATCATCATCGTCATTATCATCAGAGTGGAGAGGGAACGGGAATCCGGTGTGGCTGGACTACTGAACAAACTGTGATTAAAGAGTTAATTTAAATAATGTCACCAGGGGGTGTGATTACTTTTCCACTCAGAGTCGATTGAATTGATAAAATAAGTGAAATCATGATTTAAAATCCGACTTTATGTTTTAAAAATAAAAGAAGAAGAAATCTATTATGGGGTGAGATACTTTTCCCAGCTATGTGCCAATAGTAATGTTGAAGAATCTTCTGGAACTCAGAACCAATCAGATGCAGACAGAATCCTGAAGGGATCATTCCTTGAATCTCAGTAGGATCCTCTGTTTCTGTTGGACCTTTTTGGTGGTTTATCAGGAGTAAAGAACAGAATAAACCAACCCAAAAATCCAACCCTTCAGGTTTAAACTCCATCTGCAGGTTCTCTGAACTCCATGATGTTCCTCAGGGACTGATTTGTTGTGTGTCCCGGTTCCAGTCCGTGAACATTGATGAAGGAGGCTGAAGAGCAGGAGGAAGAGGAGTGAACTACATCCTGAAACCGGGCCTGGTTCAGAACATATTGCTGGATCTCCAAGGAGTGCCGTTACTCTCTGCCAACAACAACGACAAGTCAGAGCAGATCAGCGCAGCTCAGGTGGATCAATAACCAGCAGTGGGCAAACATCAGCTAATATGATACAAGCAGAGCTAAATTATTGCTTAGCATATAGGGCTAACTTCTACTAATTACCATGTTGTTAGAGCTGTTAGCTTCCACTAATTATTATGTTACAATAGCGTTTAGCATTGTGCTTTAGGGTTAGCATAGGTAACTTTGTAGTTAGCGCTGCCCGCCACTGCTATAACCAATAAGATGAAAGCGGTTCTCACTGGGCAGGTCTGAAGCTGTCCGTTTCTTCTGATGAGATCCAGAAACCTGCAGGGTTTCATCAGAACAGAACCTTTTTATTAGAACAACGTCGTCTGCATAGAATATGAGCTGATTAACAAACTTTAACAGTTTGGTGTCCAGAATCACATGGAAACATGATGATGGACACTTTCATCTGTTGACTGAATGTGGCTCAGCTGAACTGGAGGATATGAATGGATCTGGTGTCTGTTCATTAAACCGGGTCAAACCTGGACCAGGACACATCTAAAAGTCAGATGAAGAAGGACAACTTCTGATTTCAAACTGACCTTTTTCTTGGCGCTCAGAGCTGCGATTTTACTCTCAATGTCTGACACCTGGAGAGCAAACAGACACGCAGTGAAGGACCAGAAACCAACAACCCAATGTCCACATGTCAAAGCTGAGATGTTCTGGATAAACAAAGATGGCAGACCCCAACGAACCTCGCTCTCGGCGCTCTGTACTCTGGCAGCAGTCAGCGCCACCACATCCTCCAGCTCCGACAGCTCAGAGTCCGTCGTCCCTCCAAAACGGTTCTTGGCACTTTGTTCGAGTCGCCGCAGCTTAGACTCCAGCTCATACGACCGTCCGGCCGTGATATACACCTGGACAGGTAGGAGGACAGACACAGACTGGTCATCGGATAGGATGTTGATGGTGATTATGATGAAGCTGATAGAGCTGAAGGTCAAGGGAACACACTGAATTCCTGCTAGGTTCCTCTAGGTTCCAGAAGTCTATTGCTTTAGTCTACATTTTCCAACATAGAAGAACCATTGGAGTGAGTTCTAGTTGAGATTGGTGCTGGTGAGGAGCTCGATGGAACCGGACCCTATCTGGACCCAGTGTGTTTCCCTGGACACACAACAGCCAGTGGAGGTTTAAAGCCAGTCCGGACATTAGGTCATGCTTCAGAGGAGGTTCTGGGGGCTGATCTTAGTGTAGGGATGGGTCCGATGTAGGGAATGGGGGCCAATCATGCAGGTCACATTGGAAGCTTACATTTTCCTCAAGTTCCCTGAAAGCATCATCGGCCTGCTTTACGTCAGAGCCAACTAAGGGGGACCTGTCGATCGGCTCTGCGAGGCCGTACTCGACCATTGCGTTTTCTGTGGCGTTAATGGTTCTCAGGACCTCAGTGGTGAGGTCACAGAGGGCGGCAGCAGTGGATCTCTGAAAGCCATGTAGAGGGACAGATGTTAGCAGCTGGAAAACAACATCTGCAGCAGCTACCAGACTGGACACCTGTCCGGCCGTGATGTACACCAGGGTCTGGACGACTTCTCGAACTGAAACTCAGGTACATCCTGGTGCCTCTAGTGATGTGCCCACCACCCACTAGACAGATTGCAACACACACACGAACAATACACTCGTTCACCAATCCTCCCTGAGACCTACAGTGAAGGAATCATATCATTAGCTCTTAAATTTTCCAAGCTAGAGGCCAGAGGTGATTTCAGCGTTCATCCATCCCTGGGTCCAGCCAGGTAGCTGCTTCACATTAACACAACCTGACAGGAGTACGGTGAGGCAGGAGATGGGCTGTTAGTGAGGAGGTCGTCATGCACAGAGATTAGAGTTGTTTAATGCCAGATTTTTGATCTTTCTTCTGAGCTTCATGCTGAGCTCTAACAGGAAGTTCTTTGTCCTGAGCTTGTCTGGACTTTGTTCTGGTGGAATGACAGCTTCTGCGGTAAAAGCTGAGCCATGCTGATGCCTTCAAAACAGGAACCTGGATGTTCAGTAGCAGCAGTACTTGGTTCATAGCAATTGTCTGGGCAGGATGTTGGTCTCCAGGTTCCTGTTTGCTGCTACTCTCTGAGTCGCTGTCGTACCTTTTGAGCCTCTGTTGGCATCTCATCGCTGGACGAGCTCAGCTCCTTGTCCTTCAGGGAGACCGGAGGGACCACTGGTCCTCCCCTGATGCCAGAAGACCCTTTAGTCCCAGGAAAAACCTTTTTCCCAGCCTCTTCATCTGACGACAGGCCTTTATCGCTCAGGTTTCCTGCCAGCTCACTCAGCTTCCTCCTGAGCTTCTCCTCCTCATTTGGAGCTGATGAAGTCAAGGCCTGTTGGAAGGAACAACTTTACTGGATTTGAGTCTAAAGTGACTGATGGGTTTATCATCTTCTCCATGTGAATCAAGGATTTAAGGTTGTGTTCTGTCTTACCTCATCAGCAGGAGTCATCTTCTCCTCCAGACGGCTCAGCAGGCTCTCAATGGCGAACATCCGCTTGTTCAGTTCGTTGATCTGAAAAATGAATCCAGACAGAAAATGTCATGGTCAGCAGGAAGTTCTCTCTCCTTCCAGACTTGGTTCTGTATGTCTGTGTGTCCTTACAGGCGGGGCTTGGCCCAGGTTCTCCTGGGAAGAGGCTCTGCTGTTCTTTCTGCGGTGGTGGGGTTGCTGGTGAACAGGGGGATGCCTCTGGTACTCTTCCTCATCTGAGGTGTCAACATACTGCTGCCTAGCCACCGATGAGCTGATCTTTGATAGAGAGCGGGTTCGGACCATCCGGTTGTCTGCATAGTCATCTGATGATGCAGTGATATGGGGAAATAAATGCACGTCAAGGGGAAGACCGGTCTTTTTGTTTCGAACTTTCTGATTTAAAAGATGTCCTCAATTTCTCCTGGTACAAAGGTCTCCAGACTTTCTTTTCCCCTGCTACTAAAAACTCATCTAGGGGATTCCAGAGTGTTTCTATCCTTCAGACAAGTCCTAAGTTCGTACTTAGGACTTGCTCAGAGGTCTCCTCCTAATGGAACATGGATGGCTCCCAGAGGTATCCTTACCGTAAATCCCAATGGCCTCAGCTGATACTGCAAGGACTCTACTTTGAACACCTGAATTGCTAACCACACCCTGGAGCAAAAGCTACACAATGAAATCCCAACCATACTTCTGTCAGCGTAGAATATGTACAGTATGCTCTGTATTTGAGAGGCTTTAGAGTGTGTTGTTATGTTGCCATGCTGACCGGGTCTCATGGCGTAACGGTCCAGACTCTTTCTGCGGTTCCCTCGGTGAGTGTAGTAGTCGTAGTCCCCGTCATTCCGGTAATACCGATCATCCTGCATCTGCTTTCAAATAGTGTCATTAAACACATGTCTTCCTTAGAACCAGGTCTTATCTGCGGTCTTCATCAGCCCGAGCTTTACCTGCACAGAAGGTCGCCGTGAATGAGGAAGGTAGTCCTCTGAGTCAAAGTCCATGGGATGAACCGACAGCAGACGTTTATTCTTCCTCATCTAGATGGGACACAGCTGCTTCAGTTACTCCTGCTCTGACTGAACCCACAAAGCCTCTTGGTGTTCCTGTTTACCACTTTGTAGCTCTGAGCCTCGCCCTCTCCAGGATCATCCTCGGTGCCGTTGTATCCATCTAAAACATAGCAGCGGGCTTACTTGGACTATGCCATAGAAAATCACATGCTGAACCTCTGGACCAGCAGGAGGTTCTGAAAAACTGGACTGGCTTGTTGAGAGACTTACGGCTGTGGACATCCGGCATGCTCTGGGTGTCGTCATCACGACCACCTGAACCAGAAACACAGGCAGGATCAGAACAACCGGAGCAAGGTCCAGAAACATCACTATGAGACTCACCGTCTCCATTCAGGCGCTTGTACAAAGATCGCATCACCTTGGCACTGCCAAAGCGTTTGAAGCGGTTCCTCACGTTGTCATGATACCAGCCCAGAGTCCCCATCTTCAGCACCCTGAAGCACACAATGAACAGAACTGAACCACCCAAAGGCCCGGTCTGTAGAACTGGCAACAGGTTCAGGACCAACAGTCTGGTTCTGATCCACAACACATTAAGACAGAACTGAGAGCAGATCGATTCAAGACAGAGAATTACAGCAGACCTGAGAGACGCTGGTTACTGCAGCATCCAACCATCCATCCATCCATCCATCCATCCATCCATCCATCCATCCATCCATCCATCCATCCATCCATCCATCCATCCATCCATCCATCCATCCATCCATCCATCCTTCGTCTTAATGTCTCTTTACCTCCACACCTGTCTCCAGATGGACTTGTCTCTTTCTCTCTGTCTATTATTGACCTTTGTATGACCTGTCGTCTCCTGTCCCTCTCTGTCTCACCTGGTCATGCGGCAGTTGTCACACACCCAGCCGTGCTCCTTCTTGTTGTAGCGGCTGCAGGACTTGCAGGTGAACATGCGGCAGTCCAGGCACTGCCTCTTGCTGTTGACCAGGAACTTGAAGGGCTGCAGGCAGCGGATGCAGAGCGAGTCGGAGACGTTCCTCTCTGAGCCCAGCAGCTCCCGTTTCGTGTCCTCCTTCTCGATGCGCGTCTTCAGCTCACTGCAGGCGGGAAAGACATGAACCATGGTGAACCGCACCGCACAGCACAGCGCTCCACTTCCTCTGATTCTGGAAACCCAGGATGAGGGCAGCTGCCCAGGGCGGCACAGAGAGGAGGGCGCTCAACAACTAGACTACAAAATTAGGTCTGAAACTATTATTATTAGTACTGAAATAATAGCTTAATTATGATTTAGAAGTATACAGATTAAAAAAATACAATTTGCTGTAAAAAGTAAACCTTCAGAGCCAAAGCAAAACAAAATACACATTTCACATTTAAGATAAAACAACTTTCAAATCTCCTTGGGTTGCTGTTTTGTGTTCACCCAGTTTAAATTCAGTAAAGGAAAGGCATTGATATAAACATTTATTTTCCTTATTATTTATTTGCTTTTATCTCTTAATGTATTTCTAATATTGAATAAAAAAAAACTTGAGAGACTGAATTAAAAATCTGCCAGTTTAATCCAAACAATCATCAGAATAATCGATTTCTAAAACATATCTTCTCTGAATGTTTTTGGCCCAACATGGAGAGGAGTTAGTTTCCTCTGTTTCCTGCTAAAATAAAAATAAATAAATAAAATCTGATAACTGGTTTCATTCATAGTTTGAGGGGCAGGAGGGGGTTCTTGCCCAGGGCAGCGGTCCTGTTAGAGCCGCCCCTGGTGCTCTAACGGCTCAGCCTGCTGCTGATGATCAGCTGTTAACCTCCTGATTAATGGCTCTGCTGCAGCAGGATCTGATTTCCACGGTGGAAATGAGATTTGAGCCGCAGAGCCGTTCCACTGCCTCTGCCCCCGAGGCTGATGGGAGTTGGAGTCTGCAGCGGAAACAGAGCATCTTTGTGAATCCAGAGCGTGTGACAGCGGCGTGATCAGCTGCAGCAACAACAGCATCTTTCACGCTCACATTCCTGAGCGTTGACCTCCCGTCACATGAGCCGGGATGTGAACAGAACCTCCACCTGGACCTACGTCAGCCTCTCCTCCTCATTCTTGCGCAGGTTGAAGTCGCGCTGGATCACCTCCCACACGTGTTTGGCTTCTTCATCCGTCAGACGGGAAAGATCCAGCTTTCTCTCCATCTTCCTGGAACAGAAGGAAACATTACGGCCTGACTGCAGGAGATCCTCAGGGTCCAGCTGTGGGAACCCGTCTGGTGTAAACACATGAAACTGTAAACTCCCAATAATCTGGGCATAAATAGATCTTATTATTTATGAGAAACTCAGAGGCAAAAAACATAAAAAAACATATGAGAGAAAAAATCTATATCACTTCAGTCTCCTTTAATTAACAATATTTAGAGAAAAAATTAAACCCATTGCAAAAAAAACAAAAAACACTATATTATTTAGAAAACATGAACAGAAACCTCCTGTTTGTGTAGAAATGGAATAAAATCTAATATTTTCATTTATGTTTCAGAAAAATATGCAAATGAATAAACTTTGGTTTCATCCTCAGGCAATAATTAAAGAAAAAACATTCTTAGCTAAAAGTTTAAAGTACATTTTTGATATATAACCAAACAAAACAACAGATTTATCTTCAGATACTTTAAAAATCATAAATTATGAATCCTGTGGTTCTGGAGCCGCTGTGGCCTTTATGTTCACAGCGACGATAATGACTGTTCCCAGATCAGCTGCAGTTAAATCAAATTCAACAAAACAAACTGAGACGATATGAGATCAAATCTAATAATCTATAATCAATAAAGTGGATTAAAGAGGATAAAAACTCACCGTGTGTCTGAGTGAGACGCTCTGGAGCTGCTGACTGAAAAAATGAGACGGAAAACCCCGAGAACATCAGCTGATCACATGAGCAACACACTGAGGCAGAGCCAGAGTTTCATAAGGAGAGGAAGTGACATCACCCAGGAAAACAGCCTGGACACACCTGGAGACACATGGAAACACCTGGAGACACATGGAAACACCTGGAAATACCTAGAGACACATGGAAACACCTGGAGACACATGGAAATACCTGGAGACACATGGAAACACCTGGAAATACCTGGAGACACCTGGAAACACATGGAAACACCTGGAGATACCTGGAAATACCTGGAGACAGAACCAGGCCCTGACCAGTCCTCCCAGTTGTACCGATTCTGGTCCCAGTGGGTCAGTGACCCAGATGTCTCCTCCTGAAGCTGAAAGAGCTTCAGTTTGTGGTTCTGACCAGCAGAGGGCGCTCTGCACAATTCTAACTAATTGGTTGATGCCTTCAGGGACTGCAGGAGAAAATGGTCTGACATAAACCTCAATCTGATTGGCTGTTGTGGTTATGACGTCATGATCCTCCTTCAAAACATTTTAAAATTTTCAAAGTTAAGTATTTAGTTACAGTTAATAAAAGAAGACATCAGAATAAATTATTTAAATGAGCAGCTTTGATTTATAAATAAAGTTACGATTCTGTTGTTCTGATGAAGCTCATTTTTCCCACAGTCCCTGAGCATGATGCCTTCAGGAACACACACACACACACACACACACACACACACACACACACACACACAGCAGAGGGATTTCACAGGACCAGAACCGCGTTGGGATGGGTCAAGCAGTAGAACAGTCTCCAGGGTTTCCTGGACCTGGCTCGTCTCTCTCTCTCCATTCCTGCTTTTCATTCCTACTGTGTCCGGTTACCATGGATACGCAGCAAAATGAGGCCCCCTAATTAACCACAGAGCTCAATCTCACCCTGACATCAGATCTGCTTATGGAGACAGACCTGGTGACTGATGAGGTGTTTCTGGTTGCCGTGGTAACCATCCTGCCTGTGTGTAGGGGTTTTAAGCCCACTGTTTAGTTAGCCAGCTAATTTATTAACTCTAGCCCAAAATGAAATATTTAGTTTCAAGCTGATTAGCTTAAAACTAAATATTAAAAAAATACTTAAATAATAACGATAATAAAGCCAAAGTTGTTGATGGTACAGCAGATCTGTCTGCTTTATTATGGACTCACACTGATCATCCCTGAACATTAACAGCTTAAAAGCACCAAACGGATCTGCAACCCGGACAGAAGAAGTTCTAGAAAGTCTTTATAGAGCCGTGCGGTCTTTGTCTGAAACGTCTCTGATGAAGGTAAAACCGTTTTTCTCCAGTTTAGACCGTTCCCCGTGTCTGCAGGTCTACCGACGTTCAAAGACTATTGACCTCTGACCCAAAGGGTCCATCACCTGACATCTAAACCTGCTCCAGTGTGGAGCTTCTCAATTAGTCTTTAGCAAACCGTCCTTCAGTTTACCTCAGATTGGACCACTGCGCTCCACCAGGACTGCAGAGCTCTCTGTCTCTGAGGCCTGTGAGGTGTCGATGAGCCTGGCCAGCCCAGTTCTAGAGGAGTACCTGAAGACGAAGGCCTTCATCAGGTCATCCCTGTAGCTTCTGTGCCAGAGGTTGTAGAGGATGGGGTTGACGCAGCAGTGCACCAAGGAGAAGCACTGCGTCAGGTGCAGCGCCACATCCAGGAAGCTCTCCATCCGGCAGGTGAAGGGCAGGACGTTCATCAGCGTCAGAGTGTCCAGCAGCAGGACGGCGTGGAACGGCAGCCAACACACCAGAAACACCAGGATGTAGGAGAGGACGATCCGCCGGCTGATCCTGCGCTCCGGGTCCGAGCTGGGAGGGATGGCGGCTACCAGGAGCAGGTAGAAGACGGCGATGATGGGGAAGGGGACGGCGAAGCCGAGCACGAAGAAGCTGAGCTGGACTCCCACCATCCAGTCCCGGGGGTTCTCTGGCGGGTACACGGGTCGACACACGGCGCCGTCGCGGTGGGGGGACCTTACAGCCTGCAGGAAGTAGGTGTCGGGAACGGACGCCGCGAATGCCAGCAGCCAGAGCGACGCGCAGATCAGCCGCCGCAGCGCCTTCCTCCTCCAGACGAGGGCACCAGAGAGCAGCGTGGCGGACAGGTAGCTGTCGACGCTCATACAGGTGAGGAAGAAGATGCTGCTGAACAGGTTGAGGCTGAACACCAGATGGGTGACCTTACAGATGACCTCTCCGAACGGCCAGAGTCCGCCCTGCAGCAGAGAGGTGACCCAGACGGGCAGGGTCAGAACCACGCCCAGGTCCGCCACCGCCAGGTTCATCACGTACAGCTGGGACCCGCACCGGGCCCGGTCGGGCCGCAGGTTCACCCAGAACACCAGGACGTTGGAGGCCACACCCCCCAGGAAGATGAAGATGTAGAGGACGGAGAGGCAGAGGAGGAGTGCGGCGTGGCTGACGGCGCCTGAACACATCATGGCATCCACCCGAGACAAGTTGGAGGTCAAGTTCAGCTCCTCCCACTGGTCCACCAGCTCAGAGAGATCACTGCTGCTCAGGCTCATGGCGGGCCGGGTCCGGCTGCAAGACACAGGGAGGCCCTTCAAAACCAGAACCTGGACCAGAACCAGGACCAGAACCAGAACCAGAACCTTGCACTCAGGCTCTACTCTACATAATCACATCCTGTCTCTGGTTCTGCTGGTTCTGAAAAACATTTCCAAACTTATCCAGTCTGGATCCTTGTCATGCTCTCCACCTGATGGCCCAGGCCTGATGGTGGCCCAGGTCAAAGGTCAGAACCCTGACCCGGTTCCACGTTGATCAGAAACCTGCTACCAGACTTCTAATGTGACTGTGCTGCTAACGCTTTGGACCCGCTGGATTCTAGAATCCATTTCAAGGTTCAGGTTCTGGTTCTGGCTTCGTTTTGGATCAGTATTGGAAATAAGGTTACCATGGAAACAGACAACTGGTAATAAAGTAATCAATGTGTATCAATGATGTGGGTCTGTCGGCCCGTGGGCTTCAATTTGAGCCCCACAGACTGTCCACCGGCTGACCTGAGGATGAGGAGGATGAAGAACAAAAGCTGAGTGTGATGAAGGTCCAAACCCAGCAGGATGCCTCAGGCTGAAGGTCAGGACCTTCACAATAAAAGCTTTATTGCAGCCAATTAGAGGCTGAAAGGAACCACAGGAATCAGAGGAGAAGAAGAAGAAAAGCCCTGATGGTGGCCCAGGTCAAAGGTCAAAACCATCTAAACAGAGTGGTTCTGTCTCCTCTGGTTCTGGTTCAGCTGGTTCTGTCCTGCCGTCTCAGCAGTGTCCAATTCAAAGTTCTAGTGAGGATTAAAGGTTCAGGTCAGAACCAGCATCGTTCTTCTATGGAGCTTAATGGAGCAAGTTCTACAGAGGTCCAGATAGTACCAGCAGTCTAAAGAAACTGGATCAGTACAACTGGACCTCCAGAACCGGATCAGCTGGTCCCTTAACGCACCACCATAAAGCAGACCACCAGACATAAAGCCCCTTCATTTAGTCACAGACAGAACCAGACTCCATTTAGAACTCGGTCCATTTCAGCTTCTCTGAACCGTCTCTACCTCTTCAGGTCCGTGAAACAGAAAATTTAATCTGATGATCAAACCGAACCTCAGCTTTAATTCGGCTCAGATGGTCTGATCCCAGACAGAACTGTGTAGCATCTGTGGGTCTGATCAGAACCGCAAAGCTCCTTCACAACTTCTCATCAGACCTGCAGGTGTTCCCCTGCAGCAGGTGGCGGCTCGGTTCCGATCCGGCCGAGCGAAGTTAAAAACGGCGCAGTTTGCGTCAGTTACAGCGGAGGTTCTGTTGGGTACTTACAGCTCAGACAGCAGGGTTCGGCTCGGTCCAGAGCGGGTCCGACAGAGTCCAGAGACGGCTGCAGAGTGAGGAGTCCCGGTGCGCTCTCAACTTTAGAGGAAGAACCTCCCACCGGGTTCGGGAGGAGAGAGAGACAGTTCCGCTGCGGGACGAGGAGAAAAAAAAAACAACCGCAGAAATACTGCAGAACAGTAACAGCATAATAATAATAATAATAATAATAATAATAATAATAATAATAATAATAATAATAATAATAATAATAATAATAATAATAATAATAATAATAATTAACAACAAATATAAACTTTTGTAAATGTCTCTTTCTCTATGTTTGGATTTTTAAAACATTTTGTATACTTTAGTTGTTACATGTACTAACTAAAAATAACCCACTCGTTATTTCCACTGTGTTTCATCATAAATGTATGTTTTAATTTGTACCGCCTATTTTTAATTTTCATTATTTTTATTTTTTCTTTTATCTAATTGGGTGTTATTTTATAACAACTGTTTTGTATGCATTAACTAGTGGATACATTTAAATAAATTAAGGTTCTGGTTTCAGAGTGTCGCCCTCCGCTGGAGGTGTTTTGGTAACAAAGTGAGTTTTTCCGTCTATAAATGAGAAACTGAACTGAGTGACGAGGTAGGAACTTTATTCATCGTTTCAGACAAATCATCAGTAACAGGAGTGAAAAAGCATTTAAATAAATCAAAATATAAACTGGTAGTCGTATTTAAAGGTACAATGTACATTTTTCCCATCACACCGCTCAGTAACAGCAAAAAGGCTTTTATTTTGTTAAAACGGTTTAAAGGCTTTTAATTGGTTAAGACAGTAATGGGCGATGACATCACCGGGCTGTCCTCACAGGGTGGTGAAGTGACTCAGCGCTTCCCTCAGCTTGTCTGCTATCTGTCCAATCAGAGAGCACACAGGCGGTGATGTCACAGGTCAGTTCTCCTGTCCTGACCCCTGACCTCTGACCCCAGCTTACCTGCTGGTAGAAGGCCACCTGCTGCTCCAGGTAGAACTGCAGCACGCGGTTGTAGTCGTAGATCCTGTTGCTATGGAAATGGTTCATCTCAGCTGCAGGAGACAGGAAGTGACATGTTTGGTTGAGAGCGGCTCAGTGGGCGGTTCTGCTGGAGGTCCGGTTACCCTGCAGGGCGTAGCTCATGCTGCTGACACGCTGGGTCATCAGCTTCCTGTCGCTGCTGCTGATCCTTCCTGTGGAGACCAGACGCTCCGCCTCCTTCACCTTGTCCACCGCAGCCTGCACACAGGGGAGGCCACGCCCCCGTTAGGCCCCGCCCACTGCCTGGTTCATACACATTTACACTGAATAACCTGGAAACTCCAAAATAAGAGCCTTAATAAATGGAAGGAGAAACAGCAAACCCTGCTAAACCAATCAGAACCATCAGAACCAGGTGTGTAGGACAGAACCTTGTGAACAGCGATGATTTCAGGGAAGCATCCCAGCAGGCCTTTATATTCGCTGTTGGTCTCCAGCAGGAAATGCAGATCCTTTTGAGGCTGAAAACACAACATGATATTAAAGATTGTTTTACCTGCTTGGTGTGTGTGTGTTTGTATGTGTAGGGGTGTGTGTGTGTGTGTGTGCTTTACCTGCTGGGCGACGATCTGAGCGATCTCCTCATACGTTTTCCCAGTTGCTGTCAAAGCGTTTGTCAGCGTTTCCTCTCCTACAGCACAAACATTTCTCAAACTCAGATCTCCCAGCGTCCCTGAAGGCACCGCGGTGTCCCTTCTCTACCTGAGAGTGACCTCACCTGGATACCTGCTGCTGTTGAAAACAGTGGACAGGTTTCCAAACGCCCGGCCGATCCGCTCGTACTCTTTAGGCAGAGCTGCAGCACAAAAACCAGAGAAGAAAATCAGCTGATAGGAAATGGCGGCGAACATAAAGCAGACATGAGGCAGACTCCATGTTTGTCCCATTTGGACCTGAACTCACGTCCAGTGCAGCGTTTCCAGTGTGTCTGTCCGACAGTCAGCAGCTCTCTGACTCCATCGTCCATGGACTTGGTGAACCGACTGTAGAGCTCACACTGCTGTTCCCTGAACAAAAACACTCCATGAAACAAAATATTACCATAACGATCTACACCTGTGAGGTAAGACAGGTGACTTACACCTGGGCCACGTCGAGCTCTGCAGCATCAGGCTGAACCAGGCTGAACATCATCGGACCCACCGTCTCGTCTTTCTCCGCCCTCCTCTTCCCAGACTTCCAGTCCTGAAGCATCAGAAAACCAATCAGCACCTGGAGCTACAGCTCACCTGCAGGGGGCGGAGCCTCACCTACCCGCTCGTCCTTGTAGGTGAGGAAGAGCTGGAAGACTTCGCTCTGGGAGACCACCGGGTGGCGACACATCCTGGTCATCCAGGCCTGCAGGCGCTCCATCCTGATCCTGATGAAGTCTTCGTCGAACCGACCTGAGAGACACGGCGACACTCAGAGAAACTCAACTGATAAAACAGAGTGCGTCGCTATGGCGACCGCTCACCTGTCACCTGTTTGTCAGGAAGGGAGGGAATCGGCAGCACGGATCCGAACTTCTCCAGGAGACGCTCGTACAGCCAATCAAAATGCTTGTAGCGATGATTGACAGTTCTGCTGGTGGTCTGCAGGGGGCGAACTGTGGTAAGGACTACTACACAGTACTACACAGTACTACACAGTACTACACAGTACTACACAGTACTACACAGTACTACACAGTACTACTGTATAGTTACTATGCTATTCACCTCTACAGACTACAGTGTTTATAGCTGAATTCATCAGTAAGTACCTTTACTATAGACTACTATAGTGCAACACAAAATACTACATTCTACTACAGACAGTTCTGGAGTACTATATGGTGTGTATCAATATACTACAGCAGAGCAGTGCGCCTCACGTTGGGCGTGATCTGGTACTCTATGAAGCTCTTCAGGCCGTACAGTTTGGACTCTCTCTTCGGGTCAGCGATGACACAGTCCAGAGGCGTCGCCGGATAAAGCCACACCGGTCCCACCTCCCCCATCTGATAGGACAGAAACCAGGAGCCAATCACAGCGCACTGCACAGGCCCGCCCTAACGGAGCGACCAATCACAGCCAGGACTCACATAAACAGGAAGGCTTTCTCTGCTGGTGGCAGGAGGGCTGGCCAATAGGAAGACTTCTGGGTTGGGCCCTTTGGAGAATGGGAACCTGAGGACACACTACTGGGTTATACTGGGAACACTACTGGTTATACTGGGAATGTTACTGGGTTATACTGGGAACACTACTGGTTATACTGGGAATGTTACTGGGTTATACTGGGAACACTACTGGTTATACTGGGAACCATTATACTGGGAACATTACTGGGTTATACTGGGACTGTTACTGGGAACTAGATTTTACTGGGAACCAAACTGGGATCTCCTTTTAATCTGCTATCTTCAGCGATGTTATACTGGTTTCTACTGGGAGCAGGACAAGGTACTGGACTCTGAACCAGCGGTTACTTGTGCGGTTCTGGTCCGGTTGTGGTTCCTGACCCGGATGAAGGACTGATTACTTGTTGAGGGAGATCTTGACGGTGTGTCCATGGGTGCTCCGCCCCGAAGTCCCCGCTTCCTCCTCCATGTTGCCGTTTCCATGGTAACTGCTAACCGACTGGTCGTCCCAGTCGTCGTCCCACTCGCCGTCGTCATCGTCGCCCCCTGCTGGAGACTGCTGGTAAGCCCCGCCCCCCGACCAGGAGTCTCCGCCTCCTCCGCCACCGATCTGCAGGAAGGAAGTGGTTTGATGAAGATGAGGAAGAGGAGGAGTCAGTGAGTGACCTTCCTCCTCACTCACCTGTAGATACCCCTCAGGTACCAGCCCGGTCTGGCCGCCGGCGTTCTGAGCAGTGATCCAGCCTCCGCCCACAGTCTGCACAGCAGAGACCAGTTAGCATTGAGAGAAGACTGGGAGGACTGGGAGGACTGGGACTACCTGGTCCACGATGGTCACCGTCTCTCCCTCTCGGACCGACAGCTCGTTGTTCCCGGGTTCCGCTGTGAAGTTATACAGAACCAGAGCCTGAAACAGAACAGAGAATAGAACCGGACTGAGATTGGACCGTTGGAAATAAAACTGAATGTCACGTGGTTCTGGTCTGGTTCGGTTTGGTTCTGTTCTGGTTCTGGTCTGGTTCGGTTCTGGTCCGGTTCTACAGAGTCCAGCTGTGTGTTTCTTCAGAAATTACAGTTGCAGTTGCATGATGATTAAACCAACTGGTTCCTGTTCTGACCGAGTCTGTTTACATCCTGCCCATTAAATGCGGTTGCCATGGTGATCCACTGACACATGTAAGCTCAGGAAGGACTGGGGAATGAGTTCTGGTTCCGGGCGGTGGTACCTGGACCGGTACTGGTCAAAAAGAACCACCCGCTACTACCTGACTTCCGCCTGTTGCCCTCCTGGAAGCCCCGCCCCCTGGCCGCCCTGTCTTTGATCTCCATAGGTGTCACCCGTTGTAAGCCGCTCACGCACAGGTGACCCATCTCAGGAACCCACCTGACCTCCACGCGCAGCTCCAGCTCCAGCTGACTGCGGCTGTGTTTCCGTCCGAACCTTCTACTGGACTTCCGGTACCGCTCGGTCCGGGTCCAGATCGGGGTCCTGATTCGTGTGAGCGCTTACCTTCACAGCCATGCTGACGTCACTGAAGATGGTTCCGATGGGCCACGCGGTTCCGATCACAGATCCATCCCGTCCGCTCTCCCCGCATCCAGCTAGATGGAGCGCTGCGGAAGCATCCGGTTGTTCTTTTCAAAGTAAAAGCATAACGATGAAGTGAGCCGATTAGGACTCGGATCTGATCGCTGGTTCAGGTCCAGTCTCTGTGCTGCGTAGGTGTAGCATCGGCAGCTGCACAGATACGGCACCGAAGCCAGAACCGCTCAGAACAGAACCTTCATCTCTAAACGGGACAAGGAATCAACGCTTTCTTAAGACAGTCAACTTCCGGTTTGTGACGTCAGATACCAGGAAGACAGGGCTAGATTCACTGGTCGTTCCCAGAGCAGCGTCGGGTTACACAGAGGAGCAGTGTTTACATAAAACAAATGGAAACGGATGACTATAAATCCATATTTATATGTATATAAAAATAAAAATAATTTTTCACAGTAAGACATGAATCATGAATTATGACACTGTGGGGATAATTTTCCTGTAAAGATATTTTGAACCTCAATAAATTTTTCTCTAAAATATTTTTATATATGAAAATATATAAAACTGAAGAGCTAAGTATTATTTAATGAAGCAAAGTACTTCATTAGTGCTTGCTAAATACTTAGCTTCCATATTTAACTAAGTATTTAGTTATATAAGTAGTTATTTAGTATTTAGCAATCTAACTAAATTAATTTGGAACTGACATTTAGAAATGATGAATAACCCTCATTATCGCTGTTAATGTTTGACTTGCAAATGGCGACCGTATGTTTCTGACTGCGTTATGACTAATAAAAAGGAAGATGATGAAATGTATGAATATCTGGTTCATAAGGTTCTGTGAGGAAACCAGAACTAAAGATAAAAAGAGAAGTTCAGCTGCTGAGCAAATCACTGGCTGTCCTCAGCCTGCAGAGGGCGCTGCAACTGTTTTCTCACCAGGAAAATAAACAGAACAAAGTTTCCTTTAACTCTTTTATTGGTTTGAAGCTGTTTTCAGGTCAGTGACGACATCAGTTACAGAACCAGAACCTCCAGAACTTCCTGGAAACAAACATTTCTACATAGTTAGAGTGGAGTTAAGCACATCCATACACATGTGATTATTGATTAATGCGATCAGTTCATCCTCCATCAGCTTCCTGTCGACTCATCAGTCTGATCAACTCTGACTCCAGGGGGCGCTGTGGCGCCGCCTGGCTCATCCTGCACCTGCAGGGGGCGCTGTATCCTCCTGTTAGCGATGGTTAGATCCACATTGACACGTCGATGAGGCTGTTATACAAGCTGACTGCAGGGGGCGCCGTGGAGCGCTCAGTGGACACACCACCACATGACCAACACGGAGGCTAGCAGGCCAATCACAGAGCCCGCTGCAGACGAGGGGGCGGAGTTACACAGGTCGGAGTTGCAGCACCTGAAGGTGAAGCTGGACACCTGGGAGGAATGGACAGGGTCAGAGGTCAGAGGTCAGGGTACGCAGTCAGCACGAACCTACCAGAGAACCCAACTGGTTTCAGTCCTAATGAGGTGTCCATGGTAACGGAAAACCTCAACAGAACCAGAGGGTCTCCAGGGTGGTTCTGGAAGTTTCTTGGGTCACTAAATAATCTGAAGGATTTCGGTGTGTAATTACAGGCTGTGACCACAGGAGGGTGGTAGGGAGCTCTGGCGATAAATAAATTTTTTGTGTACATTTTTTAATTTAATTTTTATAAAGTTAAATATAATTTTTCCTTGTGTCCTTCAATTCACCAATAATCATTTTGTTTTATTATTAATCTAATTCATAATTAAACTATTCTGAAACATTGTAGTGTGTAATTACAGGTTGTAGCCAAAGGAGAGAGTTTCTAGCAAAAAAGAAAATCTGAACAATAAAATAATCTTTTGTTTATTACAGCTGTTTACGCTGTTTCACATCCAGAACCAGAACCAGCTGGACCAGCTAGTGAAGGTTTTAGGATTTTCTCCCTTCTGCTGACTCAGCAAGTTCCTTCATGTTCTGGTACCAGTTTGGTTCTCCAGCAGAATCTTTATGGTCTGAAAAGCTGCAGGGATTGAACCAGAACCTAGACCAGATTCCACAACCAAACTGGTCAGACGGTAAACTGTTTGGTGTCTGGACGGTGGACCTGGTACCTGGGGGAACATCTGGCCCAGGCGGCCCCGCTCACACTCCGTGTACTTCAGACACTTCCTGTAGGTCATCCCACCTGCAGAACAACAGACAGCCAGGTGAGAGATCCAGAGCGACACCTGAGGTCCAAAGGGACCAGTGGATGGTACGTACCTCTCTCGACGAGTGTGAGGCAGGCGTCGTCATAGGTACAGTCTCGCTGCTTGGTGCAGCTGCCGGTGTAGTCCTTACAGCTGTAGCAGCGGATGGCGGACCCTGAAAGCACAGCAGCACACCTGGACATCACCTGGGGTCCAGTTCTCCATGAGAGGTCAACCATGGCTCAGGTTCTGACAGGTCATGACTTTCACCTGAAAACTTCCTGGGACATTCCCAGAAAGTTCTGAAACGTGGCTAAATATAGCAAATCATCCCACCGGACTCCGCTGGTGTCTGCTTCATTTGGGCCGACGCTGCCTGGTTCTGCATTACACAATATTCTCACATATCACTGCAACCCTCAGCTCTCCCAGAGCGCAGGACAAATTTATGCTCAATCTGTCCACATGCAGACTTCTCAACCAGTCCAGTTCGTTCTCTGGTTGACGCAGATCTCTTGGCTCGTGTTCTGCTGCTGTTTTATTCCCACAATTGTCCATCTGGGACCTTCCAGGATTTGGTTGGATGGATGTTGAGCAACAATTATTTCCACATCCAGCAAATCTGAGTTTCTTTCTGACTTTCAAGGTCAAACTGACTCCAAACATTTCCTTTGATAAGACCAAACTACATAAACATTAACTATGAATATCATTTTATTCCTCTATAGTTCCTGAAATGGTTCTAAATGGTTCAAATGTTCTAAAGGTTTCTATGGTTCAACTTGAAGGTTCTTTCAATGTCCCTTAAATATTACCCCAAAGGTTCCTTAAGCTTTCCTACAAAGGTCCCTTCAATGTTCCTTCAGGATTCCTGTAAAGTTTTTCTAAACATCCTAAAAATGTTTCAGAAAGTTCCTGGAAATTCATATATAGACTCTGGATGTTTCTAAATGGACCCGGATGCTCCAGGGACTTCCCAAAGTATTCTTGGAGAAAGACCCAGAAACCTCCTGGGCTTACCTGGGAGGTTCTGGAGGTTCCTAACAGCTTTAACATGAACCAGTCAGGAGAACTGAACCTGTTCCCCAACAGTTCTGAATAGAACCATAGTTCAGAACCAGGACTCAGACTTTGAGGTACTGTCCCCTAGTGGTCAGACTGTGTCTAGCAGATGAATCAAACGCATCAGACCTTCAGACCCAGAAACATCCCAGCAGGTTCTGCTGAGGTGTTGGAACCAAATCACCTGACCAGCCAGGAGAACCAGACGTACCGAGTCCGACCAGAGAGGAGCAGACCAGCAGGCAGATCACCAGGGAGCGCTTCATCTTCACCTCGGCGCAGCTCAAAGTCTCTCCTAAAGACAGAATCAAAACCAGAGAGAACCCAGGTTCAGACAGAACCAGAACCAGGGTTCAGGTCAGTCTGAGCAGAACTTCAGCGTACTTACCCAGCAGCAGCAGCAGGACGGTTCTGGTGAGGATGAGGAGCAGAAACTGAGCCTGTGAAGGATGATTGAACCGCACAGACCCCGCCCACTGGGAGGAGCCAATAATCACACAGTCTGTAAGCCCCGCCCATTGGGATGGGTTGGAGTTAAAGAGTTCATAAGCCCCGCCCACTTCAGTCTCACCCTGACTGAGGGAGATGAAGACTAACAGCCAGGAAACACTGACCCACTGGCAGAGAGGTTCTGAATCAACAGAACCATCCAGAACCCAAAGCCCGTTTGGTCCCAGGTGAAACCAGATTCAAAATGAGATCATGAGTTCAATATACACACTCCCACAGATTCCTCAAGTTGCATCTGGAGCTGGATCATCCCTGGAGAGAAGAACCACGAAATGCTCCGTTAAACGGGCCGGCTACATCAGAACCAAACCCAACACTCTGTGAAACGCTTTCCAGCTGAAGTTGTTTTTAAAGCTTCATTGGGAGACGTTGATTTGTTAAGGATTTGGAATTATCCCAAAGTGACAAGTTTCTCCTTCTTTCTTATGTTTTAGGTTAAGTTTCTTTAGCAGCTTTTATTTAGCCTTTAATTAGCAGCTGTCTGTCAGGAGGTTAAAGGTCATCAGGCCGGGCCTTGCGGTCAAGCTTTACCTCCACACCCTGTTTAGTTTTATAGCATTTGTGTTACATTCTTATGGTTTTTCTACCTTTTGTGTGTATTTTTGTGATTTATTTATTTGTATATTTTTTATTTTTATCTATAATTGTTTTTAATATTTTTATGTCCCATTTAGTTTGTTTTTATTACATTTTTACACATTTTCTGTGTTTTACTTTTTCATTTTATTATTGTTTTAATGTCTTTGGTTTTACTATTTATAAGTGCATATTTTAATTTTTTTATGTTTGTTTTTTTTATTTTAATTATTATTTAAAGTTTTATTATTTTTATATAATATTTACATGCATTTTTATTTTTTATGTTTCATTTTCATGGTCTTTTATTTTATTTGCATTTGTTATGTTTATATAATTTATCTATTCCTTTGTATTTTATGTTTCACTATATTCTGTTTCATTTTTGTATTTTATATGTATATATATATATATATATATATATATATATATATATATATATATATATGTACACACAAATATATATATATAAATGTGTTATTGTTATGAACTTATTTTATATTTTATCTTATTTTGTTTCATTATTTATACTTATGTTTTATTATTTTTGTTTTATTTAGTGTTTTATCTTCTTGGTGTTTTATTATGTTATGTTTATTTTTTCTTTCTGTTGATGTTTTATGTTTTATGGATTTTTAACAGCCAGTCCCCAGGAGCCCGGGGTCACGGGGTCATCCTCAGGACAGGCCGTGCCTCTGTGACGGCGCCATGGAGAAACCGGACCGCGGCTCCGCCTGCGGCCGTTTAGCTCAGTCCAGATGCTGGACAGCTGTGGTGTCGGCCGCTGCGGCCGCCCGACGCCAAACAAGGCGCTCAGTGTGAGCGGAGAACAACGGCGGCCGTGTTCACGGCCCGGCCACAGAGGATGCTTGTTCCCCTTCATCAAACATTTATTCAGAACCTGGTCCAGATCCGCTCCACGATATGATGCCGCTGCACCCACCGGTCCTCCAGAACCGACCCACACACAGCGCTGGAGGTCAGTGAGCTGCTCAGAGACCGACTGGAGGCGGAGCCTTCTGTCCGTGGAGGTCAGCGACTCCTGAGGGTTTCCACCAAACAGAAAACACTCAGCAGGAACAAGATGGTTCCTCTGGTGCAAATAAGTAAAGACAAGACAAAACTAACCTACAAAAAACAATTGAGCAAAAAGTAAGAGCAGCTTAACTCAATAAATCATTAATATTAATGAAAAAGTTCTACTTCTACTGGCAGATTATGTCATTTAACACTCTTCTATCCCATTTTTTTAAGTTAAATAATAAACAAACTCCTATATCTTGTTCAAATTTTTGAAAAAATTTCAAAAACTTAATATTTTTAGGATTAATTTAAAAATTTCTGAGTCTTCTGGTGGAAATGTAGTCCAATGTTGGCGCCCCCTGGTGGTCAGAGTCAAACTGAAGCTCTGTCTGAATTTACCTGTCTGACCTCAGGAGTCTGTTGTTCCCGGCTTCTGATTGGTCAGTGCTGCTGGCTGCTGATTGGCTGTCAGGCAGCAGGTGGGAAACAGCAGTCATGTAATGCGACACCTTCATTCATCATTGATGAGCAGCAGCTCCTGATGAAGGAAGGTCCAGTTCTGGTCCAGGTCTGGTTCTGGTTTCTTGGGTTCAGGTCAGAATAATTCTGTCTAATTCATCTGCCTCTGTTGTTCCATCTCTCCAGAAGAAACGGATTGAACTCCTGTTCTGGTAAGTGGATCAGAACCGACCCAGCAGGTCCTGGTTCTGCAGAGAGTCTGGAGTTTGACTCTCTGTGGATCTAAGGAATCCACCGAATCTCCATGGACCCGAGCCGCACAGGTGAGATCCAATCTGCTGTTCAGAACCAGGAAGGTCCAGATAGGTTCTGGTTCTGGTCTGAACCCTGAACCTCATCTGCTAGCTGAACCTGGACCTGCTGATGTCATCGATCCAGTCAGGCAGTTCCAATATGAACAGTTCTTTTGTTGTTCTCTGAACAGAACCCATGACGGAAGCCCGTCTGTCTGTCTACAGAACCGCCATGAAGGTTCGGTCTCTGCAAAGGTTCTGCCACAGTAAGACTCACTGGTTCCTTCCCAGTTCAGATCTGCACCAGTCAGAGTTCACCAGCAGACCAGTTCAGTTAAACCAGTTCCTAAACGGACTGACTGCGTTCATTCATGCTGAAAGGAATCTGTTCAGGTCATGAATGAACTTGTTCATTGTAACCAGAACTGGTTCATTTGTTCAGTTCACCTTTTATGAACTGTGAATCAGTTCATATCAACATGAACTGATTCAAGTGAATGAATCACTGAAAGAAATCTGTTCAATTTAATAAATCCATGAATGAAACAGTTCATATTAATGAATCAGTTGACCTTGTGACCTGTCTTTCTGTTCCAGTGGATGCCGTCTTGATTCAGCACATCGCAGCAGCCTCCCAGCTGGTGGGCGGGGCTAATCCCAGACGTGACGCCATGTTGAACAGAGAAAGTGTGGCCGCGGTTCTCAACAGGATGTTTAATTGCGCGTCCCAGGAAGTGACTGTGGCGGCCTCAGAGGAGACCGGCAGTCTGCTGTTCAGGCTGTTGGACCGGTCCGTTTGATCAGCCCCAGGTTCGGTTCTGGTTTCTAGACAACTGGGCTGATTCTGGACCTGCTGTCTTTCAGAGAGGGGACTGGTCAGGTATCGGCGCGGTCTCTGCAGACCACTCTGGTCGCTCTGTCTGCGGACAGCGTGCTGGCCAAATACAGGAGTGAGTATCTACCAGAGTACTGATATGAACCAGAACCATCCAGAACCAAATGGACCCAGATGGTTCTGGCTCTGTCCTGCAGGTCTGGTTCATCTGTCAGGAGACGGCTCCGGATCCGTCACCAGGTCTGCACTCAGCTCTCTGCTTCAGGACCTTAGCAAGGTAGGACTACATTTCCCATCATGCCCCAGTGCTCCAGCTCTCTGACCGCTGAGTGTTCAGGTACCTGCGGCGGTCCAGGAGCAGGAAGCGTTCGGCAGCGTGGAGGAAGCAGTAACTTCCTGTTTTAACCAGGTGAGGACGCACAAACGCTTTGCTGCAGGTGATCCTGACCTCACCTGACCTCACCTCTTTGTAGGGCAGGGCTCCAGCAGTGAGCCAATCTCATCTTCTCTCGTGGCTGAAGAACGAGCCCCGACTGTTGCTATGGTTACCGACTCTCTACAGACTGTCGGCCTGTCAGAATGTGAGCCATGCCGTCCGCTGCCACACCTGTAAGGCCTTCCCCATCACCGGGCTCAGGTGAGTCTGATCGGCTGGACCAGGTGAGGACTGAGAGTTGCTCAGGTGAGACTGAGTCCAGACCCGCTTCATGTCTGTTCTCAGGTATCGCTGCAGGAAGTGTGTGAACGTCCAGGTGTGTCAGGAATGTTTCCTGAACCGCCAGCAGACCAGGAAGCACAAAACACACCACCCAATGGTCGAGTTCTGCACTCAGGTGAGGTCAGATAGGTGAGGTCAGTCAGGTGAGGTCAGGCAGGTAAAGTTAAAGCAATCCACCTTTGTTTCTGTAATCAGCCCACCTGGAAAGAGTCTCTGTCCTCCTTGGTGCATAATGCTCGTCATGCCCTGTTGCCTCGGCGACACACTCACAGAGAAGCTGATAGGACGAGCATCCTGACGTGGGCGGAGCCAGCAGAGACCCAGAACAGGTGAGAGAGCGCTGCAGGGTAAACCTGTGTGGTCCCGTGTTGAAATGTTCTGCCTGCAGAGCTCCGCTCACCTCTGATGGTGTGACGCCATCGGCCGCCTCGGCGCGTTCTTCCTCCTGTGATGAAGAGGAGGCCCGGGACGCTGCAGTTCAGGCATCTCCTCCTCTGTCGTCATCCAAGTCTCTACAGACGGATGAGGCTCCGCCCCCCCAACAGGTGAGGCAGCTCCAGGTGAGCGATAGGCAGTGTCAGGCGATGTAATGACGTGTCCATCCTGCAGGGGTTGGCGCTGCTGACTGAAGTCAGGAACCTGCAGAGAGATAAGTGGTGAGGCTGGAACCAGCACCGTCCCAGTATGGTCTGTACCCGGGTATAACTGGATTGAACTGGTCCCACAGGTTGCTGGAGCAGCAGGTGGGGGCATGGCGCCTCACTGTCCAATCAGAGCAGGGCATCCTGGAGGACCGCTGCTCTGAGATGGAGGTCACCATGGCAACGATGAGGCAGCACAACGAAAGGCTGCAGGACATGCTCAACCAGGTAGCTGTGACTGGCAGCTGGGGGACAGGTGCATCATGGGAGCTGTAGTTTATGTTTGGTTCTGCTGCGTCAGGCGCTGAGAAAGATGGAGGCTCAACAACACGCCAACAATATGGATCACACTGAGGGAGGAACCGCCACGCCGACCTCTGACCCTCCAACTGACGACGAGGAAGAGGAGGAGCTGATGAAGAATGGGGACGAATGGAGCCTGAATGAGACTCAAACTCCATCTCCCACAATTCTACGCAAATCCAGTCCATCACATGATGAACAGGAGGTGGAAATGCCAGAGGACTGTCAGCCAATAGGACGACAGGAATCATTAAAAGACCTTCAGCCAATCGGACGACAGGAATCATTAAAAGACCTCCAGCCAATAGGACAACAGGGAGACCCTGAGGAGGCGGGCCTACAAACAAATGTCCCCCATCTGTCCGATGCAGAGGATCCTGGGACTTGTAGTCCTGAAGTCTTTCTGCAGCAGACTGTGGACAGACTGAAGACGGAGATGGACAGGAGAAGAGACAGAAACACAGGTGAGACACAAAGGATCAGATAAATCATGCAGGTGAGACAAGAGATGTCCAGAAGAAGACAGGTGAGTCACAGGTGAGACAGACTGACACAGGTGGGCCACCAATCTCACCTGCCAGGTGTTACTTGTCCTGAACAGAGAGAACAGCTTCTGCTTGTCTGCTTCCAGGTGAGAGTGCGAGGGCGGAGCTAGCGGCGGCAGCGGAGCAGGTGGGGGATGCAGTGTCCCGCCTGGTGGACGCTGTGAGGACAAACTGAGCAGGCGTGGCTCTTAGAAAACATTTTATTCAGAACCAACATTTAACACGCAGGTAGAAAAGGTACAAACATGGCCACCTGTTAAACTGGTGAGACAGTACAGAGACACAGAGCTGCCGAACGCTGAACAGTAAACAATGATGTCAATAAGTATGTCTCCACGGCAACAAACATGTAACTGTACTGGTTTCTATTCTGTAAAAACGTTGTTTAGCTTATGAAATTATTAAAACAGATCATAAAGAAAATAATTTATTTTGTCAGCCATTCTTTACAGCAAAGAGGAAACGATTTTCCTGACTGTCAGTCTTCATGTCCCTCAGCAAAGAGGGTCTTCCTATTGCACAGTGGAGTTTTCTTTAGTGTCAGATTAACACCTGGTGAAGGACTACACCTGTCCAGGTGAGCTGGGACAGGTGTAGTCCTTGTGGCTCCAGTCCGTCCTGCTACCTGCCCCCCCTCTCACAGCCGCGCCCCCTCTGGCTCCGCCCCCTACGGGGTGCCGGGAGGGCGTGGCCTGTGGAGCCGAGGAGCTTCCTGCTGGGTGCTGCTCGTCGGAGCCCCTCCCTCCTGGGTGGAGGGGGCGGGGCTTGAATCCTGGTCCTTCGGGGGCGTGGCCTGCCACCCCTCTCTCTCTCAGTGGGCGGAGTCCGAGGAACCCTTCCTGTCCTCCTGACGGTGTCTGTTCCAGAATCTGCACTGAGCCCGCTCATCAGGGCTGCATCGCCTTTAGGCCCCTCCCCCGGCTGGCGGTCCATGTTGAGGTCAGGACTCAGACTCCGGAACAGCTGACGGACGCACGGCGGCGGCTGGCCAGAGGAGGCAGGACCTCTGGGTCTCAGTAAAGCCTGTGGAGGGTTTCTGAGGATCTGATTGGTCCCCGGCTCGTAGAACTTAACAGGAAGTCTTTTATACTTGACCTTTAGCCTTTGCAGGTCAACAGGCCGCCGCCTCCTTCTACAGCGCTTGGGGGCGGAGTTTCCAGGCGAGGTGCCAGCAGAGCAGGACGGGGAGCAGAGCAGGTAGACCAGTGAGGTGCGGGGCTGGACAGGAGTAACAATGCTGGAGTAACACGCAGGCAGCGAATGCCATGCCTGCGACTCAGGAGTTCTCTCATTGGCTGCAGGGAGGGTGGTGGGAGGAGCCTCTGAGGACAGCTGATGGACAGTCGGGATAACCAATCGTAGCGTCTGAGTGCCGTGACTCACTTTGACCACCTGAAAAGACAAAACCAGGTAAGGTGTTTCTTTCCAGCAGAGAAAATCAGACACAACCCCGTCCTGCTCACCTGACACCTGGACGCCACTCTGAAACTCCGCCTCCTCTTCCTCATCCTCACACAAGCGGAGTCATCATCATCCTGGTCCACCAAGGGCAGAACACCTGTGTCTGGCTCCGCTTCCTGGGCCTGAGGGGCCTCCTTCCTCCTCCTCCTGCCAAATCTGAGGGAAACAGATTACCTGAGATTACCTGAGATTAACGAATCACCTGAGATGACTACCTCAGACTAATGAACTGCTCCAGATTAAATGTTTAGACCAGTAGATGACCAGGTGGGCCACACAGAGCTCATCTGTTAATCTGACAACGAATAAGCTAAAAAGCTAACAACTAGGAATGAATGTAAAGATGTTCACCTTTGATCAGGTGAGTTAACAGGTGAGCAGGTGTTGTTACCTGGCCAGCGACTCTGTGTCAAAGTAGCAGATGAACCTGCCCCGTCTGAACTGCTGAACCAGCCTCTCCACGTGGGCCTCGTCTTCCTGCTCTATCTGGGTCCAGGACTTCCCCCTGAAGGATTCTGGGATATGCTGAGGGACCGGCAGGACGTCCTCTATGGGGACATCCCAGAAGCCCTGGTCTTGCTGGACCGCCCCGCCCAGCAGGGCGCAGTCCAGCTGGCTGGAGTACACCTGGTCCTCCATGTCCACCTGGACGTCCATGAGGCGGCCCAGGTCCCGCCCCTCTGTCTGGCTCACCTGGACAGGTGGGTCAGCTCTTTGTAAAACCACCTGCTAAGTAGAATCACAGTCAGAACCTGGAGAAACAGAACCCCACCCAGACCCCTATACATACCTGTACAGGTGTGTCCCAGTCCTCACTCTGCGTTTCCATGGACACAGGAAAGCTGAGATGGAGGCTCTCTGTCTCCTCCTGCTGGTGATGAGGTGAAGTATAGCAGCACATCTGAATCACCTGGGAGGGTTCAGAGGGGGACAGGTCATGTGACATCAGCTCTGCGTCTGATTGGCCAGTTAACCCCAGCTCTGCACACCCACAAACAATGCTCCACATCATGAAAGAAATATTTCATTAATATCTTTTCACTTTTATTTATTATTCATTTAGCATAAATGCTGCCTCATACCTTGGTGGAAATAACTTTATTAATCTGATGTTTAACTATTAATATGTTTTAAAAATTACATTTATTAGATTCCATTGTTTTCATCACGTTCCCTCCACCTCTCTAGTGCCCCCTGGAGGCCTCCACTGTGAAAACCCCGGGTGAACCACCAACCTCTTCAATAGTCTGCTCCACCGGGTTGCTGTGGGTGGAGAATGCCTCCGCCTTGTGGACCGCCCTCCTCTCCCTCTGCCAACTCACAAAGGGCCTCTGGGGCCTCAGGTCTGAGCAGAACCGGGCCCTTGGTCCAGATGCAGTATGGATCTTTGCCTCTGCAGGAGCCTGTAGCCTCTGGCTGGCGCTCGGTTCCAGCTGAGCCGGGCCCCGGGGGGCCTGAGTGGAGGATGAAGAGTCACTGGGTTTCCTCCGGTTGGTCTTCCTGTGAGCTTTTCTGTGGACAGAGGGCGGGCCCTGAAGCTGAGGGGGCGGAGCCTGAGGCTGAAGGGGCAGAGTTTGGTACTGAGGGGGCGGAGTGTTCGTGCAACGGGGCAGAGGAGACGCCTGTCGTTCGTCCTGCCTGTCCGGGCCTGATTGGTTGTAGAAGCTGTGTTCTGTTTCCTGATTGGCTGGCTGACAGGACGCGTCATCAGAGCTGGGCAGGTGTTCTCGAGTACCTAGTGACTGGCCGTCTCCGTCGGAGGAACAAAGTTCATCAAGCTCCGCCTTTGGCAGCGGGGGGGCGGAGACAGACGGCAGGTCGGCGTGGGATGGCCTGGCGGACCCAGATGGACAGGTTACCTATAGCAACAGCTGAGCTGTTGCGTTAGTGGAGGTATTGGTTTTGCTCACCTGGTGTCGCCGTAGCGATGCGGGTGGTGCTCCTGGACGTCCCGCAGGAAGCGCTCCAGCAGCGTCAGCCTGCTCTGGTTGCCCCTGGCGACGGACACAGGGGCGGAGCCTCTGGCGGACGCCCGGACAGAATCCAGGTGTTTGAGGCTGGACAGGTGCTGTGTGGGACACATAACGATGATGTCATCAAGAGGAGATGAGGCCGGACTCGGTCTAAACTCAGGCGTTCCTGTACCTGGTCCAGGCTGGTGTAGAGGACTCTGCAGTAACCACAGTAACCCTGCCTGCTGGGCTCACACGTGGATGGACCGGGCTCTGGCTCCGCCCATATCCTGCCAGACATACAACACCTACAGCTCACCTTTACTGATGACTGTCTCTGATTGGTTACCAGAAGAGCTAACAGGTAAGCTCACCTGTTGGGAGGCTCTGCCTCCTTCTGGTTACCTTCATCAGACATCCTGACGGCACACCTGGAACACACACCCCTAATAACAAACCGGCACATGGTGAACACACACATCCACACATCCACTGACCTGGAGGTGGCGCAGTCAGAGGGTCTGTCCAATCAGAGCGCTCCATGCTGTAACTAACAGCAACGAGGTGGGAGCTCCAGAGTCCATGAGCCTGAAGGGGAAGCAGACGCCACACTGGTTGCTATGGTGATGCTGCCTCTGCACATTCTCAGAACTGTTCAAGCCTGGCGTCACGTCAAACCCACCGGGACTGTTCTGGTGGACAACAGTTATCTCCTAAAAGAGCTCAGGAGGTTCTTTACACTGGACGCGGTAGTGATACACATAACCATGGTAACATGGATTATTCAGACTGGATTAACACCTGCCGCTATTGAGTTTTCAGTTACCTGTCTAACTCTTATCCAATCAAGCACCGCTCTCCTCGCTGCTGACCAATTATACTCCAGATGATTTCCTTCTAACCAATCACAGTTTAGCTCTATGTATTTTTAACCAATCAGCTTGCACTTCTTGCTGAAATAGTAACCCATGTCTAGTCAATTAAAGTCTCAGTTCCGTATTCTGGGTCCAACTAGGGACTAACCCGGGTCGTTTTGAACCGCGACAACAAAGATGCTGACGTGTCACAGCGGTCAGCTTCCGGTTAGCTATGTTGTTAGCAGATTAACTCCTGACCTTAACGGCAGCACGGAACCCGTCAGCGGCGGCCCGGTCCCGTCACTGCCGCCTAGAATCACTGATTCTCGGGTACTTTTACCTGCAGCAGATCGATGGTTGCTGTTTTTACGGATTATTTATCTTCTTCCGCCGAGCGGTGCTCCACTGCTGTTTAGTTTCCGGTCCAGTCTTCTTCTGCTCCATGTAGAGCAGAGCTCCTAAACTGCGTGGCCACTAGCGGCTAGATGGAGGAACTGCAGCCTCAAGAGTCAAGCAATAAATACACCCGATTTTACGGTGATTAATTCACCTGATGTTTCGTATTAAACTGGAGAAATTGAGGATTTATAAATCTAAGTATTTCAAACATCATCGTTTCAACTTTAAAGCTGGAGTAAATATTTCCCCTGACATTAAAGACTCAACAGCTGTTTTATGCCAAGTGCTTTTTATTAAACATGATTAACTCAGATCTTATTGAAAGCTGCTACATCCATGGACTGCACGAAGTCCTCGAAGGCTGTGATCTTCTCCTCCAGGATGTCTGTGCCCACCTGCAGCAGAAAACACTTTGTCAGACCTCAGGAAGACACTCGGAACCAACCTGGCAATGTGCTACAAGCATCTTACCTTGTCGTCTTCCACCACGCAGCTAATCTGGAGCTTCTTGATGCCGTAGCCCACTGGGACCAGCTTGGCTGCACAGATCACACCATCGGTTGGTTATTACCCATCAATAAAACAGTTTAACGTTTAATGGATCAATGTGATCAGTTTCTGCAGCGGTCAGATCAAAGAGTGTCCATCAGTCTTCAGCCGAAAGATGGTGAGATGGATCATCAGCTGTGCAGAGTAGCTACACCTAGTGTGGGGTGTGGTGTGGTACTGGATTGGAGGTAATGGTCCCTGTACTGTGTGCGGTCCTCTTACATTGTCCCCAGACCAGCCCGTCCATCTCGATACTGCGGACACACTCCTCCAGCTTGGCCATGTCCGTCTCATCGTCCCATGGCTTCACGTCCAATAGGAGCGACGATTTAGCGATGAGAGCAGGTTCTAGTTGAAGGAGACAGACATAGAAGTCAGTTGCCAAGGAAACCCCACCATGCTGCTCTCCGATTGGTGGAGACTCATCAGGTAAACAGTTCTCCATCAGGCAGTCAGCCGAAAGATGGTAATTGGTTACTCATCATCCAGAGCCACGAGGGTGGATGGTGAGGACACCTCACCGGTCATGTGATCAGTGAGGTGTCCTGTGATTGGTTGAGTGACGTACTTTTTGCTTTCTTGGCGGCGTACTCGGCCAGGCGCTGCTCCTTCAGCTTGGTCGCCTCGGCGTCTTCCTGACAGACAAAGGAAGCAAAAGGTGAGGGTTAAACACCAAACCTGAGCTCACCTGTGACATCACAATGTCCTCACCTCCTCATCAGAACCAAACAGGTCGATGTCGTCATCGTCATCGTCTTTGGAGGCGGCGGGGGCGGAGCCTGAGGTGGCGTCGGCCACTCCCGCAGGGCCATACTGCCCCAGAGGTCTCTTTACACCTGGGAGGCTGACAGCCACGAAGCGTTGGTCACACCTGTACACTCTGACCTGAAGATGACGACGTCGATGGGGGCGGGCTCACCTGTTCTTCTGGCTCTGGTAAGACTTGATGTGGTTGTACCACCGCAGGGCATGGCACAGGTCTGCTGTGGGCGGGGCCGAGAGGACCTCAAAGACCGCCACATCAGCCTGAGAGGGGACAAACCTGTGGGGGACAGGGTTACCATGGTTACAAATGAGTCAGCTGATTTCTAAAGGTGCATTTCCCTCTTTTATTGGGGTCCAGACCTGGACCACTTAGGCTTGGTTAACCTGGACTGTAGAGGATTAATGGACCAGAACCAGAACTCTGCCTGACCAGACCAGGTTTAGATGCTAGACTTAAACCCGATTTGTAGTTTCAGTCATATTAAAACTCCTAAACTAGTTTCTAATGTCTCTGGTTCCGAGTTCGGAACCGACCTTAGGTCCAGCATGAGCTTCCAGAACCTACAGCAGCCACTGCGCAGCCGCAGAGGCTGTTAGCACCATGTGACCGCACAATGTGCCACATTAAACTCAAATAAACCGAATATTTTGATCGAAACTATGAAGTCCATTAATCTGCCATCAGCGTTCATACGGTTATATAAAACCATGAACACTTCCGGCTCCATGGAGCTCTGATGTAGCTTAATTTACCGCCGGAACTGAAGCTAACTGTTAGCCACGAGCCTAGCCAACATGGCGGCAGCCTCACTGAACCCTGCAGGAGCTTCTACCGGGAGGTTCTGCCTGGTTCTGCTGGACTCACCCTTCGATGTAGCTCCGGTCCGACAGGAAATTGTTGAGGACTTTAAGTCCGGAGGTTGATTTCAGATCACCGAAGCCCATGATGGAGCTGAAGAACCAGAGAAGAAGAAGGAAAGAGCAGCCAGAGGAAGAAGGAAGGAGGAGAAAGAGGGAGGAGGATTTATAGCCGGACCTGACTCCTCCTCAGAGGATTCTGCTCCTCCTCCTTCAGGGGTCCAGCAGGGTCTTCCATAAATTGTCAGATCTTAATTCTGGTGGCTCCAGAGAGAATAAAACTCCCAAATAAGTTTATAATACCACATAAAACCCATTAGAAATGATTTGAACCCTCCACATGCAGACAGCAACACCTGGAGGCCAGTCTCAGAATCCAACTCAATGGGAAATTAAGTGGAAGGAAGAACTGCTTAAGACTGAAGGAAATGCATAAATGTTATGAGGTATACTTGTCAATGATTCATGGAATGATTATTAAAGAAGCAGCAGAAAACAGGTTTTCTTTAACAGCCTGATTTCCATATTTATCATCAACATGGTGACATGACTTCCTGCTCAGCCACTCTCACCTGTTGCTGACTCCTCAGCAGGCCGGGTGTGTCTGAACAGGAATGCAGTCAGATCTGCCTGTTGGTCACATGGGCAGCAGCGGGGGCTGCTATTGGCTATCATTCAGAGAAGGTCGGCTGCACCTGAAGGCCATCAGAGATCCAGTCAGACTGATTCTAGAGCTCCAGAGCCATGGGTCAGGGCAGCTCTGCCGGCCTTCAGGTGAGTCCCTTATTTTCTTCTTTTTGGCTGACTATTGGATCCGGTTCTGACCTTCATCTGGATCAGATGGACCAGAACCAGCTTCATCAAATGGAGCTGGTTTAATACACCAGGTGGTTCCATTAAGCTCAGCTCTGCTGGTCTGGATCAGGAGTTAGGAATACCTCAAAGCTCAGGGACACGCCCACCTACCTGGAAGACTTACCACCTGTTCAGAACCTCTGGGCCCGCTCCATCAGGA
This sequence comes from Gambusia affinis, assembly GCF_019740435.1. Taxonomy (NCBI): domain Eukaryota; kingdom Metazoa; phylum Chordata; class Actinopteri; order Cyprinodontiformes; family Poeciliidae; genus Gambusia; species Gambusia affinis. The sequence continues at coordinate 3,045,370 of NC_057891.1, read as the reverse complement.
GGACCAGACTGATGGACGTTCGTCCCTTACAGAATGTCAAAAAGAAGACCAGAAGAAGAAAACAAGGCCTGAAAGAATCAAACGTTTTGAACATTTTCTCATTCGGTTCTGATTCAGAGCTGCTGGTACCAAGAAGTGTTTCCAGTCCTGATTTAACGGAACCCACAGGTTCTGAACTTCTCAGGTTTTCAGGGAGTTTGATGGTCCACATGGTTCCTATCAGACCACAAACTCACCCTAAAGACCAGTCAGACCATAGGTGTCCAAAGTGCGGTTCAGGGGCCATTTGTGGCCCTTGAAGTAATTTTGCGAGGTCCATTGATCACAAATGAACCGAAGCAGAAAAACACTTGTTATTATTTTTGAAGGGCAGGTTTCTAATGATTTATTTATATCTTCTTAACTGTAGCATTGTACGTAATGTTTTCTTTTATTACTGATGTTTTGTTTTTGTTTTAATATCCTGGTAGGAAAGACCTTGTTTTGTTTTTGATGCCACCAGCATAACTTAACTAGTCGTGAAAGGTTGAGTAGCTACAGCCTTTCCTCTGCCTACATCGCCCAGAATATCTATTGTGATATTTATTGTTATTGATTAATTGTCCAACTCTGATAGTTCATAGAGGATCAGTTCTTCTTCTCCTTTTCTTTCCAATTGATAAACCATCTCATGATCCTGAAAGATGGAACTCCTCTGGTTCTGGTTCTGGTTCTGGCCTAAATCTCTCCTGGGATCCAGACTGGAAGACGTTAGCCATCTGGATAATTTCAGCACCAGAACCAGCTGAGTGTTAACCTGAAGCCTGTCCTCCTCTGTCCAGGTGTTGATCATGGGTCTGGACTCTGCGGGGAAGTCCACCTTGGTGGGCCAGATCCTGACTGGACAGGTGAGTGTCAGAACACTGTGAGGGTCACCAGTCCTCAGGTGTTCTCATGAAACCGTTTACCTTCTCAGACGGTCAACACCTCGCCGACGGTGGGCTTCAACGTGGGAACGCTGGAGCTGAACAAGCAGTCGTGTCTGACGTTGTGGGATGTTGGCGGACAGAAGAGCATGAGACAAAACTGGCAGTGAGTAAACGACACCCGGTAGGTGTGTCGCCCTGGCAACCGGCCAAAGGAATAACGGATGTCCTGCAGGTACTACCTGGACGGGTGCAAGGCGTTGGTGTTTGTGGTGGACAGCACTGACGTGGCTCGCATTCCGGAGGCGCAGAAGGCTCTGAAGAGCATCCTCAGCGACGAGAGGCTGCGGGGAGTTCCTCTGATGGTTCTGGCCAACAAGAAGGATCTGCCCAACAGCATGACCATACGGGAGGTGGGAACACTTCAGACAGCAGACACTGATAAACAGATCATCAACAGAACTAAGAGGATAAATCAGGCAGTCAGTCGTTATATCCCTTAAATAGGACCCTGGAAATAAAGAGTCTAATCTTCTCCTCAGGTGTCCAACAAGTTGAACCTGAACAGTTACACAGACAGAAAGTGGGAGATCCAGGCCTGCAGCGCCACCAAAGGGCTGGGGGTGCAACAGGCCTTCCTGACGGTCAACAAGCTGATCAAGAGGAGCTGAGAGGACCAGCAAAGGAAATCCACATCTTCAGAAGGAGACTTGTTTCACCTCAAGATTTTATTTATAGAGATTAATAAAGGTTTTAGTGATGATCCTGCTGTCTGATTTGTTCCTTCCTGCTACAAAATAATTTCTGTCACCAGTCTGAGAAAACGATGAGCTCAAACAGTGAAAGGCTCCTGATCATCGTCTACAGCTTCTTCTTCTTCTGGGCCGTTCTGTCTTCTTTGACTGCATGAAGACTCTGGAGACACAACCAGGACTGGACCAGGAGCAGAACTGGAACCAGGACCCAGAGTCCATTAAAGAAGACCAGGTAGACCCACAGGTAGAGCGGGTTGGACGTGTCCAGGTGAGGACTGCCCAGCAGCCAATCAGGACAGAAGGTCATCCAGCCGCCGTACAGCTCGCACACGCTCAGAGTGATCTGCAGGAAGTGTCTGAAATACGTTTCAGCATCAGTACATGTCCGTCACTACGAGCTGATACAGCTCATCTGTGGCCGTCCTGTCAGAATCAGACTGATTTAACGGCCCATTTAAGATCTGGTTGACCCACATGAAGCATTAAGAATAAAAAACTGAATGAAAAAGATAACAGAACATACATCAACATGGTTAAATCTGATAATAAAATGTTTCAGGGCTCAATTTGATTTGAAAACCAAAGAATAAAAACCAGTCTAACAGGTTTTAGCAGCACTGGATGTACTGTAATAGTACCTGTGGTACTTCATTAGCATACTCTGCAGTACTTTGATCCTATACCTTGTAACATGTAATACCTGAGTTGTATGAGTAATGCATTTTGTGCTTGATTGAGACTGTAGCATTACCTGTAGTACTTGTCATTGAGCACTGCATGTATCAGCAGCAGAGCTAGCAGAGAGTCCAGGACCACCGTCAAAATCTCCAAGGAGACGATGTTTGGATCAGAAACCAACCAGCGACTGTCTGCTTTACCGTACTCCTTCCCTACAGGTGAGACAGATATTTTATCCAGAGCAGAGTTTGTATGCATGTTAAACCATGCATAAAAACTTTCAGGAATGTTGAAGGACTAAAAAACATATTTAGAAGTAAAATAATACTCTTCAGTTTCCAGAAGTACTCTTGGTACTGTAGAGTAAGACAGAAGGTGATGAAGGGCCTTCAATGTTTATGTCTGGATTCAGGTCAGAGGCAGCTCTCTGATTGGTTGATGGGTGTAGCTTAGAAACACTGAAGATGCTATTTGCTGCTATGTGTGAGTAACAGTAAAGCACAGAAATACAAAGCAGTTCAAGACAGTCGCAAAACTCACAGAGTTCAGCCAGAGGCCCTTCAGATGTCTCCACTGTCCCAACCAGAGACATGTAAACAAATGGACCCTCCTGAGGACAAAAGGGACAGTCAGCCAGAACAAAGACAGCTGCAAAAACTCAACATTGATGAAGAGACAACTGTCTGATCCTTCAGGACAAGATAGAGTAGCTTTTACCCAACAATCGATTTGGAGATGCTGTTTTAATATTTGATGTTCAGTCCAGGTGAACAGTGTGGCACAAAAACCCCCCAAAAGAACAATCTTCTTCTAGACTCTGTTTGATTAGAGACCAAAACACCAACATTTATTAAATTATTAGCTGCTGCAGTTCTCTTTCTCAAACCAACCAAACTTTGAAAAACCTGTTCCCCTCCTGGCCTGTGGGAGCGCTGCACCAAAAACCACTAAAGAGAACAACACGGAAACTTCTGAAGAAAACACTGAGGGCAACTTCCTTTTTCACCAAATTTAAACAAAAATTGAGTTGTGCCAGATTTTAGCGGTTGGAGGATTTTCCGTTTTTCTTTAGCTAAAAACCACAAGACTTCCTCCCGCTAGCGCTAGGCTAACTCATTTGATTTGGTTTTATTTACCCATAATACCCTGTCTACTTTCTCCTTTGGCGTGGTCTCCCGTTAGCTTGGGGTTCACATAGACATTTTCAACTGAACCCAGACCGAAGTTTGGAGGACCAGAGTTTGATTACGCATTCACACCGCCCCAAACAAACCAGACTTTCTAGGCAAAAGGACTGGAGTTGGATTAAAGTGGACTAAACCAGGGTTGGTGTGAATGAACCCTAAATATCTGGAAAACAATGGAATCTTCAAAAGCAATCCAGAAACCCATAAAACAAAATGAAACAACACAAGTACAGTACTGGGGTGTCAGTGGAGGAGGACAAAAAGAGCCCAAAGGATGGTAAACATTGATCCCAAGAAGAGGACAGTACTTAGATAGTTCAAAGGTCAGTTCCTGAAGTGGTGAAGGAAGGATCACACTCACAGCTAACAGCAGAGTGGCTAAACGAGAAAAAACTCCTCCTACCAGCGTCAGGTGGACGATGACATCATAGAACAACCACAGCAGGATCCACCAGTCCGTCTTGGAGCTCCGCCCACCATACCTGTGTGTGAGGAGGGCAGCCACCAGCAGCTGGAGGCTACAGCCCAGCAGAGACAACACAGAGACGAGAGAGAGCGTGGGGGGAACCTCAGAGTCCATGGTACCAGCACCACACTGAGTACTTCACAGGAAATACTCAGTACCTTGTAAGCTGCATAAATACTTCACTTCAGTTGGACCGTCTAGTAGTCTTACTGTGCAGAGACTGGACCCAACTCTGGACCATCCCACTCACTCTGATTGGTCCTTCTGTTTGATATCACCAACCCTGTTCTGTCATTGGCTGCTGAGGAGACCACCCCACTTCCTGTCTCTCCCACATGAGGTCCATGAACCAACCCAAACTAAAACCAGAGTGAGAGTATCTCCACACAGACTCTCAGATCTACCTGCTTCTGGTTGATCACAGATGTTCCTCTGATTCTAACAACATTTATCATTTTATAGTCCTTTTGGTTCCAGAACATCAGAGACAGGAAACCCTTGTGTGTGTGTGTGTGTGTGTGTGTGTATGATAGTTTATTGACTGCAGAGTTTTGTGGGAAAAAAGAATTTATACAAGCATTGATAAGGTGAAAAACACAGTGATGTTTATTATCTGGTGAGAAAAAAGTGTCCTCTGACCTACAGAGTTAAACCTTTTATAGCAGAGAACAGAAAAAGTGTAACAATATTTACAACAATCTATCAGCAGGTGGCCTTAAAAGAGGCAAAGCAGAGGAGCCTGGATTACACTGAGCTCATGAGCATAACTAAAGACATAAACCACGATTCAGACAGTCTGGAGACTTTAGGACAAGAAATGTTCCATCAACACCAGAGATGAGATGTAGAAGGAAATAATCTTTGGCAGAACAAACAAATAAAATAATTACCCATTTTAGATAAATCAATCAGTTGGAATCACAAAGGTTATCAAAAATGTGTGACATTATGACCTTCTCTAGAATATCAACAGAACCACTGAAAACTGGTGAATGGAAAATCAGGAACATGATGAATCTAAAGCAGGACTTCTGTATTCAGGATTTGGAAAACAAACACTGGTGGAACATGAGGAGAAGGAGGGAAGACATCTCAACGGTAAGGCGTAGAGCATTATGGGAGCATTATGGGAGCACTGGGGAGACACTGGAACGTTGCTGAAAGTCTGGCAGAGATTTTTAGGAGCTGCAACAAAATGTTGTGGAAACTTCTAGAGAAATAAAAGAAATACAAAGAAAACTCCTTGGAATGTCAAAACATAAAAAAAACTTGGATTAACTGCAGAGGGTGTTCCCTTAGGAACATCATAGGACAATGAATGGGACCTGGTCAGAGGTATGACTGGAGATCATCAGAAGAACCTCTGAGAGACGGGGTTCAGTTATCAGGACACATTTAAAAGACCCTGGTTGGGATGTTTGAGGAACTCTGGAAAATATAAAACAAGGACCACTAAAGGGAGCCTGTTAGAATTGGATTCCAACTGGTTTGAATCAAACACATTGGATGGATTCTCACAGGAACCTGCAGATTCAGTGTCTACTCTTAGGGAGGACAGAAACCCTGGAGGTTCCTGAGCCCAGACTGCCCTGAAGGTCCCCTTGTTTCATGATCCAGAAGCTTAATCGTCACCCAACATTTCTGATGGTTTGCTGGTGGAAATTAAATAAAATCAAAAAAAAGAGAAGAATGGGTGAAGTCCAGACACTGATAGGAACCTTGGATCCCAACATGCATGCCATCAGGTTTCACATAGGAAGAATTCAAGATGATTTTCATCACGTAGACTTCAAACTTGTGAGAACATCTGAGGCTGATCATCTATGATCAAATAAATCTGACCTTCAGACCTAAAGGAGCAGCATATTCTGCCCTCTGGTGGTGGTTTGATCTCTGAGAGACCCAAGGTTTATCAGAGGAGAAGGTTGGAAAACTTTTGGGAAAATGGGATTGTTGACATTTAATGGAAAGTTTGAGGAATAAAGCAGAATACCTTTTGGTGGTTCTTGTTTCAAACTGAGAGGAGTTCCTTTAGAAAGGTTTGGACCCTCTGATTGGTCTGATCTAACGCTCATGTTCTGCTTAGGACTCCTCCTCCTTCTCCTCCTTCTCCTCTGCTCCGTCCTCCTGAGGGAGGGTGGAGGATAGAGCGTACGCCTCACTGAGTCCCTCAGAGACCACCGACACGTCAGCCTCCACCACCAGTGAACCCTCCTTCACCTCCTCCCTTACTTCCTCCACAACCTGCAGCTCCTTCTCCACAACCTGCAGCTCCTTCTCCACTTCCTCCCTGACCTCCACTACCGCTTCCACCTGGTCTTGGAGCACCCCCTGCTGGTCATTAGGGGCCAGCTGAGCGTGGACCTCGTTGAAGGGAAGGTCCAGCTCAGCGGTGCCTGGTGAGGGCAGCTGGATGTCGGCCTCGCTTGTGAGGGACTCCCTGGTCTGGCCTGAGGCCTCCGGAGGCTGGGAGTCTGAGCTGCTGCGAGTCTGAAGGACAGAAGAACATCTTTAGTTTGAGCTGAGACTTTTAATGACTGTCTGATGATCCAGTGACCAGCGTGAGTCTCTGTACCTTCTTGATGCCAAAGGTCAGAGAGGAGACCTTCAGGCTGGCAGTTTTCTGCTTGATCTTCTCCCGTTGTTCTGCTGAAACGATCTTTGTCCCGATCTTGTTCATCTTCTTCTCGATGTTGTGTCTGGAAAAGGCTTTCTTCAGGCTGTCCACCTGCAGAGAGACAGAGACAATGACGTCTGTCTGGCTGATCAAAACCCTTTAGGTCTGCTCCCTGTGGTTCCTACCCTGATCAGGCTGGACCGTTTCAGTTTGTCCACTGTGGACTTCTCCATGCTGTCCACATCCTGAGGCCACGGCTCCTCTTCATCCATGTCGGCCTCCAGACCAACGTCTTCGTCAGACGACAGGTCGATGGTCTGGAAGCCACCGTCCTGTCTGCCGTCACTGACACCCGGAGCAGACGGCTCGCCTTCCTCCAGGATCTCATCCCGAGGAAACGGAGGAGGCTCCTTCACAAAAACACTGGTCGGGATCTCGTTTTCCTCCTGCAACAAAGCAAGACACCGCATCAGAACCAGACCCACATGGAAGGTCTGGACTCGATGGACGGACACAATAACAAGGAAACCACAATACACACACTGACCCAGAGACAGAGGAATGCTAGGAATGTTCAAATTGGGTTCTGGAAATTATTCCTCCTGATTGTAGGAATCAATCAATCAACCAGGTTTACTTTTGGTGCCAATTTCAGCAACATGACAGTTCGAAGTGCTTTCTATTAGGAAAACATTAAAACATCAAACACAACAGCGTCAGGTGACAGAAGGCTGACTTTGTAACTGGCTTTATGTGTTTCTGAAGTTATGGTCAAATTTTGGGCCTGATTATTAGTTTCTACCTGTAATAACTGGAGCTGCGTGCTGGAATGTTCTGGGAGGACTGGAGGAATGTTCTAATGTTCTGGGAATGTTGCGTGTTGCTGACAGGAGGCAGAAGGAGAGGAATTGACCTTCCACCTCGTCGACACTTAAAGGGACCAGCAAGTTGTGGTTTCAGCTCATAACTACTCCAGTACCATGACAACCACAGCCCCCTCTGCAGATTTTCCAGGTCGGCTCCCACAGCAGCTCATATCCAAATAAGGTTAGTGGCTGAAGAACAGCCAGGCAGACCTCCATACGACCACATTTCCCAGCATGCATCTGGTGACTTTACACCTACCTGGAAGATGAGCACCTTGAAGTTGTTCCTGCTGATCAGGTGGGCGTGGTTCGCCTCCAGCTTCCTCACCTGGGCGCCCTGACGCTCCATCCTGTCTCGGACCTGCAGAGACACGACATGGAGGACGTGGAGGACATGGAGAACATGGAGGACATGGAGAACAGTCCACCAGGTGCTCCAGGTGTGTCGGTGCATTCACTGACCTCCTTCATGGTCACAGACAGCTTGCGGCTCTTGTCCAGCAGCTTGCTGACGGTGTTGGACGTGTGGCTGTGACTCTTGGACAGCCGGGTCATGTCCGCCTGGATCCCTCTGACCACGCCCTCCATCTGAACCTGGTGCATCTGAAACACACCCAGAACCGGGTCACAGGTCACCCCACAGCCCAGAGCCAGATAAATCCCTCTCAGTCATCAGAGACCCGCTGACAGCTGATGTTCTGCAGAAGGTCCAGTCCGTTCCTGAGGTGGTGCCGGTAAACACACCTGGGGAGGGATGTGACGTTTTACCTCGGCTCAGCACCAACAGGAAGTGGCGTCCACATTCCTGAGGAGGAACGCTGAGCGCTCGGAGGGTGTGTCAGAACATGGAGCAGAACCACAACCCGGGTCTGATCCAGTTGTTCCTCCACCTTCAGGTCTAGTTCTGCTTTAATCAGCTGTTCTAACTGGACTCTGAACCCTGAACATGTCCACTCACCTCCATCTTGTTCTGGTTGTCCTGCACGGCGTCCAGCATGTTGACCAGCTTGTCGAGCAGAGTCAGAACCGTGATGGCATTGACTGGACCCTGACCAAGCTTCTCCAGGTCGAAGGCAGCAGAACCAGAGGCCTGCTCCTCGCCCTGCGAGTCCAGGTTCAGGTTCAGGTCCGGGGCATCTGCGGGGACCATCAGGTCCTGGTTCTGATGAGACTCGGTGGTCACCATATCGACGGAGGTGTAAGCAGAGTCTCCTGCAGTGGAGAAAACACCCAAACTCTGTTTGCCTGCAGTCAGAGAGCTGCGCTCTGATTGGCTGCTGGGAGGGAAACTTTCCAGATAACTTCCCTCTGTGGAAACGTCCACACCTTTAACCCCTTCCCTGCTGCCGCCGGGACCGACCAGAGACACACTGAGGACACCAGCTCTGTTCACATAGCTTTCACTCACAGGGACGTCTGGACCAGACAACTGGACCAGAACCCAGAACCAGAACCGTCTAACAGCAACAGGTTTAACCTCTGCTGCCCCTCAAAGGGTTAAACTCTCTCTCTCCACCCTCAGCCTGGAGCTCAGTCTTTCCACCACACCCAGGGGGGAGGGGGTAGTTACCATGGAGACGGGGCAGGAGAGAGAGCCAGTGAGTGCCAGTGTCTCTCGCTCTCCCATGTTTTTCAGATGAAGTCATCTGGAAGGAAAACGGTAGCTTTCCTCCCATTGTGTTCGAGCTGGAACTCCAGAGTCCAGAGGAAAACCGGCCTGGTTCCACTGATCCAGAACCGCTTCTGCTTCTGAAACACAGAGATATTCTTCTATAACTAGATTCCTGAGGAAAAACGGCCTATTTAAAGTTTATCTGTGTGACCCGGTTCCACTTATCCAGAACCTCTACTGGTTCTATTAAACTAATACACAGGGATCATTGTTTCATAACCAGAGTCCAGAGGGAAAAACAGCTGATTTACGTTTGCTCTGCTATCACTGTTTGCCTTAAATTATTTTCTGTGAAGCTGTGAACCACTTCTGCTCTAATGTTTATAATATTTTTATAATAAATGTAATAATTCTGGCTAAATGCAAATATTCACAAATTTAACTTTAAAAGACACTTTATGTTCCTCTTCTTCTTATCTAGATATAAAATCAACATCAGAAACAACTCATATCTAATAGATTCTATGTTTTTATCTCCTGTTTGTTTCTATTGAAGTTGTCTTCCGTCTACTTCCTGTTTGTTCAATAAAGTTCCTGAAAAAAATGTGAGCGCATGCGCAGAAGTAAGCCTTAGTTAGTAAACACAAGTCATCTGATTTATGGATGTAATAAGTGCGTAAAGAAGGGTCAGGGGTCAGAGCTCAGCTTAGGTTTATGTTTTAGGATTCTAGAGGAATTAGAAGTGGCTCGGTTCTGAAAGTGCTCCGGTTCTGGAAGTGATTCGGTTCTGAGAACGGTGGCTCCTCCGTCCTGGAGGCTCAGGTCAGCTGACTCACAGCCCGTCTGTGCTACCGAACCCCTGCCTCATCCTGCGGTTCGGTTCTGGTCAGACGGCAGAACCGGCTCCTCTGTGCGGACCCAGACCTCATCATCCTCCTCAGCATGGCCTTCATCACCGCTAACTGGAACCCTCTAGGAGACGCCTTCTACCGGTCAGTACCACACACACCTGACGCGGAAAACCGGGTGCTCCGCTCTGCAGCTGGGTCAGAACCTGCTGGGTCGGAACCTGCTCCGTTTACAGAACTGTTTTGGCCAGTCACATTGGTCACATGACTGAAGCTAAAGCTAGCTTTCGCCACACAGCACACCTGTACCCCCCTCCTCTCCAGGTGAGTTCTTGTGGACCCAGACTAGAGCCGAAGGAACCATCAGATGTCTGGCTGCCAGGATCCGGGTTCAAACCGGTTCTGCTTGTCACACAGAGACCCGGTTACCTGGAATGACCTGAAATGAACAGGGTCTGGTCGGTTCTGCTGGTTCTGGTGTTTAGCTGTCCCGGTTCTGTCTCTGCAGGAAGACGGAACTCTATGAGATGTTCTGGAGCCTCCGGGACGGACTGAGGGACAGTCTGGTGGCAGCAGCTCCGTATGGAGGCCCAATCGGTGGGTTCTGGTTCTGGTGGTCAACCTGGACTCAGTCACTTTATTCAGTCGTCATGGCAACCGCTATGTGGAGACATGGAGCCTGGTGGTCAATGAGGTTCCTCTTAGCTCAACCAGGCTTTATCTCTTCACAGTCTGTTACCATGGTGACATAATCAGAGTTAATTGTAAATGTGTTGTTGTGTCCCAGCTCTGCTCAGAGAACCGCTCAGACGTTCCCCCAGCACTCGTCCTCAGCTGGAGATCTACTCTGCCTCCGGAGTGTCCATCGCCAGCTTCCCAGTAAGGACACGTGTCCAACACACCACCTGTCCCAGAGTGACCTCGCTCTTTCCCTCACCTGTCTTACCTGTCTTTCAGTGGAAGAGCGGTCCTGTGGTCCATCTGGGCTGGTCCGTCAATGACGAGCTGCTGTGTGTTCAGGAGGACGGGACGGTTCTGATCTATGACCTGTTTGGGTCCTTCAAGAGACACTTCAGCATGGGACAGGTGGGTCCAGTCAGAGACGTCGGTGTGGGACAGGTGTGTGTTTGATCCTGTTAACTGGTTCTCTTTGTCTCAAACAGGAAGTGGTCCAGAGTCAGGTGTTGGAGGCCAAGGTGTTCCACTCGCCGTATGGAACAGGCGTCGCCATAGTAACGGGTTCGTCCCGCTTCACCTTGGCAACCAACATTGAGGACCTGAAGCTGCGCCGGCTACCTGAAGTCCCAGGTAAGGACGGCTTGAGGACAGCGCACCCAGGCATCCTCTACCCGTCCCCCACCTGTTTCTGTCCCCTCAGGTCTCCAGGGCTGGCCGTCCTGCTGGGCCGTCCTCACTCAGGACAGACAGACCAAAGTCCTGGTGTCCAGTGGACCTGAACTCTATGTCCTGGACAACACGTCCTGCACGGCTGTGGTAGGTTTTCTGCTCCTCAGACAGACAGGTGAGCTGAGGACTCTCACCTGTCTCACCACCCGTCTGTCCTCAGTATCCTCCAGGTCTCAGTCCTCAGGCTGGCAGCATCGTCCACATGTCTGTCTCCTTCAGCTACAAATACCTGGCTCTGTTCACCGAGACGGGGCGGCTGTGGACCGGCTTGTCCAACTTACAGGTGAGCAGGCTGCTCTGTCAGGGGGCGGGGCCACACCTGTGTGGGATCTGACAGGTTTCTGCTGTCTGCAGGAGAGACTGAGTGAGGTGGACACCAAGCAGGCTGCTACGCCCAAACAGATGGTCTGGTACGTTGACCTTTGAACCTGTCTACCAGTTGACCTCTCTACCTCTGCTCCTACCTGTGTGTCTGTTGACCTTTGAACCTGTCTACCTGTCCAGGTGCCGCAGGCCGAGGTCCCAGCAGCCCTCGGTGGTGTTGATGTGGGACCGGCTCCTCCTGGTGGTGGGATCTTGTAATGACTCCATCCAGTATCCTTGATCTGAGCTTAGACTGGACCCAGGGCAGGTTGTTAGTGTGGTTGACCCTTGACCCTGATCCAGGTTCCCCCTGGAGGACCAGTCAGTGCTGGTGGGCGAACTGGACGGGGTTCGGGTCATTGGCTCCAGCAGCCAGGAGCTGCTGCAGGAGGTTCCTCTGGTTTGCCAGGACATCTTTAAGATCGCCTCCATGGCTCCTGGAGCGCTGCTGCTGGAGGCCCACCGGGAGTACGAGGTATACTGGTCACACTGGGGCTGCTGCTGGCGACCCAGACCCACGGTTCTGATCCCTCCTGTCTGAGCAGAAGTCCAGTCAGAAGGCGGACGAGTACCTGAGGGAGATCAAGGAGCAGAACGTCCTGGGAGACGCCGTCCGGCAGTGTGTGGAGGCGGCCGCTCACGAGTATGACCCCGACACCCAGAAAGCCTTGATGAGGGTGAGGTCACCAGAACCAGAACCACAGAACCATCCAAATACTGAACAGAAGCTGAGAACAAATCAATGTCAGATGAGTTTATAACTTTCTCCATCCATAAAAACGGTTCCAAAGTCGGACTTCTGTCACCTGAATAAACTTTAAAACGTTACAGTCTCACTGCTGCTGCTGAAACATTCTATTCATATGAAATTCATTGATTGATTGATTGATTGATTGATTGACGCGGTGTCTCTCCACCAGGCGGCGTCCTTCGGGAAGTGCTTCCTGACGGAGTTCAGCCCGGATCAGTTCGTGACGACCTGCAGGGAGCTGCGGGTTCTGAACGCCGTCAGAGAGAGCAGCGTGGGGATGCCGCTCACACACACCCAGTATCCTGCCCTGGTGCATCATGGGAGGTGGAGTTCTGGGGCTTGGCTGTTCAAAGCCTCAATTTCATTGCATCTTTATTTGCAGAATTTAGAATTTTTGTTTTATCTGTGAAGATTTTTCCATAAATTGACATCTGTCCATTGTTCTGAATCTAAAGTTTATTTTTTCAAATCTGTTTTGAATATTGATTTTGTTCTAACGCGTTTTTGTTTCCATTTCCTTAAGTTTTGGATATTTAAACTTTTCCATGGTTCATATTAGATATTTGTGAGATGCTCTTTAACCTCTGACCTCAGATTTAAACAGATGACCCTTCAGGTCCTGATAGACAGGTGAGTCCCTTCCCCCACTTGTTGCCATGTTGGCGCGTTAAAACTTGACCTGCTTTTCACAACATTTGGTGTTTTTAGAGGAACATTTTTATAGAAGAGTTACTGTGTGGCAGAAAAGCCCAAAATCTGGCAACCCTGTCCCCCTGCTGACCCACGTCCAGCTCGTCCCCCTCAGTGTCTCCTGTTGTCCCTCAGGCTGGTCTACCGGCAGTTCTACCCTCTGGCCATCGAGGTCTGTCGATACTTGAAGATCCCAGACTACCAGGGAGTCAGTCGAGTCCTGAAGCATTGGGCCTCCTGCAAGGTAATGCCGTCTGTCCCTAAATCTCCTCACCTGTCTCCAAATGTCCCCTCACATATGTGTGTGTGTGTCCAGGTGCAGCAGAAGGACTTGACCGACGAGGCCATAGCCCGAGCCGTCTGCGCCAAGGTGGGAGACTCACCTGGAGTTTCGTATTCAGACATCGCAGCTAAAGCATATGAATGTGGACGACCAGAACTCGCCATCAAGGTACGCTGCTGCTGCTGCTGCACTGTAGGGTTCACACCTCAGCATCCTCTTCATGAGGTCTGTAGTAACGTGTCGGTACCTTCCTCTGCCTGCAGCTGCTGGACTTCGAGGCCCGGTCCGGAGAGCAGGTTCCTCTGCTGCTGAAGATGAAGAGGAGCCAGCTGGCTCTCAGTAAAGCCGTGGAGAGCGGCGACACCGACCTGGGTGAGTCTGCAGGCTCCATCCCGAGCCGCCCGCCAGGTGAGCACGCTGACCTGTGTGTGTGTGGGTGTGTGTGTCCAGTTTACACAGTGGTGACGTACCTGAAGAATGACATGAACAGAGGAGATTTCTTCATGACCCTGAGGAACCAGCCGGTGGCGCTCAGCCTCTACAGACAGGTGAGCTCACCTGGACCGCCTGACCTCCACTTCACGATGGAGATACTGGAAGTCAAAGGTCATGACAGGGAGGCATAACCATCTGAAAGCCAAAGAATCTCCCAGAAACACTAAATCTGTTCTAGAAATTTAAACAAAGTCCAGGCAGGTGTTTCCTGTTGGTTACCATGGAGACGAGTGACCGTGTCCTCCGTGTCTCCAGTTCTGCAAACTGCAGGAGCCTCAGACGCTGAAGGACCTATTCAACCAGGACGACGACCACCAGGAGCTCGGCAACTTCTACGTGACGTCCAGCTACAGGGACAAGGTGAGCCTCTCCCACCTGGACAGGTAGATGGACGGCTGTCCATGTCCTCACCTGTCCCTGCTGTCTTTGTCCAGAGGCTGGAGGGCCGGCTGGCGCAGCTGCAGAGCGCCGTGGACGAGTACAACAAGGCCAAGAACGACTTCGCTGCCAAGGTAAAGGTCTCACCTGACCACCAGGTGTGTCCACCAGGTGTGGACGGTCTCTGATGTCTCCTGTCCTTCAGGCCACGGAGGAGGAAATGCGTCTCCTTCGTTTCCAAAGGAAGCTGGATGACGAGAAGGGGGCGGGGCTTCTGGGACTCTCCCTGCAGGTATCTGTAAACACAGGTGACCAATCGGAGATGAGCCTGGGGTTACTGAGTGATGTCACTTCCTGTGCAGGCCACCATGGAGGCTCTGATGTCGTTGGGTCTCCACAAGCAAGCGGAGCAGCTCTACAGAGACTTCAGAGTGCCTGACAAAAGGTGTGATGTCACGGCAGGCCAGGCTGTGATTGGCTGGATTGCTAGAAATATTTCATTTTGTAGGTGACTCACTTCCTGTCTCACCTGCTCAGGTACTGGTGGCTGAAGCTGAAGTCTCTGGCTGAGAAGGAGCAGTGGGAGGAGCTAGAGAAGTTCTCCAAGAGCAAGAAGTCTCCTATTGGCTACCTGGTGAGAGAAGCCCCGCCCCCTTACTGCCCCCTTTAACAGTGAACTGCATTTCCCATGATTCCTTGCTGCCTACCTGTCCTCAGGCCTTCGTGGATGTGTGCATGAAGAACAACAACAGGCATGAAGCCAAGAAGTACGTCAGCAAGGTCACACCTGAGCAGAAGGTCAAAGCTCACCTGGCCGTGGGGTAAGTCCACACCTGTGACATCATCACGTAGCAGAGCCCCGCCCACTGCTCACTCTTCTTCTTCTCTGGCTGTCAGTGACCTGGAGGGGGCAGCGGACGCAGCCATTGAGCGCAGGAATGAGTCTGAAATGGGGGCGGTCCTCTCCAGATGCTCCGCCTCCGACCGGCTGCTGATGGACAAGCTGAACCGGGCCCGGGTCGCCGCCACCAAGAAGTGACCTGAACACGTCCAAGTCGCCGCCCATTCCTACAGCTAGCAGCGCTAGCACAGTCTGTGAAATAAATGCTTCTGTTTCCGACCTGTTGTTCCATTTGTGGTCTGGTTTTCTGTTTGCTTCAGATTTGGACTTTGACTAGGCCACTCTATCCCATGAATCTGCTTCGATTGTAACCATCCCATAATATGTCTGGCTCCATGTTCATCTTCACCATGCTGTCACTAAGTGGTTTGTTTGTAAAGTTACACAGTCAAGAATTAACAGGAGCAATTTGGGTCAGTCAGTCATAAGAGGAAAAAATGGCTAAACATTTGGTTAACCAACCAAATATTTACTAGCTAAATATTTAGCTTGCTGACAATATATTGATTTCCAAATTTAATGTTTAGTTAGAAAGCTAAATATTTAGCTAGATCAGAGATACATATTTTGCTTGCAAGCTATTTATTTAACCAACTACATATTTAGTTCCAAACAAAAGGTCGTTATCTAGCTAACTACATATTAGCCAGCTAACTGCGCAATTATTTTGGACATAACTAAATATTTAATGACAAGCTAAACGGTTGCCTTTCTAAGCAGCTAGCTAACTACATATTTGGTTAGGTGCTAACTATTTGTGATTTTAGAATCGGTTCCACCGTGTTTCTCTGTGGGAATGCGTGTCCAGGTAGATATCTGCCATGTTTCCTTTGTTTGTGAAGAAGTCAGAAACTTTGTGAAGCCCGGTGGACTTTGTGTTTGGACGGAACCAGATGTTCATTCAAACTGGAAACGGAGTCCACGTCAGAACTGGCACCTGTAGATGTAGACGTGGCGCCCCCTGCTGGTCTGTAATGATTAATAAATGAGACGAACAGAACCACTCTGGAACCGAACTGCAGGAATATTTTACTGTTTTCTGGAGAAAAACCAGTTGGGTTCTGTTCAGCCAGCTGCTGGGTCATGTGATCCCAGGCTCTTTGCTCACAGCAGAACCTAACCCAGAAGACCTGAATCTGGGCTCTGATTGGTTGATCAGTTATTCAACCTGGACTGGGTCCAGAACCGAGCGCTGATTTGGGCCCAGGCCAGAGGTGATGGATTCGACCCAGCCGTTTGCTGGACCCAGGGGGCGGTTCGGTACGGGGCGGAGTGAGGGCGTGGCCTGGATTAACAACTATACAAACGGGTCGGTTCGGTCAGAAGTTATGCAGCGAACTCCGAAGTTCTGCAGCAGGTAGGTGGTTTCCTTTGGGTCCAGGTGTTCAGGTGCATGACCGACAAGTTCCGAACCGGGCTCAGAGCACCACGTTTAGCTGATCTGCACCAGAGACGAGGTTCTGGTCCGGTTCTGAGTCCAATTCAGTTCCGTAAGACTTCTGCAGAGTTTCATGGTGCGTTCAGGCGCAGCTCGGAAACGGGAGACACTGGTCAGCCTGGTGTTCTGATCCGACCCGGACCGGCTCAGCTCACATAAGCGGGTCCACTTCCGTCTCCTGAAGACAGAAACGGAAGGAACGGAACCAGTGAAGCCAGAACTGGATCAGAACCAGAACCCTGGACCTTGACCGTGTCAGAAAGAGCTGAGTCAGGGTCTGGTTAACCTTTAACCTATCGGATCTGAAAGTTCTGAAAGGTCTGATAGTACCTTAATACGTCTTATCGAATCGCAGTATTTCAGTCTTCACATGCCGTGTATATATTCTTGTATGGAGGACCAAAAGGGCCAAAATTCAATAACTACTATGGAAAGTAAATGTTTAATTAAATAATGTAAAATGCATTGTACATATTTCTAAAAATAAATTATTTTCAAAATACATATTCACTCTTTATTTAGTTTTAAATAAACAGTGAAATAATTCTAGGTATTTTTATCTATTATAAGTCACATCACCTGTACAGCATCCTGTTGTTACTGTAGTACTAAGAGTATTATTAATGTACTACGATAGCACATTGCAGCTGTTGTAGC
Source organism: Gambusia affinis (assembly GCF_019740435.1). Taxonomy (NCBI): domain Eukaryota; kingdom Metazoa; phylum Chordata; class Actinopteri; order Cyprinodontiformes; family Poeciliidae; genus Gambusia; species Gambusia affinis. Next base: position 3,028,073 of record NC_057891.1, on the reverse strand, counting down.
TAGAAAAATAAGTTAATTTCTGTCAGAAAATTGAGCAATTTTGAAATTTCAAAAGTCAAAATTTTATTTAAAACCCCCCCCCCAAAAAACCCAAATCTTGAGTCTTCAAATAAGTTCTGAAAAAAAGTGAAAATTTCTGATCTTGTATTGTCTAAATTTATGACTTGTAAATTCTCTGAGCTCCAAGTCAAACATTTGCAAAACAAACAAAATTTTAAATTAGTCTCAGAAATTTTCTAGAGAGAATGCAAACATTTTTGAGCAAAGTCATAAATTTTCCAAGAGTTAAAACTTTTCAAAATCTCTGCATTTTTTTTTATAAATGTCTTCTACTTTTCAAGCTCAGGAATTTCCTGTTTTTTTCTAGAATGTTTTTGAGTTTCTGGGTTCCAGAAGTTGAAAATTTGCTATGAAAAAAAAATATTAATCTCAGAGATTTTCCACAAAAACTTTTAAGTTTCAAAAGTTGAGCAATTTTGACTTTTGGAAATTTTTAGATTGTTTTGCTTTTCAAACTGAGAAGTTTTATATAGAAAATTTGAGACATTTTTGACTTTTGGGGCTCAGAAATTTAATTGTTTTTCTAGAAAATTTCCCGTCTGACGTTAAATCTGACTAAACTTTTCTTGGTAGGAATACTAAAATTATTTCTATTTGCTAAAAGTCAGAAAACTTTGAACATTTTTAGTTTTATTTTCTAGCTGTGACTCTACCTCTGCTGGTGTCCATAGAAACAGCCTGGTTGGCGCTCCTGCTCAGTGATTGGCTCCAGCAGACAGGTGAGATGTCGTCGGTGAAGGTAGAGTCCGTGGTGAAGGAGCACGCTCAGGTTGGCGAGGGGCCGGTGTGGGAGGAGTCAGAGCAGACGCTGCTGTTCGTCGACATCACCGGGCAGAAAATCCACCGCTGGAACGCAGCGACCAATCAGATCCAGTCTCTGCAGACAGGTGGGCATCTCCTCGTTACCTGAGGCTGCCTCACCTGGCCTCTCGTCACAGCTTGGCTCCTTTTCCTTAGCTGACACGGTGGGATTCGCGGTCCCTCGCCGATCCGGCGGTTACGTCGCAGGCGTGGGCTGCAGCATCGTGGCTGTTGATTGGTTGACTCAGAAGGTGACATCACTGGCCAGAGTCGAAGACGACAAACCAGAGAACCGCCTGAACGACGGGAAGGTCGATCCGATGGGACGGCTGCTGGCAGGTACAGCACACCTGTCTGCTGCTGACTCACCTGGTCACCTGTTACCATGACGATGTTGTTCCTCCCTCAGGTACGATGAGGAGGGACGCTCAGACCGCTCAGGGGAAACCAGGATCTTTGTACCTGATGAAATCTGACCTGTCTGTCACCAAGCTGCTGGGCCAGGTAGGTTCACCTGTTGGCGCCCCCTAGTCTGTATGCTACCTGCAGCCAGTGGGCGGGGCCTCACCTGTCCCTCACCTGGTAGGTGGATATCTCTAACGGGATGGACTGGACTGCGGACCTGAAGACGTTCTTCTACATCGACAGCCTGGCTATGAGCGTCGACGCCTTTGACTATGACTCGGCCTCTGGAAACCTGGGTAACCATGCCTGTAACCACGGCAACGCCTGGAGCCTCACCCTGCGTACGCTTCGCTTCCAGGCTTCCTGTCTGTGTTTGTCCGTTACCTAGGTAACCGCCGGGTGGTGTACCGGTTGGCGGAGGGGGAGGGCATTCCCGACGGGATGACACTGGACGCCAACGGCCGCCTCTGGGTGGCGTGCTTCAATGGAGGACGAGTCCTCAACATCGACCCTGCTACTGGTCAGTCAGACTGGTTGGACTGGTGTCTTGTCATTTCAACATATGCTTTATATTTTGAAACAAAAATAATAAAAACTATTGACTGTAGTCGGCACTTGAAGGTACCAAGTGCAGATCCAGGTGGAACTCCTCTGTTTGGTATTTAAAATGTTTTTAGTTCTTTCAAAAATAAAAATGTTCTACAGATGTTTCTGTATTTTGCTAAACGTGATGGATGGATGTAACCAAGTCCGTTTCTCAGCAGAAACTCACTAGATTTACAGATAAAAAGATTCTTAATATTGCAAGTCAAACAGAACCGGATAAATCTGTTCAACAAGTTCAAGCTGTTGGACTTTCAGCCATTAAACGTTTCATGAGCGCAGCTTTGATCTTCCCAGATTACAGCAGATTATTCAGAGTGACTCAGCGGGAGTCAAACCAGTAAACCCAGTAACACTAGTGGAGTTAACTGGTTAAACTGGACGCTCCTCTCCTCTCAGGTAAACGCCTGCAGACGGTGTCTCTGCCCACCACAAAGACCACTTCCTGTTGCTTTGGTGGCCCAGACTACTCTGACCTCTACGTGACCTCGGCCAGCCTGGGTCTGGACCAATCAGAGCTCCAGAAGCAGCCGGCGGCCGGCAATACCTTCAGGGTGAGAGCCCCGCCCCCCGCTTCTGCCTCCCCGGTCAGAGGCCTGCTTTGACCTGTGCTGTGTCTGTGTGTGTAGGTGACGGGACTCGGGGTCAAAGGTCGACCATCAAACGCATTCAGTGGGTGAACTGCAGGAGGCAGAGTCTTCTGATCTTCTATAAAGCTGCTGACTAATAATCAAACTGGATCAATAAATGATTTTACAGTCATCACCTGTACTCTAATAAAGCTGAGCGCTATGCATGCTGGGAGTTGTAGTGTGACGGCGTCATGATGCAGAAGGTTTAGTTTTATTTCCACACCGAGTGCAAAATAACAGCAACAACAACACAGACGGACAGAGAAGCTACAGAACCTTCTAGAAAACGTCTGTACACGTAGAAAACCTTGTGCTCTGAACGTTTGGACTGAAAATAACCAAAAACGGGCCGGAGGGGAGGGACAGTGAGAGCACCATTAGTGCTGATGCTGCAGGAACAGAACAGGTTCTGCTCTGACGACCCGGGTCCAGTTGGTGATTCTTAGAGTTTACATGGATTATACAGCAGCGGGTGCAAACATGCAGCAAACAGCCAAATGAGCTGCAAACATGTGAATGATTCAAACTACAAAAAAAACACCATGCAAACAAAAAAAAAACAAAAAAAAAGAGAAGAAAAATGTAAATTCAATAAAACTGCATAAAAATAGGAGCGAGGGGAAAAATACCACAAATAGTAAAATTACCAGTGAGTATAAAAATACAATGGTGTATTAGGACCATTGTAGACAAAAAAGGAGCAAAGTACCACAGAAAAGAAATCTAATATTTTGAGATTGATCTCTGAAAAGTTTGAGAAAAATCAAGGAAATTTCTGCCTGTCAAAGGTTAGAAATTATTTAGGAAAAAAAAATGAAATTTGAACTCCAAAAGTTTAAAATTTGCTAGAAAAGAAAGTGAAATCTGTAGATCAATTTCAGAATTTTTCTAGAAAATTTTTTAAAAGTCTAAAATTTTTTCTAGAAAATTTCTGAGATTAACATAAATATTTCTGAGTTTTTGGCAGGAATTTATATATTTCAAGTAATCAATTATCATTATTTATAAATATACTGTTGTATAAAACGCGGCAAACTTGATCCACTAAAACAAAAGTCCTCCAGACCACTAGGGGGAGTCAACCAACAAATCATACAGAGCCAGTAAAAATGGGATGTCAATAGGAAACTTGGTAGAAAAAGTTTCGCTATACTTCCTTTCTTTCAGTTTTATTGAACTGTAGCACATTTCTTCAGACTCCCTCTAGTGGTCTGGAGGAATTCTGTTTCTAGGATTTTTTTCCTTTTGTCTCCCGTGGTTGCAGTTTTTTGCTGTTGGATTTTTTTGCTTTTTGTATGTTTCCTGTTTGCAGCATGTTTCGCAGTTTGTTGGGTCCAAACTACAGAAGCCTGCTGGTTCTGTTGTGGCCTGCAGCACCTTTTGGACCCAACAGAGGCAGAAACAATGATTTCTGGTCGATGTTCCCGACTCTGCTGAGTCTCAGGTGAATAATGTGAAGAACAGAGGTGTTTCTTCAGGATTAAAGGTCCAGATTAACAGAGTTTGTTTGGGTTCAGGAGACCCGGTTGAGCTGATTTGGGTTCCGGCGCTGTGGATCTGTAAGGCCAGTAAATACAACAGAAGATAGAAGAATACGACGCAGTGAGAAGAGTTGAACCCTGTACAAGCGGACGCAGACCGGAGGAACCCAGAACCACCACAGAACCTCAGACCTGTCGGCCTGCAGCGCCCCCAGTGGAGGGGAGGTCTATAGCACCGTGGTAAACTGAACCCAGGGGGGTTTAATGGCACCTTATGTTTGAATCAGACCTCTAGCAGCTCATGGGTTTCCACCCAGCAGCCATGTTGGGCAGATGTTCAGGTCAGCGTTGCCTCCGCCATGTTTGAAGGCATTTGGGTTTGTTCTGAAAGCACCAGAGGTCCGTAGCAGGTCTGGGTTCCCGGCAAGCGACCAGGAAACTAAAACATGATCCGTTCACATTAACCATCAGAAAAGTTCAAAGTGCTCATTGGTCCCGTTGCTCCGGAGTGGGCGTGGCCAGCTCAGTAATGCTCCTCAGAGTGGGTGGGGTCACAGAAGAAGCGAGAGCTGCGTTTGGCCGACCGGGCCGTGAAGGGAACCGTCTTCAGTGCTGAAATTACCAAATACAGCCGCCGGTCAGGAGTGTGCCAGCTGACGCCTGGCCCCATGGTTACTATAGTAACCGTGTTACCTGTGATGATGTCCTCGATGGCGCCGTCCTTCCCTTCGTAAACGTGCCGGCTGTCTTTGCCTTGCTTCCGTCTGAGCTCCGTGATCAGCTCCTGCTGCTGCCGCTTGCCTTTGTGCGATGGAGACTGGGAGGACGAGGGAAGGGTCAGGGGCCAAGGGTCACGAAGGTCCAACACTTCATAAGACTAATAAACCGCAACGAGTTCCTGACTGACACAACGTAATGGACCTGCAAGGTCACACAGGCCGACCCAGTTCTCTGGGTTTCATCACATTCATCTAGAAATGCCAAAATTTAAACTAAATATTTAGTTAATGGGCTAAATATTTAGTTAGCAAGCTAACTAGTTAGCTCCAAACTGAGTATTTATCCCTTTACTAGCTAAATATTTATCCTACCAACATAACATTTCTCTCCAAACTAAATATTTAGTTAGCAAGCTAACTAGTTAGCTCCAAACTGAGTATTTATCCCTTTACTAGCTAAATATTTATCCTACCAACATAACATTTCTCTCCAAACTAAATATTTAGTTAGTTAGTTGGAACCTTGGTCTCCGCCTCCTCCTGCTGCTCCTCCTGCTCCAGTTTCTCCAGCAGCATCTGCTCCTGGCGCCTCCTCTGCTCGTTCTCCTCCTCCGCAACCTAAACACACTTCCTATTAGTTCAAACTTCCACCACTTGCTACAAAATGTGGGAGGGCATTCCAGTCAACAGGCCATGCCTACTTCATGACGCTCACCCTGTAGGCTTTGATGAAGCGCACAAAGATGGGGAAGAAGACGGACGGCGGCATCGTTTTGGAGCTTTCCCCAAAGAACTTCACGGCGTCTTCGAAGGCGTCCTGCAGTTCAACCACAACACAAACATGACGGCCTCGTTTCTACCAGAGTTACGGTAACAGTCAGTCAGTACGGTAATCAGGAGACTCACAGGCAGCTGGAGTTAAAACCGTTCAGACATTTCTGTGTTGTTTTTCTGAGATTAATCTCAAAATTTCAGATTTTATTTTAGCAAATTTCTTTGTTTTCTGTAGAAAATTTCTGATATTTTGGGCAGAAATTAATTCATTTTTTTTGTATAGGTTTGTGGGCGGATGTAAACATTTGGGGGTGAGGCCAGCAGGAGCTTAATCTGATTTAAAGTGACAGACGCCCTAATGCAGCTCAGAATAGGAAAAATTGACCAGACAAAAAAAGTGTAATGATTAACTGTTAACTTTAAGATTATTATAACTGTCTCTGATTTAAGATTGTTAGACAGGAAAATTGGGTCAGAAATCATCTTAAAAATCTGACCTAAACCTAACATGACATCATATTAGTGCCAAAGTGACGTTCTTCTGTCAGTGGCTAACCGGGTCAGTACTGCTCGGCACGGTCTCACCTGCGCGATGCGAGCGTCCTCCTGCAGCTTGTTGAGGCGGGACTCGTTCCTGCTGATGAAGTCTTTCAGCGTGGCATTGTGGGAAACGCTGAACTCCCTCCAGGTGAGCTCCATGCCGCGCTGCAGCTCTTTTACGTCACACAGGACGTTCTCCAGGCTCACTGCAAAGACCAGACAGGTGAAGATGGGTCAGACGCCCCGCCGGGCTTTGGTGCTCTGTGATTGGCCGGCGGACTCACCTGCGGCGGCTTTGTCCACGTAGTGCAGCTCGTTGTAAAACAGCGTGACTCCGGGATATTTCTCTCGCACCACGTTGGAGATGTAGTGCAGCAGCGTTTGCTTCCGGTCCGTCGATTTGGTCTCCAGCAGCTGAAAGCAACCAGAGCTGATTTCTGCTGTCTGAACCAAGGGTGCACTTACTTTTCCATCCATAGAGCATCGTAACACGGCGCATTGGAGCCACAGCAGGGAGGAGGGAAGGAGGAGAAAATATCGGCCAAAAAGCACAGAAATGTTTAGATGAATCTCAGAATTTTTTCTAGAAAGATTTGCAGAAAATTTCAGAAAGTTTAAGTTTAGTCACCGAAATTTTTAAGGAAAAATTTGGAAATACCTGAGCTTGAAAAGTCAAAAATTTGTAAGAAAAATGTTGAATTTCTTTTATTTTCGAAGGTCAAAATTTCTGAGATTCATCTCAAAATTCGAAAACATTCATTTTTAAAATTTTTTCTGAGTTTCTAAAGTTGAACATTTTCATCAGGAAGGGAAAATCCTCTGCATGAAAGCATTAACTAGTTTGTTGTTGTCTTTTTCATCCTAAAAATCCCAACATTTCCCGTAAAATAAGTTGAAGTCGTTCTACTCTTCCTTTAGCTTAGTTTTTTTTACTTCTGCTTGTTTTTTAGCTATTTCTTTAGTTTTTATATTAACATTTATTTGCTAAATTGGTTGCAATCGATTAATCATTTGATTTCCTAGTGTTTGAGCGCCCTCTCCTTCCTGCCGCCCTGGGTGTCTGCCCCTGCGGTGTGAACGGGTTACCAGGTCCAAGCTCTGCAGCTTGAAGCCGTACACGGCTCCCCTCTTGCTGCTGTTCATGTAGTTCCCCAGAGCCAGGATGATCTGCGGTACAAACAGCAGAGACGTTACCTCAGGACGCCTCCGGCTGAAAATAAAACCAAACGCACCGACCTCCAGGATCTTCTTCAGCTTCTGAGACGATTTGATGGAAACCGACGCAGCGATGATGGCGTGGAGTTGCTGAGAGGAAGCACAGCCGGTCAGTTTCGGGTTTTCTCTGGACCTCTGCGGTGACTTTTGGTTTCCTTACCGGCGTCAGCATCTGGATGTTGTCTGCGTAGTTTCCCATGAAGGTCATGATGGTCATGCGCTGGCTGAGCCGCTCGATGCGGCTGAACTGCATCATGAAGCGATCCTCGTCGCTCAGAGCCTCCAGCGGCTTCCTGTCCCTCTCGTATTGCCGTAGCAGCTTGACCTCGGCCTCCGTCGGGATGAAGCGCGTCAGACACTCAACGAAGTCCACAGGAACGGTCCGGAGGTCGAACCTGCACAGGAACACGCGTCGCTACACCATTCTCCTTTTTCTAACATTTTACCATTTATTAAAGTCACGATTTTTGGTTCTACTTTAGAAATATTGGCAGGTAAATTTGAGATCATTTTCCTTTGTGACTTTTTTGATGTCATAAATCAAACTGAAGCATAAAAAGGTGAATTAGGATCATTGTAGATAAAATAGAGGAGTAAATTTCTGCCAAAATTTTTTTTGGTTAAAACTGTTAATTTCCAAATTCCAAAGTCAAATATGCTTTAAAAAAATCTGAATTTTTGACATTAATCTCAGAAAACTTGAAAATGTGTGAGAGAATAAAAAAAAAAAAAAGAGATTTCTGACATTTTCTGGAAATAACTTTCCAAAAGTCAAAAATTCTGAAATGTTGAAATTAATCTTAGAATTGTTCTAGAAAAAAATTTAATTTATCAGCTGCCAAAGTAAAACATTTTCAGAGAAAAACGAGAAATTTCCGAGTTTCATAAGTTGAACATTTTTAACTTTTGAAACTAAAAATGTCTCCGATTGACGTCCAAATTTCAGATTTTTCTCAAGCAAATTTTTGAGTTTTTGTAGCTCAGAAATTTCCTTGTTTTTCTAGAAAATTTCTCAGATTCATTTAAAAGTTTCTGAGTTTTTTGGTGGAAATTTACTCGTTTTCTTTCTCTCTAAAATCGCTCCATCACGCTGTCGTAGTGCTGCTGTGTGAAGTGCGGTCAGTAGGGGGCGCAGTAACGCCACACCTACTGAGCACCCTCAGTGGAAGTAAACATGGCTGCTCTTGTGATTTTAAAGTTGCTGTCCAATCAGAAGCAGCAGATTATTATCGGCCATGTTTGTAGTTTTTCTTCTGGTTTCTGTGTATTGATGCGACCCGGACCGGGTCGGATCCAGAGCCTCGTGTCCGGTATGGACCTACGTGTGGATGGCTCGGCAGATGACCTCTGAGGCCTGGCCGGCCTTCCTCAGGGTGATGGCCAGGTTCTTGGCCCGGTTGGCCTCCAGCAGCGACACCTTGGACGGGGCTTTCTGGGGCAGCTTCTGGCGGGACAGCGTCAGGTCCACTGCCGGGCCCTGGGCCTTGGTTTTGAACAGCTCCTCGAAGCCCTCCATGTCCAGGTCCTGGAGGTGGACGGACAGCGGCGTCACGCGGCATGTAGAGGGTGTCTGGAGGCCTGACCTCTGACCTCTGAGCTTACCTGCAGGATGGACTCGTCGTCGATGTCGTTGAAGACGGTTCCGTTGATCTGGCTGGGCTTCAGGGCGACCCAGTTCAGCACTGGCATCCGGAACTTGGTCTGGATCGGCTTCTTGATCTTCACGGCTGGATGGGAAAGTTCAGAGGTCAAGCAAATAGGATTAATGTGAGATTCAACCAAAATGTTTTCTGTTGCTTCAGCACATTGTCTCTGAGTTCACTAATGTTTCCACCAAAGAGTTTCTCACCAGAGGATTTTATCTTATTTCCAAAAGCATTTCAGCATTTCCAGAAAAAAGGGAAAATTTCTGCCAATAAATTCAACATTTTAGAAAAAAACTGAAATTGTTAGAAGAAATTTATATTTCTGAGTTAAAAAGTTTAAAATTTGAGATGATGTTTGAAATTCTCTCATAACTCTTCTCTCATATGTCTGACCTGAACCCAGAGGTCAGAGGTCAGGACCCTGTAAAGGTCGTACCTGAACTGTTTTACCACAGATGGATGAAAAATGGGAAACTGGAGACTGGAACCAGTTTGGTTTCCAGTCTCCAGCTGGTGGACGGATGAAGTTAAAGGTATAAAAACGATAAAAACGTACAGAACAACTTGAGCGGACCCTCTGGCAGCAGAACAGAGGAGAAAACCGGTTAGTGTCAGAGGTCATCACCTTCTGTTACCATGGCGACGGGCCTGGAGGCCGCGGCCGCAGTCTCACCTGCGAGGCCAGAGTTAAAGATGACGGTCGCTGAACCCCCTGACCCTGGCAGGGGCGGGGCCACAGGAGGAGGGGGCGGGGCCATGGGGACGGAGGAGAGCTCGCTGGTCCTGCAGGGGGGGGGCGGCGGCGGAGGGGGTGGCGGTGCGGGAGGGGGCGGGGCCGGATACGGTCCGTTGGAAACTGAGGACAGAAACAGAACAACAGCGACAAAAACTAAAACAAAAACTCAAAATAAGATCAGAAATCTGATAGAAAAACTTGAATAGTTTGAAAAGTTGAAAATTTGCAGGGAAAACATAAAAAAAAATTTGAACTCAAGAACATTTTCTTGAAATTTCTGAGATTAATCTCAGAATGTGTGTTTTTTGCCCTGACTGTCTGCGGGACTCGGAGACATTTCTCCTCTTCTTTTGAATGACTGGTTGGTTTTAGGTGTGGCTCACCTGAGCTTGGCATAGGCGGTGGAGGTGGAGGCGGAGGGGGCGGAGCCGGCATGCCTGGAGCCCCGCCCAGCCCCGGTCCCATGCTGTGATAGGCCACCGTCTCCGGGCTGCAAGATTCAGGAACCAATTAGGAATCGGTGGCTAAAAGCCATCATCCACTCTCAGAGTGCGAGTCTTACCTGGGGGACAGCGTGGGACACGGCGGCGGCGACGGGGAGGCGGAGTCGGCCACGCCCCCGTCGCCCTCGCCCCTCTGAGGTTGCGGTGCTCCGGGTCCGCCCGACTGCTGCGCCTCCTGCGCCTGGCGCTCCAGGCGACTCTGGCGGCGGATCGTCTGGTCTTTCTCTCGAACTATCCGCCTCAGGGTGTGAACCTGGGTGTTGGCGCTGGCGTACACCTCCTGCATATAGACAACTTTGGGTTCAAAGGTCACACAGTTGTACCTGTATGGATCCAACCAGCTGGAGTTCAGCACTGACCCGCAGCTGGTCCAGCTCTTTGTTGGTCTGCATCAGCTGCTTCTCCAGCTCCACGATCTTCAGCATGGCTTCGTTCTCCACATCCAGCAGCCGCTCCGACATCTGGATCAAGAAACCAGATGTTGTCCCAGACTTTGTAAAGGACAGGGTCAAAGGTCAGCCTGATGCTGCTTACCGTAGCGAGGTTCTCCTCCAATTCCTCCACTCTCTCCAGAGCAGCGGTTTTGGTCTCTGCGTCCTCCAGCAGCGTCCCGACGTCGAACACGTTGTCCAGGTAAGCCTGGATCTGGACCTGCAGCCGGTCGCTCTCCGTGTGCTTCAGCCTCTGAGGGGAACGGCGCCGTGACTCACCGGGCCGCCAGATTGGCCCAGGGCTCGTCACGTGACCCTGACGGATTACCTCCAGGTGTTCCTCCAGGTTCAGCTTGGTGAAGTCGTACTGCAGGTGAACTCTGAAGTTCATGTCCTCCACCGAGTGAACCACGATGTTGATGAACTGCATGCACGCCACCTGGGGACAAGCAGGTTGCCATGGAGACATTAGCCGTTGACATCCGACTGATAAACTTTAAAATGTGGCAAAAATGAAATCAGAATTAGGCATGTTTTCAATAGGATGATGTATTACAACGATTTTAGGTAGAAAAAAGGAGCAAATTACCACCAACAAAATCTGAAGTTTTGTAAAATAGTTTCCTAGAAAAATACTTTCAGTTTCACAAGTTGATAATTTGCATAAATATATATAAGAAATTAGAACTTAAGAAATTAGCAAAAAAAAGAAGAAAATTTGCAAAACAAATCTGAAATTTTTAGATTAATCTCAGAAATTTTCTAGATAAAAATTTTTAATTTCTGAGATTCGCAGGTCAAAAATTTGCTATGAAGTTTTTGAAATCAATGTGTTAAACTGGGAAATTTTCTGAGATCCAAAAAAACTCATAACTCAAAAAAATAAATAAAAATTAAAATAAAAAACCAACCAAAAAAACAAAATTTTTTAAGATTTTTTTAGACGTTTTCTAAAAACGTTTGGAAAATTTCTGAGGACAAAATTTTGTAATTTTTAAATTCTCAAAAATAATTTTTGATATTAACCTCAAACTTTCATGAGTTTTTTAAAGATAATTGATTATTTTTCCCCCTTATTTCCAAACCTCAAAACAAACCGGTTTTTACACCTCAATCAGGTGTAAAAACATTTTTTGTGAAATTGAGGAAGTTATTTTGAATCATTGATCAACCTTCCATCAACTTTTTCTAATGAGATACTTACAAAATACAACTGATGGAAACACAGATAACGTCACACAGTTACCAGGAAGTCGATGTTGTCGTCTTCGTTCTTGAAATGCTCCATCAGCTTCTCGAAACGCATCGACTCGTTACACACCTGCAACAGATCAGGCCGTTAACCGGAGAGCAGGTCAGGGCGTCAGGCGGTCGCTGCCGTTAATAAAACAAACAAAAGGAGGAAGACATTTTATGAGTTAAAAATGTGGAATATTTTTAGAATTTTGAAACTCAAAAATTTCCAGGTTTCTTGAAGAAAATGTACATTTTTTCCAAGAAATTTGAGAATTTTCAAACTAAAGAACAATCAGATCCATTTTTTAGAAAATTTCCGAGATTGATTCAGAAATTTCAGAGTTTTTTCTAGAAAAATCTTGACTTTTCAAACTAATTTAATATTTTCTTCTACAAGATTTCTGGGGTTAATCTAATAATTTCTGACTTTAGGGGGAATGTTCTCCTCCTTAGGTTTTGTGTCTAGTGGAAATAACGCGGTGCTGTGTGAGGCCGGTGTGTCTGGGGACTGTTTACGGTTTTGAAGTTGTCAAAAGCTGCCAGGATGATCTCATGTCCTCCTCGGACCAGGCACACGGCCGCCAGCAGCTCCAGAACCAGCGCTTTGGTCCTGTACAACACCACAGTCCGTCACATCGTCAGTCTGCTGTGTGGCAGCCATTTTGCTTTAGTTTTTACTACCTGGGGTTCCTGTTGTTCAGACTCAGAGCGATCTCGTTGACGGCGTGCGGATGGGACATCACCATGTTGAAGCCGTACTGAGGAAGAGGAAGATGGGTTGGTGTGGCGTCGGGTCATGAGGATCTTAAAGTGACAGGAGGGTTTTCCTACTTGGTAGTTCATGATGGCTCTCAGACACATGATGCAGACATGGACGTCATCCTTCTTGCAGACAAGTCGTGAGTTCTTCAGGGTTCGGCGACTCGGCAGCGTGTTGGATCGGGTCACCAGGGCCGAGCTGTGGATGTTAAAACCTCAGATTTCCCAGTTTGGCCAGACTGAGCTCAGGGTTTGGGTTTCTCTTTACCTGATGGAGTGTCGGGCCGAGCGGGAAATGGACGAGGACGGCGACGGGAGGCTGCAGTCACCATGGAGATCCTCAATGGAGCGACTCCAGGGCGAGTCGATGGAGCCCACCTCGCTGCCGGTGTCTGACTGCTCACCATCAAACCTGAGCAGATCAGAAAGGTCAAGGGTCATCCTCCAAAAAACCAAACCTTGAGATGGTAGGAAGAGATCTGACTCACGTGACGGCGTACTGAGCGAAGGACAAATACTCGACCAGAACATCCAACCCTCGATTCTCCTCATTTAGAAACTCTCTGACCCAGCTGGAGACAGAAAGACAAATAAATGAACAAAATGGAGAAACATGGACAGAAAGACACGTTGGACAACACCTGTGTTCCCATTTACCTTAAAACTGCTCAAGTTTTAACTAGTTTTATTTCAAAAACTGCAATGGAGACACTTTTTTCACGTCACCTGAACCACATGATCAACAACTGGATGTTACTACTACAGGAAATGACAAAGAAGACAACAGAAAGTGGTCAGAGCGCGATGGCGCTGCATGTCTTTAAATTGTGTTTCTTTTTTTGAAATTGTCAGAAAGTTTTGCACCCATTTCTAAGGAAACGCGTCTAGAGACGAAGGAGTTGGACAGACAGCTACCCGATGTGGTTTGTACGCAGAGAAATCTCGAGCTCTCTGAGCGTTTGCGTCGACTCTTGAACTCTTCGTCTGAACTTCTGCAGACAGAAAAAGATGAAAACATTTTCAAAAACTCTGAGCTTCTTCTTCAAAAGCTTAGTAAACATATAACATGCAGAGAATCATTGGACTTTGATAGAGTAAAATCTGTTTCTGTTGTCTCACCTTTCGCGTCACAGCCGGATCAAGGAAGCCTCTAAGTTTCTGGATGTAGGTATGGGGGGGGTTCTTCACCTGGAATCTCTCCTGACAACACAGAAATGCATCATGGGAATCCAAACATGATTCAACCAAACTGTTCCTGAGTTGTAACGTCAAAGTTAGAAAATACTAAGCTAGGTTAGCTTGAGTACCCTTGGGTAATGCAATGAGACCATGGAGAGACACCTGCAGGACCTACCTGATCGCAGATCAGCTCCCACTTCTTCTCGTTGTCATAGGAACGCAGCAGACGCACCTTGTCTGGAGGTAGGTTCATCGAATTCTGAAAGACAAAGAGCCTACTTTAGTCCATGAGGACAGAAACCTCGTCTACTTTAGTCCATGAGGACAGAAACCTCGTCTACTTTAGTCCATGAGGACAGAAACCTCGTCTACTTTAGTCCATGAGGACAGAAACCTCGTCTACTTTAGTCCATGAGGACAGAAACCTCGTCTACTTTAGTCTATGAGGACAGAAACCTCGTCTACTTTGAAATCCAGACTCATAGTTTTATGATTCTTGTGTTTTACTCCACAGCTTGAGACACTAGCTGAGCTAATTCTGCCATTATCTTTGTGAACTTTGACCCTCAGGAGAGCCCCAGTGGACTGGTAATTTTCTGTCGTTCCCTGGTAGCTTGCTGCTTCGACTGACCAGATGTTGTTTCCTCGTCAGGGAATCGTTCCTCTCCACTGTCCCCACATGCTTGTTCAGACGGACGGCACTTCCTTTGTAACCTGAGTCTGTTTTGTATTTATATCTGATCTGATATTGATCCTATAAGGTGATCGGGTCGTGGATCTGATCATGAATTAGCCGTGTGTAGCTGCTGTCTCATTAAACTCTGGATGTTTTCCGCCTAATGAGCCGAGCGTCATGCATGCATGGCGGATCAGAACCTGCAGGTTCTTCCACTCACCAGGGCGATGGAGAACCGCTCCTCCAGCTCCGCCGGGTCGGGCATCGGCAGTCGGACCGGGGCGGCTCTGGACCGGATCACGGCCAGCTGGCTCTCCATGCTCTCTGTGTTCCCCATAACACACACACACACACGCCCTCACACACACCGAGGCAGAGGAGCGACCACAGCGGACGCAGCGAACACACCCACCCGGACCGCCGCGCTCAGACACACCGCAGCAGGAACATGTGGTCGGCCATGACGGACGGAGGCAGCTGGAGGCCGGGATGCTCTTCCTGTCCTCGAACGATGAAGATCCCCTCCTCCTCTTCCTCTTCCTGTCTGCCTCTTTGTCTCTTGCAGGCAGCGATGCTGCTGATGCTGCTGATGCTGATCCAGATGAAACCCGGCTCTGCAGCCGTGTTGTTGTGTGTTTGGATAAAGTGTGTGTGTGTGTGTGTTGCAGATGAGCCGGTTAATCCTCCCCCTCTCCTCCCCCACACCAAGAAAGAAAGAGAGTCGGCCTCCCCCTCTTTGTCTCTCTCTCCTGTGGAGCCGCTGTCGTGTGGAGCTCGCTCAACCCTCCCTGCTCAGACAATGAACCTTCTGCCGCCCAGGCCCCGCCCCTTTGGCCTCGCTGGGGGGAGGTGGATAATCTGACTCTGGATCAGCTGCTGCAGCTTTCATTCATCACATCCATCAGGCCGCCTGCTCAAAGGAGCTGAACCGGGTCGGTTCTGATCTCATTAAACCATCCAGAGGTTCTGATGGGCCGGGCCGCATTTTTACTCCAGATTAAATTTAAATTCATGTTAAATTTAATCTCGTTTTCAGATTAAAGCCTGAGAAACAAACTGATTAAAAGAAATGAAAGAGTTTTGATGGAGGAAACTCCTGATGTTCTGTGGAACGGCGCCCTCTGCTGGAAACTCACTAAACTAACAAAAAGACGCACCGTCCACTTTATTAGGTACACTGTTTAACAACTAAATATTTAACTACAACTTAAATACAAGCTCCGAAAATATTCCATTTCTAAACTATATTTAGCGCCATAAATATATAGTTCTGTGTTGGTAGATTTATATAAACATAATTACTTTAAAACTAAATGTTTATCTAATTAACAAACTAAATATTAGGTTTGTTAATTAGGTGTTTAGCTCTCAGAGCTGAATATTCATTTAAAAACTTTACATTTTAGATTTAGATTTCAGCAGCAACATCTTGGACCCTAACGAAACAAAAGTTTGGATTCTGATGGTTCTGGAAGTTTCCATCATACTTTATTTTCTCTTCTGGTTCTGGTCCAGAGCCCTAAGCCTCCTGTGTTCTGGTTGAGCAGCAGAGGGCGCTGCAGCAGCATCCAGACTGGCTCAGAGCCTTCTGGATGCTGCGGCTCTGCGGTGGCTCTCTGCAGTGTCACCATGGGAACGCTGCTCTCTCTGCCTCCCGGCTGCCGATCCACCGCGGCGGCTTTGAAGGAGCCGCCGGAGGTTCCTGAGGAGGAGGAGGAGAAGAAGAAGAGGCGCTCTGTACTGCTGCAGGCGCTGCGCTGCAGGAAGCGGCTGGCGGCGCTGGGCTCCAGGGGTAAGTCGGCCCCCGAGGGCCCCAAGGTCAGAGCGCGGCCCCAGCAGGAGGAGCAGATGTGCATCAGGAGGCTGGTGGTTCAGGTTGGTACCGGCTCAGGTCAGTCAGGAACCAGATCCTTGTCCCATCTGATGAACTCTTCTTCTTCTTCTGCTGTCTGAAACCTGCAGGCCTCCACAGGCGAGCTTCTTCGCTGTCTGTCCGACTTCCTGCGCCGGCGCTGCGTCAAGCTAAAGGAATTCCCGTCCAATCGGATCGTTGTCTGGCTCAGGAACGTGGAGCGAGCGCTGCTGCTGCAGGGCTGGCAGGTCAGGTTCTGGACCGTCTGTTGTTAGTCTGACCTTTGGGTCCGATCTACCGTGTTCTTCAAGTTTCTGAGCTCCAAAAGTTTCTAAATTCCCACCAAAAAATTTTAAAATTTTGAGATTAATCTCAGAAATTTTCTAGAAAAATCTTTAAAATTTCTGAACTCCAAAAGTTGAAAGTTTTCAAATTTAAGATCTTGGAAAATGTAAAAGTTTTTCTACAAAATCTCTGAGTTTTTTGGTGGAAATATACTCCTTTTTCTATCTACAGTAGCATTAATAGGCATTAAAAGGCGTTCTACTGTTTGCTGCAAGTTTCCATCGTCTGTCTCTCTCTCTGCAGCATCAGGGCTTCCTCAGCCCGGCCAGCCTCGTCTTCGTCTACCTGCTCTGCAGAGACGCCGTGGACGAGGACACGGCCTCAGAGCAGGAGCTACACGCCACCTTCCTCACCTGTCTCTACCTGGCCTACTGTTACCTGGGCAACGAGATCTCCTACCCCATGAAGCCGTTCCTGGTGGAGTCGAGCCGCGACGTCTTCTGGGAGCGAGCGCTGGAGGTCATCGGGCGTCGGAGCGCCGACATGCTGCGCCTCAACGCCGAGCCGCGATTCTTCACCGAGGTTTTCCAGGACCTGAAGAGACACGACGACGGCGGCGGCGGCGGTGGCTCCCAGAAGACGACAGACCAGAAGATGGACGATTTAGACCGATCCGCCCAGGGCTGATGCAGCTTCCTGCTAAGGTTCCCTTGGCAACTACACCGGTACCGAACTCTCAGGACCGGTTCTGACTCACCAGAACCTTCTCAGGAACAAACAGGTCCAGATGAAGGCCTAGACAGGACACTAGAGCACACTTCATCTGAGTCTGGCTGTTTGCACACCTTATGGTCCGGTAGACCTGGTTCTACTGGGGATCAAAATGCAACATTTGCTACATTTTCAGCTGGTTTGGTTCTTTCAAACTGAACTGGGTCAAACAATCCAAAATAGCTGAAAACCTGTTCTCCTCCTGGCCTGTGGGGGCGTTGAAGGAAACGACCGTGAAGACACTGAGCAAAACTTCCTTCTTCACCAAAAAGAACCAGATGGAAAGATGTCAGATTATATCACTTATTAGTCTTTGGCTAAAGACCATGAGTTGTTTCTCCTGCTAACGCTAAGCTAGCACATTTGTTTTGGTTATATTTACCCAGAATGCCCTGCTTCGTAGTCCACTTCCTGTTTGAGGAGCAGTCTCCAGTCCGCTTGGCGTTCACATTCAAACTGAATCCAAACTGAATCCAGGATTGATGACGCATTGTCACTTTCCCAAACGAACCGGACTTTGACTAGGCCAATAAACTGGATTTGGATTAAAGAGGATTAAGCAGGGCTGGTGTGAATTCAGCACAAGATTACAACGGATTACAACAGAGCGCCAAAACCTGAAGAACAAAACTATTTATTTACCCAAACAAACACAGATCTGTGAAAACTATGCAGTAGATTTATTTATTTTTTTAGCCTGTTAGCTTAGCGTAGCTTAACTGTATACAACTCCATTTTTATCACCGTTATGCTAATTTACTCGTCAAGTGAAAATGATTGAAACATGATAGACTAATTAAACAACCGTTTAAATACCTCTTTTCCTCATCTATTAATTTTTTTTCATTATTACTAATCATTATTTATATCAACACACCAAATGGGACTAAAGATATAAAAATACATGAGCTGTAATCTCATGCATTTGCATGTAAATGGTCATTAATATGTAATGTCCCATTTAATAAAAATAAACTTGAAACAATCATCAAAAATCATATCAATGGCGGTTTTTAAACAACAAAAGGATGATTTCTGCAGTGTGGAGAAAATGCTAATCTCCTCCCACGCTCTTTTTACTTTAGTAAATTAAGGCTTTTTTTTTACATTTCCAACTAAAATAATTTAAATAATTATTTCTAAATCACTGTTGTTTACCTTGAGGCCTGTATATTTGTTTTACTAGTCAAACTCCATCTCTAATTTTAAACAAGTTCAAGATTAGCAGTAGCCATGTAGCCTGGTGCAAAAACATTTTGTCAAACATTGAGAAGTTTTAATTATTGTTATCAAACGTTATCAAACTCCGTTTTGAATCTAAAAAACCCTCAGAAATATAGAAAATTAATTAATTTAAAGTTAAAACTCGGTTTCACACAAATTCAAACATTCTAGCATAAATGTTTGGCTGTTGAACCGTTAGCTATCAAGCTACTTTTCTGTTAGCATCTCCACGAATCTTTTTGATAAACATTAAATTACCGAGACACATTAAAACATACCTTTATCTTGTCTTTTTTCCATTCTTCTTCTTTCTTTTCTCTCTCCATGAAGAATTTAGTCCTTTTTGCGACATTATTTAGCTAACTTTTTATTTTTTACTTATCTTTCACCGCAGCTCATATTACCGCTGAAGCATGGCCTACCGCGGCCACCAGCGGTAACCCAAGAACAATTAATATTTTGTTTTTGCCCATACAAAGAATAATTTCTGAATACATTATCAAATAGGTATTATTGTAAAGAAAAATCCACTAAGGGGGGTATCTAGTGGCCCCGGGGCCATAAGCAGCCGCTTGCATATAAATAACGCAGCATTATCAGGACTGTAGTTCCAGAAGGCGCCAGAAGGCGGAAAAACCCCGCTCTGAATGTAGAGATGAGTTTTAGAGCTGCAGCTGGTTTCTGATTCTCACCAATGTTATTAAAAGTAAGCTATAATTGATCATGATAGTAAAATGTAGATGTTTTGCATAGGAACGAGTACCGGAGCTGATGACAGAAGTTAATAAAAACAACAACGAGAATAATGACTGTTTTCAGTACCATGTAGTAAGTACAATAATAAAATCTAAATACTGAAGTTAACCTTCAATATTAATGTGCATAAGGTTTCCTTAAGAGGCCAAAAGACTGTTACAAATTTCCCCATTAAATGGTCAGTTTCCACTTCATTAAAACAAACAGGACTAGTAAAATATTATCCTGCTACCAGACATTTTTAATCGGTCACCAGTAACTCAATTTGACTCAAGTTGAAGTGCCATATTAATATTACACAGCATACATTTAATTTATCAAGTTAAACTCAACATAGAAGGTAAAAATGTTAACAATTGCCAGCTATCCAATTAGCATAAACAAACATTGTATTCACAACTCACCAATTTAATTTACAGTTCAGTTCATGACAAACTTCATGGCTCCAGACTCACTGGGGTTCAGATCTTAAACATATCTGTGTTGTGAGCCTTAAAGTGCAAATAGAACATAAAAAGGATGAAACATGAAGTAGTTTGGAAGTATAAACCTGTTACCAGCTGAATGAATTGCGATTCTGATGACTGTAAAAGTAAACATAACGGTGATGCATTTAGAGGAAACGGCCTAATTAAAGGCCCATTTTACAGAGCTGCATGTGGAAATAAAGACGACAGAAAGCAGGTTCAGAGATGGTTAATATAAACACATAAATTTGCTACAAAAAATATTTGAAGAGTAAAAGATTTCATGGAGTGATGATCTCAACCAATCTCAAGCAAGACGGTTGTTGGTTCAATTCCTGGTGGATTTTAGAGAGTGCTTTTGTTTTGTCAACTGTTCTCAAAGTGAAAATTGAAGAGTTAGATGCGGTAAAAGACTATGAAAGAGGAAGTGACATCACAGTTTCACCGCAGAGCATCCAATAATGAGTCGTTTGACTCAGCAGACATGAGCGGCGTCATGTCGATGGAGTTGCTTCTGTCCCTGATTATAGGACCTTCATCCTGAACATGGGCTCCTCCTGCAGAGACGACAGAGAAAGATCAGAAGAACAAAGAAACGAACTGCAATGAAACATTCATATTCTGAGAACTTTGACTAGACGACTGGTCTTGAACCAGGGAAACATTCAGAAACATTTACTCCATTTCTCTGTTTTTGTAAACAAAACAGGAACGAGGCGTAAAAAGCTTGTGCCTCTTTTACTAAACCAACATTCACAATCTGACAGTAATTTTGATTCAATCTGACTCCTGTGTGTCGTACGTCTCCTGCGCCATCTTGGTAGGCAAAGTGCAAAGCATAGCGGACACACAGATCCAGGCCAACTGACAGAAAAGATTCTGAATATTATTTATTATAAAGTATTTCTACATTTCTGGATTTTCTACCCACTGAATGAGAAACAAACATGTTTTAATCAAAACTGACCAGACTCACAGCTGCAGGTTTAATTAGTGTCATAAGATTTGTATTAAAAGAAACAGATTTGGAAACATTTTCTTCTGCTTGATTTAATTTAATTTTTTTTACTACTTATATAAATTATTGTCATTTCAGTCTTTAAAATACCAAAATGTCCACTTAAATTTGATAGACTGCAGACTAACCTTTGAATTTGAGCAGAACTGTGGTCCACGCCACCAGTTTTGTTTTCCTCCAGACGCCACACCTGTAGCTCTCTTCGGCGTTGGCTGCAGGTCGGATCAGGGTCAGGCTGATGTCTCCTGTTTGCAGCAGGTCTTCGTTCATCTTGGTTCTGGTTCTGTAGTGATGGTCCTGCTCTTGCAGCTGATCAGAAAGGTATCTAAAAACATGAACAATCACCACCGGTTTCGGGTCGTAGCGCCACCACACAATTCTGGCGCCTCTAAGGAGATCAGGTGCCACTTTGAACGGCAGCTGGACTGACTCCGCCCCTTCCTCCACCTCCACCTGACAGTCTGAGAGAACAAAGGTCAACAAAGATCAGCTGCTGCTTTTCTCTCACTCCCTGATGTCTGTGGACATAAAAGCCAATGTCACTGATAAAATTTCAATAACATTTTCCTCTTTTACATTAAAAAAATACAGCGGATCTGCTTTTTGGGGGCTCGTCCGGGATAAACAAACAAAGAAATATAACTAGATATATTTTATATAACTATATGTATATATTAAAATTCTTCCTGTTCATTAATATTTGTTGTGATATTTAATATTAAACAAAAATTAAACTTATTTAAGCTTTTGATCAAAATTAGTCAGTATAGCAGGCGTGTCCAAACGCTTTGTCAGATTCCAGCCACTGACCTTCGACCTTGAGCTGAACTTGCTTCTTGTAGAGGATGTTTCCCTCCTGGCTGAAGA
The DNA here is from genome assembly GCF_019740435.1 of Gambusia affinis. Classification (NCBI taxonomy): domain Eukaryota; kingdom Metazoa; phylum Chordata; class Actinopteri; order Cyprinodontiformes; family Poeciliidae; genus Gambusia; species Gambusia affinis. Next base: position 3,006,437 of record NC_057891.1, on the reverse strand, counting down.
TGCTGCAGATGTAGATGTTGCTGTCTTCGTAGGTGAGGTGTTTCAGAGTCAGAGTGAGGTCTCCAGTTTGTGTCCAGTCTTTGTTCAACTCGGTTCGGTTTCTGTAGAATCGGTCCTGATTCTCCAGATGGTCAGAACCGTCCTGAAACACGTGCACTATCTGGTTTTCACTGTCCTTCCACTCAACTTTACAAGACTTGAACAGCTCAGCTGAGGTGTGGCAGGGTAGCAGGACTTTGTCTGCACCTGAACCCACCTCCACCTGTTGGACTGAGAGAACAGCAAAGCCAGATTACCCAGAATGCTTCAGGAACGTCTGAGTTAGATCTCCAGTTTTAACTTTTTTAAACTTTGTTGGACTTTATTGTCTCTGAAATGTTCTGCACTGATAAACCAGACTGAGAAGGAAGAGGTGTGTTGAGTTCAGATGGCAGCTTCCACACGCCTGAACGTGCTGCGGAATGCCACATGTGAAAGCGTGTCTCCGTGAAGAAGACTGCTTCTAAAGTTACAGCCATGTGTTGGGGAAAACTCCAGGTTGTTTAAAGATCAGCATTGATTCTTCTGGATCAGGAATATGAACTCTAACATAGCAAAAACACAAAATACTACCAAGTATTTAGCCTAGTTTCTAGTGAAAATATATTATTACATTTAATATAAGACAAAATTAATTTACAAGTAACTTTTTGGAAAAACACAAGAGCTTGTTTAAGTCAATAACTCTTTAATATTGAAGAAAAATTATAACTCTTATGTGGGAAATGATTGGTTACAAATGAAACAATCTGCCAATGGAATTAAAACCTTTTCCTCAATATTAAGGAATTATTTACTTTAACAAACTCCCAGAGTTTGCTGAAATGTTACTTGTTAGTTTCATCCTGTTTCAAGGGTAGTACAATGTTTACACTAGAAACTAGAGTGGAATTACTTGATAAGATTTAGTTTTTGCAGTTTTATCGTAACACTGGATTTTAATAAAGGCGTCTAAATGTTATTAAAACTGTAAACATTCTATTTATGGTAGAAATACTGGTGATAAAACTGAAACACCCAAAGACCAGATCGGATGACGGACTGAGACTCTGGACAGAGTCGTGTTGCTATAGTAACTGCTGTAGCATAATGGCAACCTGAAGCGACAAGCAGAGAAGAAGAGGGGCGGCCATGACGGTGGAGCAACGTTGATAATGGACAACATGGTTTAGGTGAAACTGACCCCAACCCATCAGCTGACCTTTGACCTGCAGCTGAACCTGTGTCTTCATCAGGATGCGTTTCCTGTGGCTGTAGACGCAGCAGGTGTAGGTGTCTGTGTCAGCGCCGGTGGGGATCCTCAGGGTCAGGCTCAGGTCTCCTGTCTGCAGCGGGTCGGCGCTCATCTCTGTCCTGTTTCTGTAGAACTGGATCTGTTTCTCGGGTTCGCTGCAGAGGATCTGGTAGACGTGGACCTTGTTGCCGTGGCGATCCGTCCATTCCACCCTGGCGTCGCTCGGCAGGCGAACGTTGCTCTTGCAGGGCAGCAGGACAAACAGTTGACCGGAGTTCGCCTCGATGCTTTCGCTGCAACCTGAGAGGAGAAGAAGTTCAGCTTCAGAGGAGTCAAAACTGTGGCGCGGGGGCCTTTAGTGGCCCTTGAAATGATTTAAACAAGTCAAGAATGGTCAAAACAAAAAAATACCTAAATTTGGGCATTTAGAAATTGTCTGTCATTCTTTTAATAAGGCAATAAAATAAACATGCAATTTAATTGGCCTGCAGGTACTTTTAACTTTTCAATTTTTACTCATGTGACAAAAAGTTTGGTTTAGATCATAAAACACAGAAATAAAGAGACATAAAAGCAACATTCAGTCACCAATTGAGAAACAAATATTCTTAAAATAATCAGTAAACATCAAATATGTTGGTCAATGTTTCGTTTATTCTGATCCAAATCATCTTTATCCTGATGGGTTTCGGTCTCCATTTAGAGAAACTCAGTTTCAGTTTTCTGAAACATCTTGGAAGTTTGTCCTGCTCTCTGACTCACCTTTTATGAAGTTGTGCCTAAAATAACAGCAAAGGCCTCCAGAAGCCATCAGAACCAGAACCACCACAGCACTTACCAGGACTCTGGCCCACAAAGATTCTGTGGAGAAAAATGAACAACATCGTTATCTGCGACCCGTCAGCTGCTGCAGCAGCAGGTTAGCTCCTGACCTTTGAACTGAGATGTTTGCTTTGTGGAGGTTTGCTTTGTGGAGGTTCTGGGGTCAAAGGTCCCGTTCAGGGTCATGTTTCCCGTCTGCGGAGCGGCGGTTGTGGTTCTGTTGAGCTGGTACTGATCCGTCAGCTCATCTCCCCGTGTTGTGTTAGCGGTGGGCAGGCTGAGGTTGGATCGGGTCCAGACTTCCGTAGAACCATTCAGAACCAACATCTGGACCGCAGGGACCAGCAGGGAGACTGAGCACAGAGACGGCTGTCATGGCAACGGGTTTATGAAGCAGCAGCAGCAACAATGTTGACGTCATAAAACAACCAAAACAAAAGATAAGTCTGACTTTAAAGCTTTTATGGAAAGATTTATTTATTAATATTTATTAAAACTGTTTCCATGATGTCACAGTCTGTTATCATACAGACAAACTGTGAAAAATAAAATAAATCAAGCTCCTCTGTGTTCTCCCAGTGCTAACTGGAAACAACCAATCAGAGCCAGGAGGCGGGGCTTAACGATGTCAGTCAATCTGCCAGCTTTTCTCTGAATGCTAACACTAGCTAGCATAACCCCTGATGATAGCTGATAAATGATTTTCCAGTAAGGGTAAGTTGTTTCTCCACCATTATCCCATTCAGGTACATGAGATTGATTGGCAGCACTAAGCCCCTCCTCCTGGCTCTGATTGAAGTAATGCACCAAAAATAACCAAACAGCAATAGCAGCTCAGAGTGGAGATTGATCTTCTCACAGATTGTCTCACAATAAACTGTCATGACGGCTTATGAACAATATAAATATCTAAAATATTTAAAAAATATCTAAGAGCATTTATAAAAGTTATAAACTGAATCTTTAACCTTTTTAATTTTTAAAAGAATATCTTTAAAGTTCCTGTTGATACAAAGGAGCTTTTTGAATCTCATTCCAGTGTTTTTCAGCAGCATGATGTCAAGATATTTCTTCATATGTTGATTTAATCTTGGGAACATTGAGCATATGTAGATATTTATGGACAAACATATAAAGAACTTTGTCATCTGCATAGAGGTGAACGTTTGAGCTTAAAGCTGATCAATAAACTTTTATATAAACAGAAAATAGATCCCAGAATGGATCCCTGAGGCACACCGCAGCTGACAGGCAGAGGTTATGAAAAATGATTTTAGATCTTTAATTCAGTCTGTTTCTATTTACTCCAGTTTCAGCTGACATCATGAAGTATAGTGGACCAATAGAAAGACAGGAAACAGGCAGGAGGCGGGGCTTATTTAGTCTTCAAAGCTTCAACCAACAAAGAGGCTAAAATATCCAAACAGTCTCACTAATAAACTTCAACCGGACCCAGAAGAACCAGATCTTACCATGCAGGAGGATCCAGAACATTTTCTTCTTCCTGTCAGAACAAACGGATCAGAAACCCTCTGGACTCATTCTGGTGAAACTCTGCTGCTCGGCGGCTCCACATGATTCTGAACCGGTTCTGTTGGATCCAGAAATGAAAATCTTCACCAGAACCAGTTTGTCAGGGTTCAGATCCCGGCCCTTCTGTCAGTCTGTGCTCTGATTGGATGGAGGTTGATCTTAGAGCCTCGGGTCGAAGCTGCTTCCTGCTGAAACAAGAGAAGAAGAAAAATGGCTTTAAAACGGACAAAATGCTGAGAAACTGAAGAGATTTATTTCTTAAGAAGTTTGTTGTTTTCATCTCTTCAATAATATGTTAGAAAGACAATATTTTAATAAAGGAAACTAGTGTAATTTTTGAAGAAAAAATATCTGTAAATCTTGTTGATGCAAGATAAAAACACAGTTGCTGCATTAAATTAGATATTAAATTTTTTTTGTGTTTCTTGTCCTTGTTTTAACTCTTCAACTGTAATCAATGATGAATATTTTTTGTACATAAATATGTAAATGTAATTTTTTTTTTAATTAACCATAAATTTGCTCCATTCTTGAACTGTGGAATGACTGGATTTTACATTAAGTTATGAAAAGTATGGATTTTAGAACAAAACAGTGTTTTCTGTCAGAGGCTTCTTCACATCACTGTAACACAGACTGCTGCAGGAAATCCTTCATACCATCTGCCTCTACAACTATTTAAAAAAAAAAGATTTAAAGTATTTTTGAATTTTTCAAACATTTTTTAAACTTCTGACACCTGAAACTCAACCAGAGTGACCTTTGACCCGAGGTTGAAAGGTCAGGGATTTAACTGACCTTTCAGAGATTGGATCTGATCAGCACCGCCCTCTGCTGGACAAATTGCAAAACTGCATCAGTTCTTCTTGATTTATAAAGTTGAACTTTTCAGAGAATAATAAATGCTTATATTTAGATTAATGTGATTTAAACTGTCTTATAATCACATAGTAGCATACAAATGTGCTTACAGAAGCAACAATACTCAGGCTGAGAGAAAATTATGGGATGGAAAAACATGAGAATAAATACCTGACAGGACAAGAGCACCTAAACGCAGCTAAAGTCCGAGGAGAAGTTCGGAAAAATCATCAGGAATCCTGGAGAACTGCTGGTCCAGAACGCTTTGACCCGCTACAGACGAGCCGGAACCACAGGAAGAAAAAGCAGCTTCAGAGCAGAGTTTACATTATAAATGTTCAAATCATTAACAGATCCAACATGATACAGGAACCGAGCCAAACTCTGGAAGGAGTCAACCAGGAAGTTGATGACTCAGCAGAAAATGGTTTGATGCAAAAATTAAATTTATCTTGAAAACAGAAACGTCAATATTTCCTACTCAGTACATTTTCCCAGGTTCCCCTGGATCGGCGAAAAATCCCATCATATGAAAACATTTGAGTTTAAAATTTTATCTGATATATTTATGAATTTCTGCTTGTGTGTTTAGAATGTTTTTAACATTGTTTATGTATTTTATGTTGTTTTTGTATTTTTGAAATTCACAAAAACTTTGGGGTTCAGTAAAGATGCTGAACTGAACTAAATTCATCAAGTTAAAACGTCTTTTGCTTTGCTGTAGAATATATTTCTGTTCTATTTATGTATAAAACAGATATTTGTTTTGTCTTTGGAAGCAGATGAGAATAAAGATTTTTTTCATTATTTTATATGTTTAAAGTAAATATTTGATATTGCTCTCATTCCTTTATGATGAATAATTCCATGTCAACAATCTACAAGTTTACTTTATTTCATAATTAATTCTGATTTAAACTTTAATAATCTACAAATTAGTTTCTGGTCCCTGGAAAGTTTAGAACATGATCCTGCAGGACTCAGGAGCAAAGCTTCTGTCTGCTGGGCTGAAGAGTCCACACTGTAAACTGGAGATACTGAGGTTAGGACACACCATCATCACTAACATTGGGCAACTGTGATGTTTAATCAAAATTATTTCATTTACTTTTTTATGTGGGTTGACTTCAGTATATTTTGTTAAATTCCAGATGATTCAAACATATTTACATAGTGGTTTGGTGGGAAGGAGGTATTGTTGCTAACAAACTTGTAGGATTGTTAGCCTACAAGTTTTTTATTGTAAAAACGTGAAAAAGTTGTGTTGAAGTCCAACACAACTTAATTTAGCTTGTAACAGTTGCATCATATGATGCCTTTTGGATGCCCAGCATGTTCTGTGTCTGCAGGCTGTCTGGCTGTCTGATCGAAGAGGAGGGCAGTGTCTCTCTGGCTTCTGCTCTGAACTCCAACCCCTCCTGTCTGGTAGAGCTGGACTTGAGCTTCAACAATCCAGGAGAAAAAGCAAAGAAGCAACTGAGAGAAAGGCAGGAGGATCCTCACTGTGAACTGAAGCATCTCAGGTACGGAGAGCAGCAGATTGGTTTAATATCCAAACTAAAACTTTTGTGGCTTTGGTTGAGATATGACTGCAAATAAATTCTTAGTAGTTTTAATATGCTTTGATTTGTATATTAGGTTCAGAACAATTGTAGCTTTACTAACTAGGTCCTGGAAGCCCTATTAGATTGGTCCATTAAAGTTGAAGAAATTATTGCAGTTTATTCTTCATAAACCTACAACATAAGTGTCTCTATAGAGTGTTTGACCTTTAGTCAGGGTGTAAATCACATTTTTAAATTTATTAAGAAATATTGATGTTTTTGTATGGCACTTGTTTCGTTCCACCTAGTGTAACGTACGATAATATACAGCTCTAGATCTTAAATGGTATCTTTTTAATTAAATGTAAAACATAATCTTTCTGTACATTTTTCAATGTTGTTTGTCTCAACTAAAACGTCTCAATAATACACAGCTTTACAATAATTGGTTTTCAGATTTATGATGAAACCTTCTGAAAATTAGTTTTTTTAGTAAAGGCGTAGACAAGATGCTGACTGATTCATCTTTGTTTGTCCAACACGTACAATTCTGCTTCTAGCTGACAGTTGAGATGAACCATAAGAAAACTAAAAACCAGATATCTGTCTGGAAAAGATATTCTTGATTTTTTAAAATCTCCATAATCTAAACGTTTTACATTAAATGCTTTTGATTCTTTCTGGACATAAGTCATCTATCAGGTTGCAGGTCTATATTTGCAAACATTGATGATCTTCTTTCAGGCTGGAGCCTTCAGGAGTTCAATGGTTGACTGCAGGTCTGAAGAAGTGTAAGAGTTTTTTATTTGATTCATGACAACAGAGCAGCTCACATTCAACCATCTTCAAACTGTCACATCAATCATTCAGGGGTCATCATTGACCAGTCAATAAATAATCAATAACTGCAGCTGGATTATGTTTGTTCTCTCCATCAGATTCCTGTCAACTCACCATCGACACAAACACAGTGAGCAGAAAACTCAAACTGTCTGAAGACAACAGGAAGGTGAAACATGTGGCGGAACGTCAGCCATATCCTGACCATCGAGACAGATTTGATGGTCCTCACTTGCTGTGTACAACTGGTCTGACTGGTCGCTGTTACTGGGAGGTGGAGTGGGAAAAAAATGTTCGAATAGCCATGAGTTACAGAGGAATCAGAAGGAGTGGAGGTGGTGATGATTGTATGTTTGGATTTAATAATCAGTCCTGGAGTTTGAGCTGCTCTGATTGTGATGGTTACTCTGCTTGGCATAAAAAGACAGGAACTCCTTCCTCTTTTTCCTCCTCTCCCTCATTTTCACAATTGTCCTCTTCTTCATCCTCCTCATCCTCCTCTTTTCCTTCCTCTTCTTCCTCTTCACCCTTGTCCTCCTCTTCTTCCTCCTCTAACAAAGTAGCAGTTTATCTCGACCATCCTGCTGGCATTCTGTCTTTCTACAAAGTTTCCTCTGGCTCCCTGATCCACCTCCACACTTTCAATCACACATTCACTGAATCTCTCTATGCAGGATTTACATGCTGGACTGATTCCTCAGTAAGTTTGTGAAGCAAATCATTTTCTTTCTGCTTTCTGCTCTGAATGCCTGAAAAACTCTAGAAACTGTTACAAACTTTTATATTTTATAGCAATGATTCTTTATATAACATCACTGTTTTTATGTAAAACCAATATGAAGAAACTCAAAGTACATTTCATTGTAATGTCATTTCATTTTCTTTTACTCCATTTCCCAAAGAGCCAATAGGAAAACATGACTGATACTTTCAGACACCTTGACGCTCATTAGCTGATTCTCTTCTTTGTGGACAATACTATAAGTATAGATTTTATATAGTAATAAACCAGGTGTTGGTTTGTCTTGGATATGTTTCCTCTGTACCATTATATCACAAAAATCTATTTTATGAAGGAACCTTACTACCAAGCCGATATTCACTAAGAATGTATAAATTATTATCAATTATTCTTATCCTCATATTGTAGCTTATTGTGATGTGTAATTATTTATTTGTTTATTGTTTTATACATTTGTTTGTTATGAAAAGCTTTGATTAAAAATGACTCCTGGTTAGCTTAGCGTCTGACCACAAACTTTCCAGAGACTTTACTCTGATGCTTCTCTCCAAATATTGTTTTAAAGTGCAGAAAGGGTTTTAGATACAGATTTCCCATCATAATAAGTAATGTAATGGGACAAAATATGGAAAAATCTAAGGGGTATGAATACTTTTGCGAGCCATTATAGGTGTAGACACCGATATTTACTTTGAGCTTCATTTCCATTTATTCCATCAGATTATATTGCAGCTGTTTGTTGTGTGGTATTTCTTTCTTTTATTTCTCTAGTAATGCGTTTCCTTTCCAGAAGCTTTTTATTAGAAATTACTCCTAAAGATTCCCTGTTGTGACCACAACCTTTTCCAAGAGTATGCCTCTTTGTTTCCCTCCAAATATTAGATTCAGTGCAGAAAAACATAAAGATTTTTCCTTTATTACAAGAAAACTATAAGAACAGTGAGGAAATAGCTTAAACTAGGGCTGATTCCAGTTTCTCTATATTTGCTGTAGTCAGTAACATTTATTACTGATAAGTTATCCACATTATATTTATTGAAGTTTCTCATCTAAAGTACTGTTTCTGACCTAAACATGGAGTTATCTGTTGACTTGTCTTTCAGACTTATGATATGACATGTAAACTGTTACATAGTTATGATCTGTTCTTAGATTAAAAATGAAGGCTTGTGCATTGTACTATCTGTGTGTTTCTTCTAATAAAATTGATCTTGTATTTCTCCAGCAGTGCTAATGTGTGTTCATTTCTTCCTCATTATTTCCTCTCATCTGATCAGATCTACTTTAATCCTCAAACTGCATTCTGAGGCCCACAGTTAAAGGCTTCGATGTGGACTCTTTGTTTTTGTCTCCATCTGGTGGTTTAAATGTGTACTGCGAGATTACCTGAATCTTCTTCCCAGAAATCATGTGACTGAAAATAAAGGAGGCGTCTGTTTTAACTTCCTGCTGGATTTATTTGGAACTGTTCATGAATTTCTTCTGCTGGTTTATCTTGGATTTTAGTTTTAAAATGAAATGTTTTCATCTGACTGTGATGCAAAGAGCTCCTCCTCCCCTCTGCTATGGTTGTTGGTATTGCTTCACTTCAATTTCTTTACAGGTTGTTCCTCTTTACAGCACAAGTCATCCTGAGGACACATAATAAACATATTGAGCATCAGATACTTTATTATGAAAATCAGTTTAACAACCGTAACTTCCTTCTACAGTCTTAACTTCTTGAGGTCAGCATGGCCAGAGTTTGTTAAAATTGACTGCTGTTTGTTTAAACTGTATGTAAAATTAACCTGTTTAGATAAGTTAATAATTCCCCACTGTAATAAAAATTGTCTTTTTTAAAAACTTGCTGTATTTCTTCAGATGTCTGGAAAGTGAGAACTAAAAATAGTTTTCATGCAAAATGCATTATTTGCAATCTAAATATGTGAAGCGGGTTTCAGAAAGTAACTAGACATAAATTATTGATTAAATGTTGTCCTATCCGTTCCTATCCAGAGTAATAAACTTTAGTAAACAACAGAAGCCACGCCCACTCCATTCTGTCTATGTCCTGCTTTTATACTTTCACTTTGAATCAGAATATGACGCAGATGAAAAACCTCCATTTTAAGGTAATGTAGCATATTTTTATTTACTGGTTAATAAAAATGTGTTTGCAGCTCAGTTTCTGCATATGTGCGCAGTTCCACAGTTCCCATTAATACATTTTAATCGGTACTGGAGAATCTGCGCGACGGAGCGTTTCCTGGCAGACAGCGCACTAAATAAGGGCTCGGTTCGACCCGAAATCAGCTGCAGATCAGCTCGGAGTCTGGTTTGCTCTGTTCCGAGTTAAAATTAGTGAAAATAGTTGTTTCTGATTCACTAAAACTTTTGAGGGAAACAAGTGGAAGAAAGACGCGGTGCGTCTCAGGTAACGCGAATAAAGAACTGGACTGAAGTCAAGAGAAGTTGGATCAGAACAGAACAGGGCCGACATGATTAGGGTGATTTGACGGACCGTTGATGACGTGTCATAATGGATAAAAATGCTACTGAAATAATATTGTGAAAAAGACGGACATTTTTATCGGCTCTGGTTCTGTTTAAATTTTGTAGCTTAAGGATAAAGTTTAGTTTCAGAAACAAGTCACTTGGTAGAATCCAACCAGAACCGATTCTGGTTCGGCGGTTGAGTTGACTGAACTCTGAACCGAAGGAGGAGCTTTGAGGGAGGATGATGCCAAACGTTTCTCTCTGAATATTTGCAGCATTTTATTTCAGTTGATAACTGAAGTTAATCTTCTTCTGCAGGTTTGAAATTTAATGTTTTCCTCACAACATAGAACATTTCTAAGTTTGTTCTACAAAATATGTAGAATAATTTTAAAACTTCATACTATATCAGAGATTCTAACAGGTGAAGTTATAATTTGTGTTTCTGTTGTTTTGAGATGAATCCACATTATTGTTAAGTTTATTAACGATCTGTTGTTTCTCGCGTTTCAGATCAAACATACCAGAATATCTTGACCTGATTTCAGTGGTTCTGGTTCTCCATGTCTTTGTTTGCTCTGCAGGTGAAGCAGTGAGACGTAGTGAAGATGGATCAGCGTGAGGACAGAGTCACTCCGACTGAAACCTCTCTGCAGGAGGAAAACCAGAGGTCAGATCAACATCTCTGTTTTCTCAGTAATAAATGCACAATAATGAGGAAAAATCATTTCTGTTGCAGCAAATAGAAAAGTATAACTTAATGTGACTTTGCAAAGATTTCTGTGTTTTTCTTTGTTTTATTGTTAATTAAATGAGACAATCAACAGTTTTTTTCATTACACATGTCACTTTGTGGAAGTGACATTTCATTTTAGATCATTGTTTGTTTAGAGATTTTACTCATTAACAGAATTAAACATTTACATCAACAACCAATGTTTCTACAGGAATGAATCTGAACCAGAACCAGAACCTGGACCAGAATCCAGCTGTATTTCCTTACAGAGTGATAAGTCAACTGGACGATTAGTTGATTTTAAATCAAATCAACCTCCAGCTACAAAGAGGTAAACTGGACCTACATGTTGTATCTTTATTCCATCATGAGTTTAGCTCCTCACATTTCAGAAATTAAATACCATTTTCTGTGTTTCTTCTGTCTAATTTGAATGTTTCTGCTACACATTTTTATTGCAATGATTTTTTGACAGTATTTCTTCTGATATGTTGTAAAATCTGGGAATTAAAACCACAACATGTGATCCAGACTGGATATTTATGGACAGACAGATGTGAAACATTTCAAACCTGCTCCTAGTGGTCAAATGAAACGTGATGAAGCTATTTGGAAAATAATATAAACAATTAGACACTAGCAGCATGCATTCAATATTTCATCAGTGTTTTTCACATATGCAGGATGTTTTTAAGTAAAAAAAAAGTCCAAGTCTGAGTTGGTTCTGAATCTCCATCAGTCTTTACTGCAGAAGGTTCCCTTGAACTCATTAATTTATTTTAAATCAATTAATGAGGGTTGGTTCCGTTCACTCAGGTGGAGACAGGGAGGGAAAGTCTGAACTGGATTATTACAGATAATAATTCCTGATTAAACCATTTTTATTTACAGGAAGAAAGCTGGACCTGGATCAGAACCAGAACCCAGCATCGTGTCGTTCAAGAGTAACAAGTCAACTGGACGATTAATTGATTTTAAATCAGCTGAACCTCCAGCTACAAAGAGGTGAATTTGATCTAAGTGCTGTAAATTTAACAGTTTCACATGCTTTATTTTAATTTTAGCTCAGCTCTTCATTATGCCTTTCTATGAATAAAGTGGTTATTGATCAGTGTGTGTCCCACTGATATAAATATCAATTTTATCCAGTATTGTTGTGGATTTACATGTGTTTGCAGCTTTTCTCTGTGTCCACGATCACATCACTGAAACAAATTTATTCACAGGAGGAAACATGGTTCTGAAACAGAACCCAGCATCGTGTCGTTCAAGAGTAACAAGTCAAGTGAGCGTTTAATTGATTTGAAATCAAATCAACCTTCTACAAAGAGGTAAGTGTGATGGTACAATCGCGCTAAATACTGAGATTCAAGTGATCAAACCAGTTATGAACGATTGTATTTGTGCACATAGGCAGAGGAAACATACAAACTCTACCAACTTTCTCTGAATATCTCACTTATAATAGCAAAAAAATACTGTTTGGTTCTAGTTATTTATTTATTTTTGTAAAAGACAGAAACCATTGTAACCAGTGCTGTAAAAATTAGCAAATCTAAAAAGCTATTTGTATTACTCTAATGATTAGAGTTCAGTGTTGGAATCATCTGCCATGATTTGTGGTTTGAAATGGTGAGGATGGAAGTGCAGGACCCAGATTATAAAGAGAATGAAGGATTAAATCAAAGTTCTTACAGGCAAACAGAAGTCCAGGCTGCACTGGTGAACTCAGAGGCAAGAAACTCAACACAGGTAGTACTGGCTAAGACAATGACAAAAGACGAGGATCCGACAAGGAAACAGAGACACAGGTGGGATTAAATACACAAGGAAGGTAATTAGGAGGTAACGAGGGGCAGCTGGGGACAATCAAGGGATAGACAGGACAACACAGAGACTCAACTGAACACAAAAATACACACACAAAAAACCAAATTATTACTTTAGTCACCATAATTGTAATGTGTCTGGATTGTAATGATTAATGATTATCAGGCTGCATGACTTTATTTTTTTATTATTCTTTTCTATGTAGTTTATGGTTTCTGGAAATGACTGCACCCATTGTAGTCGCCTCAATGTGAAACTCTCAATGTTAGTGGAAAGAGGAGTCCCTCCTACAGAGAGCAATGTGCATGAATTGATAACGGTTCTTTCTGTTTCAGTTTTACCACACCCTTATAAACGCTGTCAGCAACCTTCACATCCAAGATAGCTTTATCTGACTTTTATTGTGTAACTGTACAACAGAAAATACATTTTGTTCTTTAACACTAGTGCCAGTAGTACATACAGATACACAAACTAGTGGAAATAATGTGATACAACAATAAATTCAGGGAAAACAATTTAATTGGTATCAGCTGTACATTTGATCTAACATCAGATGTTAATTTAATCAGGGGTCTCTTGCTGATTGATTTTTATTCCCTATGTACATGTTTCCCTAACATTATTATATCTATATATGCTGATGATCCACAGCTGTATTTTCTTTGTCACCAGATAAAATTGTCTTCAGTTTATTACACATAAAACAGAAGGTATTATTGGACTAAAGACCAAACATTTTGAATCAGGAATGAAGTTAAGCGAACAAGAATAAAGGATAGAGTATACAATAGAGATGAATAAAAAAATCCTTCCGATAAAAATCTCTACTGTCCACATAGTTTATAACTCAGTCAGCTTTGTACAATTGTCAGATTTTGGCCAGAGTTTCCTGTTAAAAGACATCTGCTCCATGTTTTTGTCAGTAGGTAAGATAATTTGATGATCATTTTTAATTTGTGTTTGTCAGTTCTGAATTAAACACAATTCTTTTAAATTTAGGACTGAAAATGTCGCTGATTAATTGAGCTTTTCCAAATAGGTAACAATGTTTAATCTTAGTATGTGTTGGTTATTAATTCATGTTTTACTGTTTCTGTTGATGTCATATTAATGCTTTGCTGTGAGGTTTTTAATGTATTGCCTTTTAATTTTATGTAAACCATTTTTATCACCTTGTGTAAGACTGCTGCAACTTTTCTTGCCCAAAGGAGCTGAACTAGAGAACCGATTTAGCTGTGACCAATTTATAAACATGGATCATCACTGTGTCAGTTAGTATTGTAGAGAAAATGGGAACTAATTATTCCTGGTTCCTCCACAGCATGGACCAGGCGAGCTCAGAGGATCCCAGTGGTCTGTCTGTACAGCAGCATCAGGCACTACTGGACTCCATATGGACGGTATGTATGTTGGTTCTGTTGGTCTTTGTAGACCAAAGGACCGTCAGTCTGTCCAACATGGACCTGATGTTTGAGTCCATGATTTCACTCTGATTTGTGTTTTATCTCATATTCTGTTCCAGGAGCTGAAAGAAAACATTTTTACTTTTGCAACAAATGAGTTGAAGAAAACAAAGAATGTTTTGATTCCAGATTACAAAGAAAGTTTAGAAAGTCAGAGCGATGGTGAAGATGAGAAACAAAGGAACAGCAGAGAGGCATTTTTGAAGATCGTAGTAAACACTCTGAAGACCATGGGTCAGGAGGGACTGGCTGACCTTTTACAAAGCAGTAAGACTTTCATAAACATCTAAAATGCCCTAAAGCAAATATACAGGAAAGAATATTTTCAGATCCCATCTTTCAATTCTGCATAGAGATTTAGGGGCCATGAAACAGCTAATTCTAAAGAAGCTTAATACCATTGAGGAGGTGAAGTACCATTAAAAAATACATTTAGGCTATCAGTCTCTGTCAACATTAATATTAAAATCACCCATCTATCATCACCTGATCAACATTTAACTACACTTAATCAGATAAAAAAAAATCTAATCTAACAATTAAGACAAACTATTTCATAACAATAAGGTGGCAATTCTATGGAGGAGCCAATGTGTCAATAATGTACTTGAAACGTTTGCAACTAGACTTATGTTAAAATAAAGAAATATTAAAAATATAAATACACTAACTTTTAGTAACACTAGCCAATATATCTCTGGTATTCCTATCTATGTACATAAATATAAATATTTTTCAAAAATTTATGTAACCCACAAATATCTACGTTTTTAGATTTGCTATTGCCTTTGACCTGTATCTATTGTGTGTATAGCATTTTTGGTTTCTTTATGTTTTTCTTTGGTAGATAAAGAGATATATCAATACAAATGTGACTTTTTTCCCCCCACAAATTCAGGGTCTTCTGGTGTGTGCATGTATAACCTCAAATCTAACCTGAAGAAGAAGTTCCAGTGTGTGTTTGAGGGGATCACTAAAGCAGGAAACCCAGCCCTCCTGAACCAGATCTACACTGAGCTCTACATCACAGAGGGAGAAACTGGAGAGGTCAACCAGGAACATGAGGTCAGACAGATTGAAACAGCACACAGGAAACAACACAAAACAGAAACAACAATAAAACTGGAAGACATCTTTAAAGTCCCACCTGGTAGAGATCAGCCAATTAAAACAGTGATGACAAAGGGAGCGGCTGGCATTGGGAAAACAGTCTTAATACAAAAGTTCACTCTGGACTGGGCTGAAGACAAAACCAACCAGAACATCCAGTTCATATTTCCATTTAATTTCAGAGAGCTGAATGTCCTGAAAGAAAAAAAGTTCAGCTTGGTGGAACTGATTCATCATTTATTTCCTGAAACCAAAGGAATCAGCAGCTTTGAACAGTTCCAGGTTCTGTTCATCATTGATAGCCTGGATGAAAGTCGACTTGATCTGGATTTCAACAATGAGATCCTGACTGATGCTACAGAGTCCAGCTCACTGGATGTTCTGCTGACAAACCTCATCAGGGGGAAACTGCTTCCCTCTGCTCTCCTCTGGATAACCACACGACCTGCAGCAGCCAATCAGATCCCTCCTCAGTGTGTTGGCATGGTAACAGAGGTCAGAGGGTTCAATGACCCGCAGAAAGAGGAATACTTCAGGAAGAGATTCAGTGATAAGGAGCTAGCGAGCAAAATCATCTCCCACATGAAGACTTCAAGAAGTCTCCACATCATGTGTCACATCCCAGTCTTCTGCTGGATCACTGCTACAGTTCTGGAGGATGTGATGGAGACCACAGAAGGAGGAAAACTGCCCAAGACTCTGACTGAGATGTACATCCACTTCCTGGTGGTTCAGACCAAAGTGAGGAAGGTCAAGTATGATGGAGGATCTGAAACAGATCCACACTGGAGTCCAGAGAGCAGGAAGATGATTGAGTCTCTGGGAAAACTGGCTTTTGATCAGCTGCAGAAAGGAAACCTGATCTTCTATGAATCAGACCTGACAGAGTGTGGCATCAATATCACAGCAGCCTCAGTGTATTCAGGAGTGTTCACACAGATCTTTAAAGAAGAGAGAGGTCTGTACCAGGACAAGGTGTTCTGCTTCGTCCATCTGAGTGTTTAGGAGTTTCTGGCTGCCCTTCATGTTCATCTGACCTTCATCAACTCTGGAGTCAATCTTATTGAGGAACCTGAGAAAGTAGATAATGAATTGGCATTGGTGAATATGCATCAGAGTGCTGTGGACAAAGCATTACAAAATCCAAATGGACATCTGGACATGTTTCTCCGGTTCCTCCTGGGTCTTTCACTGCAGGCCAATCAGAGACTCCTACAAGGTCTGCTCACACAGACAGGAAGTATCTTACAGACCAACCATGAAACAGCTCAGTACATAAAGAAGAAAATCAGTGACAATGTGTCTACAGAGAAAAGCATTAATCTGTTTCATTGTCTGAATGAACTGAATGATCGTTCTCTAGTGGAGGAGATCCAACAGTCTCTGAGTTCAGGACGTCTCTCCGCTGATAAACTGTCTCCTGCTCAGTGGTCAGCTCTGGTCTTCATCTTACTGTCATCAGAAAAAGATCTGGATGAGTTTGATCTGAAAAAGTATTCTCCTTCAGATGAGACTCTTGTGAGTCTGTTGCCTGTGGTCAAAGCAACACAAAAAGCAGTGTAAGTTTACATGGAGAAATCTAGAGGAAACCTGACTTTTGCCTTTTAATTTTAGTCTAACATGATTTCTATTCTTTTAGGATGAGTGGCTGTAATCTCTCAGAGAGAAGCTATGAACCTCTGTCTAAAGTCCTGAGCAGCCAGTCCTCAAATTTAAGAGAGTTAGACTTGAGTAACAACAATCTAATGGATTTGGGGGTGAAGTTGTTGTGTGATGGACTAAGAAGTTCACAATGCATGTTGGAGATCCTAAGGTAAAATAATTTTTGCTTGACGATCTAGTGACTGATGTTCAGTTTTCTGTATTTAAAGACCAAATACAATTTGCTGTCATTGATATGATAATGAAACATTTAGATAGCTTGTTCCCACAAATGTTTGAAATCTTTGCATCCTTTTTTCATCTGCAGCCTCTCAGGCTGTCTGATAACAGAGGATGGTTGTAGTTCTCTGGCCTCAGCTCTGACCTCCAGCCTCTCAAATCTAAAAGAGCTGGACCTGAGCTACAACAATCCAGGAGATGCAGAAAAGAAGCTGCTGAAAGCGACAAAGAGGAGTCCACAGTTCAAACTTAAGTAAGAAGATGCAATAATCAGCTATAATATCTGATAGGGAGGAAGAAGATCAGTAAACATTTTCTTCTACCTTCATTCTACGCCTTGTTGTTGTCATCTGTAATGAACTGAGTCAGCTAAGACAGAACACATTATTAGATCTCAGTGTATAATAAAGTGCTTTTAAGAGACATGTAATGTCCATGTTTACCTCCTGAAAGAGATTGATGGTCTGTCTCTCCCTCCTCCTTTCAGGGTGGAGCCTGCTGGGGTCCAATGGTTGAAACCAGGCTTGAGGAAGTGTAAGTGTTTCTTATTTGATTCAACAAAACAGCTCACATCAAACTGTCCCATCAAGTATCGCCATCAAAGGGCCAATAAATGATCAATATCTGGATTGTTTGTTTTCTCCATCAGATTCCTGTCAACTCACCTTTGATTCAAACACAGTGAACAGAAAACTCAAACTGTCTGAAGGCAACAGGAAGGTGACATCAGTGGAGGAGCTTCAGTCATATCCTGACCATCCGGACAGATTTGATGTGAGGCCTCAGCTTCTATGTAAAGACGGTCTGACTGGTCGATGTTATTATGAGGTGGAGATTGGAAAAGGTGTTGATATTTCATTAAGCTACAAAGGAATTGGGAGGAAAGGAAACAGCAGTGACTGTCGGTTTGGGATGAATAATCTTTCTTGGAGTTTGATCCACTCTGATCGCCATGGTAACTGTCTCTGGAGCAATAAGTCAGGAACATCCATATCTTCCTCCTCTGTCTCTAACAGAGTAGCAGTGTATGTGGACTGTCCTGGTGGTGTTCTGTCCTTCTACAGAGTCTCCGCTGACTCGCTGATCCACCTCTACACCTTCAACACCACATTCACTGAACCTCTCTACCCTGGATTTGCTGTCTTTTCTAATTCCTCTGTTTCTTTAGTCTGAAGATGCTGAGAAAAGTTCTGCTCCCATTCTTCTACAGCCTAGTTTTGCTCGCTTAGCTTTACTTTTTGAAAAAAGGAAATGTTGACAATTAATCCATGTAAAAACTTCATATTATCCATTTTTTTATTTTTTATTTATGCATTGTATAAATGTGAGATCTGCACTGAAGTGAAGACTAAGACCTTTGATCTGATTTATGGATGAATATTTTTACACTACCAATGGATAAGTATTGTCCTTGAATTGCATTTTAAGTTAAGTTTCTTGGCAAACTAACTAAACAGTTTCCTCTAACTCAGTGATCACCACTACACCACATTCACTGAAACTCTCTACCCTGGATTTGCAGTCCTCACTAATTCCTCTGTTTCTTTAATCTGAAGACTCTAAAAAAATCATCTTTAAAACACTTTTTACATTCATGTATTCATTTTGTTTTGTTCTCATATTCTCAGTTATTTTTGTTTTCCTTTCCCTAAATATCTTAACTCTTAAATGTAGTTTATTTAGGCAAAGTTGCTGTTATATAGAACTGAAGAAAAATGGAGAGTTAGTGATTTTTTTATTTGTATGTGTATGTACATAAATATAATATGTTTGAATGCAGCAAATCCTAAAGAAGTTCCACAACTGCTAGTTTTGTTATTTTTTTCTCTTTATTATTCAGCATTATAATAATAATACTGATATTTTTGATGCATAATTATGTACAACCACAATCCTTTATAAAACTTAGTGCTTTATATGTACCTCACTATTAAGTAATCTACTTTTCTTTATGCTTATCCAGAAATCCTGAATTAATATCGATTTATTTTTATGTTTAACACCAAAGATTAATGTGACGGAAACTGAAATATAGTTTATTTGTATCTGATGAGTAAAGTGTATGTAAAGTCATGTAAAGTCAATATTTATCTCAATTACTCTCTAAAAACCAGGAAGATGAAATATCTT
Source organism: Gambusia affinis (assembly GCF_019740435.1). Classification (NCBI taxonomy): domain Eukaryota; kingdom Metazoa; phylum Chordata; class Actinopteri; order Cyprinodontiformes; family Poeciliidae; genus Gambusia; species Gambusia affinis. The sequence continues at coordinate 2,987,191 of NC_057891.1, read as the reverse complement.
AAATGTTATTTAAATGATTCTTCATGTTGTGGACAATGGACTGTAAACAAAGACAAAATATTGACTATATTTTATAAGAACAAACATGAAACATGAAACATGAAAAATTACACACGTTCATCATTTAATGCACTACTTAATTTGTTAGGAGTTGTTTTGGTTTTGTAATTTTTTCTGTTTTTTTATCGGTTTTGCATTGTTCTATTTTCACTTCAGTTCTTTCCTAGAGATTCTAGTTTATTATGTTTATTTCTGGTTTCTAGTTATTCATTGTCACTGTAGTTTAATTATGCCTTTCTAATAATTATTTAGTTATTCTTTAATGTTAGATTTATTCTTGTTCCCTGTGTACTCTCTCTCTCCCACTCCTCCCTCTCTCTCTCTCCCTCTCCCTCTCTCTCTCTCTCTCCCTCTCTCTCTCTCTCTCTCCCTCTCTCTCTCTCTCTCTCTCTCTCTCTCTCTCTCACACTCACACCTGCAACTCGTTAGTGAGTTGAACAGAAAAATTCTTTGGAAAAGTAAAACATAATTTTCAATAAATTCTCAACAGTAACAAGTAGTTTTGTGGTCTGTTCATAGAAACAGAGTCATTTTTCAACTCTGCAGTAACATTTTAATGTACAACATGAAGACGCCTGTTCCTATTGTGTTTCTGTTAATTGTTGGGAAAGATTAGATTATATAAATTATGTTTCACAACTTCAGGATCATCTGACACATCTAACAAGAACATTATTGAAACGTAAGAGGTTTAATAGCAGGAAGCTGGTAACCAAGGCCGTTTATTGATTGGCCTCCACTTCCCACCATCCCAAATCCTGATAGGCTGCAGTTTATATATTGAAGGTTTATTTTATACGGAGAAGTTATTCTAACTTTAATATGTGTTCTAGAAAACTTTATTCATCATACTATTTATTAGACAACTTTTATCATAATAAAATAAGCATGTAAGTTAGCTTTTAATAAAATATCTTTAACTCCTTTGTCTTTATGGTGGTTTAAAAACTGTAAAGTTTTAAGTGTAATATTGACTGTAAAATCAACTTTCAGAGCCTTTGGTCTCTGGTTTAAAACCTGCACTTGTGCACCAAGTTATGTTTTCTCTTTCCATGTAGGGGATCTCTCCAGGTTCTCCAGCTTCCGATTCTTATCTTCATTGTAAGTTAAATAACCAATAATTCTTAACTTTTTCCCCCAGGACTGTTAAACATCGTCTCTCCCAGAGTTCACCAAGGTCAAGGTCGAGATTTTCACATCTACTGTTTTCACATCAAGAGAAGCAGCAAACCACAAAATGCAAAGAATTTTAGGTTTTTATTTTTAAAGGTTTAACATCAACATGTCAGTCTCTCTAGAGAATTTTTGCAATTGATTTTGTTTTTTATTTTGTGGTGCTACTGATCTTTATTCATTAAACGTCTTTCAAAATCTACATATAGAAGAAAAAAAGATTTAAAAATTGCAGACTTGAACACACAAACATTTTTATTCTTAAATGAACATAAATAAGTTACTCACAGTTTTTATACTCTGTCAATCACAAGCTATGACTTGACATCAAGAAAGTCTGACAGGAGTGTAGTGGAGGTAAATACTGCCACCTGCAGGTGGGTATCAACATCACATCTAATGTTTTAGACCATTTTTGAGGAAAATTTTTAAATAAATATAATGATGTATTAGCATGGAAAGATGTGAGGAAAATGTAGGGATATGTTGCTCTGGTATAAATTTCTGTGCCCCTGGAATTGCAAAAGACGGGAGCAGCTGATAAGTATGACATCACAGATAGAAGCAAATACTTCATAAGTAAAATAATTTTTAAAATAAATAAAATCAATAACAATATCATTGCATTTTCTATGTTGCACATGACAAAAAATATACAGGTTCATTACTGTTTAATACAAACTTAAGAGGCTAATTACACCCCACCTTATTATAAGGAGTAAAGTAATAATTTAATCACCAAACAAAGTTTTATGTGCTTGTGAAAATAAATACAGATTCTACAGTTTCATTTTGAACATTTGAAGATGCCTCCTCTTCCTGTTCTAGTTTGATCTCATATACAGGAATATTTTTTTTATCAAGTTAATCAAATCACATCCTGTTTGCTTACAGCTGACACAAAAGAGCAGAGGAATTCAATTTGACCCCATAACCAAATCCAGCATAAAGAGGTTCAGTGAATGTGGTGCTGAAGGTGTGGAGGTGGGTCACCACATCACCAGAGACTCTGTAGAAGGACAGGATACCAGCAGGACGGTCCACATAGACTCCAACACGGTGAGAGACGGTGGGCGAGGAAGGAAGAGGAATCGGTGACCCGCTGTTGTTGTGCCAAGCACTGAATCCTCCATCAGTACAGGCAAGACACCAAGACTGATCATTCCCTCCAAACTTGGAGCCATCGCTGTCACCATTTCTTCCAATCCCTCTGTAGCTCACTGCAACATAAACCTTTCCAACCCATTCAACCTCCCAGTAACAGCGACCAGTCAAACCAGTTTCACACAGCACCTGGGGCCAGTAGTCAAATCTTGCTGGGTGATCAGGGTATGGGTGTTCCTTCCGTAAGTCGGTCACCTTCCTGTTGTTCTCAGACAGTTTGAGGAACTTGTGAGCCGTGTTTGGGTCCAGTGTGAGCTCACAGAAGTCTAAAGAAAGATTTTAACATATTTTTAAAACTGTTCTGACAGAACAAACTGTGTAAAAAGTTTGATTAAAAATTATTTTGCAAAGTACTACAAATTAGTAACTTCTTAAACTACAACAAAAAAACCAATAAATGTGAATAAAAATTATGCACTCTTACATTTTCTGAAGTTTGGTTTCAACCACTGGACAGAACCAGGTTCAGCTCTGCAAGGCATGAAAGACACAGTCTTCATTATCATTATCTTTATTATCTACTCTGTGCAACAGAAGCATCATCAATGCTATTTTTTCATTGGTTGTCTGTTTCACTGACATGATTAATTATTCAGGTATTCTTGCAGAGTTACTTCAGGACATAGTAAAGAACAAATTAAATTTTGCTCAGATGTGGTCTGAGGTAGACAATTCTGTTCCTTGGTTACTTTTGTCCTGCTTTTTTCTAGTGTTTTTCTACTTGAACACATCTGATTTAATATGGTTATAAGATGAATAAATGTTTTATTCAGTTGTGTTGGAGCAGAGACAAGCTTAAAACATCCAGGACCAGATTGTAGACCTCGGATGCATCCTGTAATTTATTTTACAAGGATGATGAGTCCTAACCTGATGGTGTCCAGTCTGCAATCGGGAATCTTTTGACTGGCTGAGAGCAGCTGCAGTCCTGACTCTCCTGGATGGTTGTAGCTCAGGTCCAGCTCTCTCAGGTGGGAGGGGTTGGAGATCAGAGCCGAAGCCAGAGAGGAGCAGCCTTTCTCTGAGATCAGACAGCCTGAAAGACTGAAGACACAACAAATAAATCTATTACATCCAGGTACACAAACGTTCAGATTTTGTATATTCATCCAGTGAATTGTTCACTGAGGATTTCTGACAAACTGGCTACCAGAGCAGACATAAAAAATGTTGTGCATCATTGAAGTGTTGATCACAGTTTCTACAAGGTCAGTCTGTCCATGTTCCCACAGTCCTGCTCACATTCAAGCCCACAAACTGCCAATGGAGACACTCCCAACTGGGTGTATATAATTAAGCCCTCATGGGTCCCTTATCATGAATGTGGTTTTAAAGTTGCATAACAACAGAGAATGTGATCTGACCTGAGCGTTTCCAGTTTGCAACATGGACTCTCCAGTCCTTGGCACAGTTGCTTTATCCCAGAATCCTCCAAGTCGTTGTTACTTAGGTCCAGCTCTCTCAAACTAGATGACTGGGAACCCAGAACTGAGGAAAGAGCTTCACAGCTTCTTGCTGACAGGTTACAGCCACTCAACCTGAAAACCAACATGTCACGTTTACAATAAAAACATAAATAGACATCTAATGTAAATAGACATCTACTCTCAGAACTGCACTCAGTCTCAATAAAGAATTGGGCTCATTTTAGATCAGGTAAATGTGACAAATTAAACAAATACATATATATTTCTAATTATTTGTACTCGTATTGCAGGTTCCTTATGAAGTTGTTTATAAGAATTGTGACATTTATGTAATCAAAACAAGTATACTCACACAGCTTTCTTAGCAGCTTTAACCACTGGCAGCAGTCTGAGGAGAGCCTCTTCTGAGGCCGAGTATTTCTTCAGGTCAAACTCATCCAGATCTTTTCCAGATGACAGTAAGATGAAGACCAGAGCTGACCACTGAGTAGAAGACAGTTTATCTGTGGAGAGACTTCCTGATTTGAGGTACTTTCTGATCTCCTCCTGTAAGGAACAATCCTTGAGCTCATTCAGACAGTAGAACAGGTTGATGCTTTTATCTATAGACACATTGTCACTGATCTTTTGCTTTATGTACTGAATTGTTTCCTGGTTTTTCTGTAAGCTTCTTGCCTTCTGTGTCTGGAGACCATGTAGGAGTCTCTGATTGGCCTGCAGTGAAAGACCCAGGAGGAACCGGAGAAACAAGTCCAGGTGTCCATTTGGACTTCGTAATGCCTTGTCCACAGCGATCTGATGTAAATTAGCCACTGCTGACTCCTTATCTTCTGGCTCACATTCTTCAAGCAGATTGACACCAGATCTGATGAAGGTCAGATGAACATGAAGGGCAGCCAGAAACTCCTGAACACTCAGATGGACGAAACAGAACACCTTGTCCTGGTACAGACCTCTCTCCTCTTTAAAGATCTGTGTGAACACTCCTGAATACACTGAGGCTGCTGTGATATTGATGCCACACTCTGTCAGGTCTGATTCATAGAAGATCAGGTTTCCTTTCTGCAGCTGATCAAAAGCCAGTTTTCCCAGAGACTCAATCATCTTCCTGCTCTCTGGACTCCAGTGTGGATCTGTTTCAGATCCTCCATCATATTTCACCTTCCTCACTTTGGTCTGAACCACCAGGAAATGGATGTACATCTCAGTCAGGGTGCTGGGCAGATCTCCTCCCTCTGTGGTCTTTATCATATCATCCAGAACTGTAGCAGTGATCCAGCAGAAAACTGGGATGTGACACATGATGTGGAGACTTCTTGAAGTCATGATGTGGGAAAGGATCCTTCTTGCCTGCTTTTCATCTCTGAATCTCTTCCTGAAGTATTCCTCCTTCTGGGGGTCATTGAACCCTCTGACCTCTGTCACCATGCCAACACACTGAGCAGGGATCTGATTGGCTGCTGCAGGTCGTGTGGTTATCCAGAGGAGAGCAGAAGGAAACAGTTTCCCCCTGATGAGGTTTGTCAGCAGAACATCCAGTGAGCTGGACTCTGTAACATCAGTCAGGAACGGATTGTTGTTGAAATCCAGATCAAGTCGACTTTCATCCAGACCATCAAAGATGAACAGAACCTGAAACGTTTCAAAACTGCTGATTCCTTTGGTTTCAGGAAATAAATGATGAATCAGTTCCACCAAACTGAACTTTTTTTCTTTCAGGACATTCAGCTCTCTGAAGGTGAATGGAAATATAAACTGGATGTTCTGGTTGGTTTTGTCTTCAGCCCAGTCCAGAGTGAACTTTTGTATTAAGACTGTTTTCCCAATGCCAGCCACTCCCTTTGTCATCACTGTTCTGATTGGTTGATCTCTTCCAGGTTGGACTTTAAAGATGTCTTCTTGTCTGATTGTTGTTTCTGGTCTGTCTGGTTTCCTGGATGCTGTTTCAATCTGTCTGACCTCATGTTCATCATTGACCTCTCCATTCCCTCCCTCTGTGATGTAGAGCTCTGTGTAGATCTGGTTCAGGAGGGTTGGACTTCCTGCTTTAGCGATGCCCTCAAACACACTCTGGAACTTCTTCTTCATTGAGGATTTAAGGTTATCCTGACACATGGAAGGAGTTTCTACAAACAGATAAAAGACATGAGTTCACCTGAGATATGGATCACTTCAAAACTATTTTTCTTAAAATAGGGCAAAGTAACAAAAAGATTCCACTTTTCAATCATAGAAACATCAACCACTACCCTATCTGAGAGCCAATCAGGTTTTCTGACTGCAGCTTCAGGAATATTACCTCCATCAAGAATATCTCTGAGGATGGAGATGTTGACAGGATAAGCCCATGAGGAAAAGTCAAGGCTAGGATGGACTAGCATGAGATTCTGGCAAGAAAACTATGGCCACTGCGTTGTGTTGCATCAACCCTTTTACTTAATTGTTTTTCAGTTATTTAATTGAAAATTGAGATTTTAATAATTATCTTACTGCTCTGCAGATGCTCGGCCAGTTCCTCCTGATTCATCTTCCTCAAGAAGAAAACTATGATCTTCAGCAAAGCTTCTGTGCTGCTCCTCCTCCTCTGCTTGTCATCATCACCCTCCACCATCTCCTCATCCTCCTTCTGACTCTCTAAGCATTCTGGGTAACATGGATTCAAAACCTTCTGGATCTTCTTCAGCTCGTTCTTTATAAAACAGATCATGTTTCGCTCCAGTTCCTGAAAAGGAATCCCAGATGATGACAAGTCAGACTGGATCAGAACATCAGGTCCATGTTGGAGAGACTGAAGATCCTGGATCTGGTCTAAAAAGAGCAACAGGAAGTTGACTGAACAGAACTGATGTACAGACCGTAAATATGGAGTCCAGATGTGTTTGATGCTGCTGTGCAGACGGACCTCTGGGAGCCTCCGAGCTCTGCTGGTCCACTCTGTGGAGGAACCCAAAATAATTTATAAAAACACACAACATCTTTCAAATTAAAATATTTAAAAATAATAAATGATAAATATTTAATGTATTTGTTTTTCCATCAAGAAAATGGTATTTTAGATGATTGTTGTTAAAGTTGTTTTAAGTCAGAATATGCTTTAAGTTTTCTCTTTCTGTTTCAAGCCCCTCAGCCAAATGTTTGATGCTTTTGTTTTGAAAATCTGCTCCTGCTGGTTGAAGTCTAACTGAGGAACTGACCTCAGGTCTGGCTGGGATTTCCATCCTCCTGCCTGGTTGCTCCTCAGGGACAAACAACTGCATTCAGGTTCTGGATCAGAACTTGGGGTTTGGTGGATCATGGGAGACAAAAGAACATTTTAGGTCCACATTTGTTTTGGTTCCAACCTGCATTGGAACCAGGATCCTGGTGATCCTGGTTTTAAACAAGAGAAAACTTTTCATCCAGTCACAACCAGGACAGTTCTGGTTACATCTCTCATTCATCAATTTGATCCGAGTTCCAGGTTTTGAACTCTGATCAGATGTTGTTGTTAATTAATTCATTTTTACATCAAAAATGGACTAATTCAAAATATTGAAAAGGAACACTTCATTCTACTGATAGAAAAAAGTCAGAGCAGTTCATCGTTTTTAATTATTTTACCTGGAGAGAAAGAACTGGCACTGATCCGGTTCAGATGTACAGAACCCTCCTTTAAATTGAAGAGGTGCTGATTTTGATTGGTTGCTCCGAAATGACAAACAGCTGGGTTGAGGTTGAAGGACAGAATCCGGAGCAGAATCAGGTTCTGGTTCCCAGAGACCAAATCTAGAGAAGACATGGGAATAAATAAATTCATTTTTAAAAATCCATATATAAACAAACAAATAAATACATAAATACATTTAGAAATTTTGAAAATTCAGAAAAACATTAATAGATTTGTAAATACATCTAAAATAAATAAGTAAATTAATTAATTAATAATAAATCAATGCATAAATAAATGTATCACAATAAAATCTAAGAAAAATTTTAAATGAATAAAATTAATAAATGCACAAAGAAATATGTTTTTTAGATCTATAAATAAATCGATAATTAATCAATACATAAACACAATAATAAATACATAAAGAGACAAACACAACTTTCATTTTGAACATATTTCCAAATTGATTTTATACTTTAAGCTGCCTGAAAAACTCAATATTTATCTCAGTACATCAATATATTATATTATCATTTATTGCTTTTAATGATGCACAAAACTGTTTCAGGTTTTTACATGTTAAATGTCTCAGGTTATGCTGATCTGAGTCACTCTGGATGTCTAGTTAATAAATGTCCAGATATGAGTCCAATAACCTTGAATTGTTTTATTGTAGCAGGACAAAAGATCAACATCACATCCACTCACGTGTTCTTCAGAGAAAGTCTGGTTCTGAACAAGCTGGGTGGACTCATAGCAGCTCTTCATGGACTCAACATTCTGGGAAGAAACTTAAAATAGAAAACATCATAAAACAGTAGAACGATGTTGTGGTGGGTTTCAGAACTGGAGGTGGATCCAGTTACTAGCTTTTAGAGTATCTCTGCTGTTTTCTCTGTGGCTTTGCAGCAGGTAGCCACCAGAGGGCGCTAAGGTGAAACTGTTGCATGGTTGAGGTTGAACACCTGCAGGGAATCAGGCCTCATTCCACCCTGGATATAAGGAGCTGGTTGCCAGTCACTTGTTGCCAGTCACTTGTTGCCTGAGTGTTAACTCATGTGGCTCATCAGTTTCTCTACCAAACATCCTGCAGTTTCACCTCTTATCATGTGTAAGTCCCATGTCCAACATTTCCTCTTGCTACCTTCATCTGCTCCTCTAATTCATTATTTCTTCCAGGAGTTCCCCTAACACACCCCAGATCACCACCTTTTCACATTACTTCACTTTGTAAATAAAGAGCTTTAACTGATTTCTTCTCTCCTGAGTGTTTCCCTGCATGTGGGTCTGAAACGTAAACAGACGGATGCAACAGGCTGAATATCTCATCTCTCTATTGCTTTAGTTGTTTTTCATGTTCTATTTATTATTGTAAAACTGATTCATTTTTATCTCCCACCTGCTGCAGAGCACAGTTGTTCAGTGCTGTCTCTGCAATGTTTGATTAAAATATGCAGAACATAAAACATAGCAGCTGAATAAATTGTCCCAGTGTGAAAGTCGACCTCAGATGTGATAAAAGCAGAAGTTTATGATCAGAGGAAAGGTGAGAGTAGGGTTAGTTTTTCCACATCAGATCCTTTAATTACAACATCTTAGAATGAAGCTCAACTAATGGTTAAGATTTTAGTTCCTAAATTTCTGTTTGTTTGTAAGTGAAATAAGAGCCTCAGGATGGGAGCAGCGATTCAAGATTAACTGGTTGATTAATGTTTTAATTTATTTCTGGTCAGCAGAGGAACCACAGAGTTCTGGTTCTCCCCCTCGGTCAGCTGCTCTCACGTCACTTTATAATTCAAAGTTTATTTCTGCAGCTCTTTTCAGTCAGGTGTCTCTGCTTCACATTCTCTGAAAGTTTACCAATCCCGGGTTTTCCCTCCTGCTGCTAATCGAGCCCTCTGACAGAAACATCCAGTCGTTTCTAAAATTAGATTTCAGTCTAAAATGAAATAAAAACCCTCAGATCTCTAATATACCATCTGATCTTATGATCATCAGGCTAAAAATGGCTTTTAAACATTTTAAAAACTAGTTTTATTTCACATGTGCTGACCTTTAAATGACATCAAACAGAAAATCCTGAATAAAGTGAACTAAATGTAGCAAACGATCTGAAGCTGGATTTGTTTTAATTATTTTAGTAAAACTTAAACAGTTTTTACAGTGAAGCTCAAATATGACAGTATGAAGAAAACAAACTTACAGCGTTGAAGGCGTCTGAAGACTAAACTACTTCCTGCTTATTGGCTCCACCCACTGAGTTTAGCCGCACCTTAAGTTACACCTTCAGGGACAGACAGTTTTCCGGATTTTTTTTTCTTTTTTTTTTCCATTTAATTTTCAGTTTAGTTTTTTTTTAATCACAGTTTGTTTGAAGGGAAGAATTGAACCTCGACTGGATATAAACACTCAGAAACGGATCAATTACTGATGAAACTAATTAAAAAGATTAAATTATGAACTTCAACCAACTGGTTTAAATCAAATTACATCAGATTTATAAGAATATAAGGGAATCAAGAGATTACGTCTGTTCAGTCATTTTCAAGAGCCGCTGTTTGTCTCCCTTTGGTGGTGGAATTATAAAACTGAAATGAGTGATTTTAGCCTGAGTAGCAACCATTAATAATGTTATCACACCATTAATGCTTCATGCTTCATGATAATGTGGATAACATTAGACCTGCTGCTGCTTCCAGGTGAAACCTTTCACCTGTTTCTGTGTTTCTATCCTGGAATTAGCCGCTTGCTTTTTAAGAAGAGCTTGAAATGTGTAAAGTAAATTTAATTTAAAGATTAAATCTAGAACGTTTAGTAGGACAGCATTAGGTTCTGATGGTTTCTGTGTCCTTGGTGTCTGAAGCCTGCTTTTAATAAGACGGTCTGAGACGTGTTGGTGAGTTTTGGACCATTGTTCTCCTGTTGATCTGTTCCTCTGTTGGACTTTTATTTTCCCAGAAGTCTGAGGATAGTCATGATGTTTCTGGTAAAAGTGATATGTTGTTCTTTTGGGTCAGCAGCGGTCCTGGTTTCGGACCTCTCTATGGAGGACCGATTGGGCCCAGAAAACCATCAGACTGTAATTATAAACTTCACCAGCAGAGGGCAGTGTTTGTGTTTTGAAAACGCTAAACTGTTTAATTTTGTGATATAAAGTTGTTAAAGTAAACACTGTAAATGACGGAGAAATGTTCTGGATCATTCTCCTGTTGATCTGTTCCTCTGGTTCTGTTTGGACCCAGCAGAACCAAGCAGGGAGACTTTCACCTCCATATCTCCAGGTAAATATTTGACCTGTGAGCTCAGCCGAGTCACACGGAGATCCGATCAATAAGAACACATCCAGTACTTTAATCTCTCCTGATTCTGTTCTCTCAAAGCTCCTAAAGTAGAGAGATGAACCTGACCTCTGACCTCCGACCTGCTCCATCAGAGTGTCTGACACAGGTTGTTCTGAGAGGGAAAAGGCCAGCAGGTGTTCTCCATGTCCCCCAGCCAGTCACAGGAGGTTCTGTTTGGTCCGGATGACGGTAAACAGGACAGAAAGTTGCATTAAACATCCCACTCAGCCAGACTCACACTTTGACCCTTCAGTCAATAAGCTTCCCCCTGCCTCCACCAGCAGAGTTCAGACAGACGCTGAGAGTGTGACTAGACACTGCTGGGTCGGGTTCTGAGGTTCTGGATTATGGTGGAACCCACGTCTAAACGGGCCGCTGTTCTGCTGCTGTTTGCACTGCACAGCTGTCTGGCCAACAATGGTACCAAGTATTTACTGTGTTATTGGGATTGTCTCCAGAGATAACATCTGAGTATTAATCTTTAAATTGTATCTTTTGTTTATTTTATATTTTTCTAGTTTTTCTCAACAGCCAGCTGGCTTCACAGGTTCTGGTCCGAAACCGCCGAGCCAATCAGCTATGGGAGGAGATGAAACCAGGTAACTCAGCAGGTCACACCTGGCTGGACACACTCTCTCCTTCATGTGAATTTGAACGGTGTGTTTGTGTGTGTGTGTGTTGTTTCTCCTCAGGTAACCTGGAGAGGGAGTGTGTGGAGGAAATCTGTGACCATGAAGAAGCCAGAGAAGTGTTTGAGCAGAACGATAAAACGGTGTGGCTTCACTGTAACTGTCATGGCTAACAGATCTGAGATCAGATCAACCTACAATAAACTTTTTGTTTCTGCAGGAAAAGTTCTGGGCCACGTATCTGGGTACGTAAATATCCAGCAGGATTCTGCTCCAGGTGTAGGGAAGAACAAGGAAATTATCTAGAGAAAATTATGTTGTGATCAGACTGTTAGCTTAGCCTCAGTTGCTTTAGGTTTAATTCAAGCTAAATTAACTTGAAGTTTATTGGTTCTGGTGACATTTACTCCCAGAAAAACCAAGTAGTTACTGGACTTGGTGCTGATTTAATCCAGTTGGGTTTGTAGTTTAAATGAAGTTTATTCAGCTGATGCAGCTGCACTGCAAACAGAACCAAAGTCCAGAGCAGTTCAGCACACAAACATGCAGCTCCTGTTTGTCTCCAACAGACTGTAAAGGAACTGTGATGCAAAGAACAAAAGAAAACATCAACATCATCAGGGGTTGTGTACAAGGTAACAAACTGGTTACCAGAAGTTAAAAGCAGGTAGCCAGTCATCACATGGTTAACGGTTCTGCTGTGTTCAGGTGAGTGTGTCACTGGTATTGGAGGAAGCTACAAAGGAGACATCAACATCACACAATCGGGCAAAAAATGCCAATACTGGTCAGGCAGGTTCCCTCATCCCATCTACAGGTATGTTTACCTCACCAGAACCTGAGCAACACAATGATGAAGGTTTCACCCAACTATTTCTGCTGCAAGATACTAACATGACCAAGGCTCAGTTATCTACAAAACAATTTATTAAGTAAAGAAACCACAGAACACCAACCAACAAAATGACCAACCAACCCAGTGACCAATTGATCAACCAACCACGTCTTTAGCAATCCAAGCAATTGGCCAACCACAAGTTCTTGTGGGGCACAGAGCAAGCAATCAATGAATCAATCAACTAACTGGCTAAGATCTTCGTTCAAGGCTTCCCAACTAACTGGACTATTAATTTGATCAATAACCAAACCATCTAATCTGTAAACCATCGAACAGATCAGTTAACCAGCTTAATGAAAGCTTTGAGTGTCTCATTAATCACCTAATCTGAGATCAACCAGCAACCTCACAGAATTAACAACCCATGTACATGAAAGCCAAACAACATAGATCTACTACAACCCAACCAGTCAACCATTGACCAACTCTTAAGCTAACCAGAACCAGTCAAACAACAAACAACAACCAATAAATGTGAAATTTTACAAGTCAACAAACTAATGGACCTGAAATTCTGTGGTAACTGTTTGTCTGCAGGGAGTTTAACGCTTCAGTACCAAACAGCATCCTGAAGGAGAACTTCTGCAGGAACCCTGACAACCGTCCAGGAGGACCCTGGTGTTTCACCACAGACCCAACGGTCCAGAAAGAGACCTGCAGAGTACCTAAATGTGGTAAGAGTTCATCTGAATTTATTGAAACTCTCCCTTCACGGTCTGCTGCCACCATGTTGTTTGGTTCTTGGAGGATAGTTTGAGTAAACACCTGCTTTTTGTCAAGGTGAGGTGTTTGTCCCGACCACTGTGGCACCAGAACCAGTCAGGACTACAGTTTGTTTACCAAGCTATGGCATTGACTACACTGGTGACCTCAGTGTCACAGCACAAGGGCACACCTGTCTTCAGTGGTCATCACCAGAGGTTTTAGCCGTCAGCCGGGGTAAAACGTTCATCCCAGAGGTGGTTCTGGAGAGAAACAAGTGCAGAAATCCAGACAACGACCCCGAGGGCCCCTGGTGCTACGTCAAGATTTCTGGAAACATCACAATTGACTACTGTGACCTGGAGTTGTGCGGTACAGTACCAACCCATGACCAGTGATTACACCAGCATATGGGTCAGCTGGCCCCTCACCTGTTGCTGCTGTTCACCTGTGTGTCTCAGAGGATCCTCTGTTTGGTGGAGAGGAGACAACAGACGACAGAGGAACGGAGCGAACAGTCCTGGGTCCCGAGAAAAAACTCTTCTTCAGTCCTCGTTCCTTTGGTCAAGGAGAAAGTGGTGAGTCATCTGATCACAACTCTTCTGTGTCATGTACTTATAACAAGCAACATGTTACAATGTTGCTAGTTAAATATTAAAATACATAAAGAATGTTACCAGTCAAAGTTATCTGTATTTTAATTAACTAATTTGACATTTGGACATAAAATTGAACATAAAAGGTTCCAGCAGCTGCCAGAAAACTGTGTTTATTGGCTAGATCTAGTGGCACGCTATTGGTCTGTGTTTGTTTCACTGCACCAGTTGATGGAGATACTGGCAGACTGGTGTGTTAACTGGTTTTGGGTGTTTCTGACTGTGTTTCAGTCTGCGGGCGGCGTCCTCTCTTTGAACAGAAGGGCAAACAAGATAAAAATGAAAATGAGCTCCTGGAGTCCTACAGAGAGCAACGGATCGTTGGGGGTGACGAAGCTGAGGTTGCTTCAGCTCCATGGTAACCGCACCTACAACTATGAGACATCATGGCTGCTTACCCCAATAAAAGACAGATCAAGGGACAAGCAGAAGGATTTTGCTGTTTGCAGGCAGGTGATGCTGTACAAACGCAGCCCACAGGAGCTCCTATGTGGAGCCAGTCTGATCAGTGACGAGTGGATCCTGACTGCAGCGCACTGCGTCCTCTACCCACCCTGGAACAAGAACTACACCGTCAACGACATCCTGGTCCGACTGGGGAAACACAACAGAGCCACGTGAGACAACCTGCCTGCTGTCTTCTCCACTAATCACCATCTATGTTGATCTCAACAGTTTGTCCTCCCTGCCAGGCAGAACTGATACCGATCAGACTTTTTAACTAGAAATATTCAATCAGGTTGAGGTCAGGGTCTTCTGGAGATTAGCTTGGTGGACACAAGAGACTATTTGGATATATTGACGAGAAGAATGTTCTGGGAAGGTCAAACATGGTAGTGGGACCAGCATGCTGAGGGGGTGTTTTGCTGCCAATTGTACTGGTGCATTACACAAAGAGAAAGGAATAATGTAAGGAGACATCTTAAAATTGTTCCACTTCACCTCAAAGTAAGGTGGTAGATACCTAGAGGTGTATGTAGTTTTGACCCAGTTTAACATGACACCATGCTGACCGGAGGCGCATCCTTCTTCCTCTCTCCAGGTTTGAGCGAGGAATCGAGAAGATCGTGGCAATTGATGAAATCATCGTCCATCCCAAATACAACTGGAGGGAGAATCTGAACCGGGACATCGCTCTGCTGCACCTAAGACGACCCGTCACTTTCTCAGACCAGATCCATCCCATCTGCCTGCCCAGCAAAGAGGTCGCTAGAACGTAAGATGAACACTCCTGTCTGTCCAAACCTTTATCCATAAAGGTTTTTTTCTCCATTGTCCAACTGGAACCAGAAACCATGTTTCCCTTACAGGCTAATGAGCGAAGGCTTCAAGGGGCGAGTGACCGGCTGGGGGAACCTGCAGGAAACCTGGAACCCTTCAGCCAGAAACTTACCTTCAGTTCTCCAACAAATCCACCTTCCAATAGTGGAACAGGACACCTGCCGCAAGTCCACCTCAGTGAGGATCACAGACAACATGTTCTGTGCAGGTAATGGTTCCTGTTGATCAATCAGGTGTCCACAATGACTCCATTTGGACTTGGACAACGCTCCAGTTTGGAGTTCTGGTTTGGAAAGTCAGAAATTTCTGAACCTACGAGTCTAATATGGTTACTGTTTGTAGACCCAGATTGTTACTGTAATTCTTATCCCCACTAAGTAGAAAGTTAAATCAGTGTTTGGAGATGTAGGTTAAGAAATTAGTTAAAAAAATCACTATGGAGCCTATCATAACTCTGATTCTCTGATTGGTGGGCAGCAACAGTGGCAAAGGTCATGTCTGATGTCTTTCTGCCCCGAGGTTCCCCTCTAGTTGCCCCATTTAAATATAAGGCTTTGTTTATGCAGGTTATAAACCAGAAGAGAGCAAACGTGGTGACGCCTGTGAGGGTGACAGCGGAGGACCGTTTGTGATGAAGGTAAGGAATGAGCCTGCAATGCTTCTAGTGACCAGCAGAGGGTAGTATCTTTAATAAACAAAGTTAATGAGTAAAAGTCTTGGTGGTTGACTCGGATGCGAGTTTCCAGCCTGATCCAGAATCTGCCCTCTGTTCAGTACCCGGCAGAGAACCGCTGGTACCAGATCGGCATCGTGTCCTGGGGCGAGGGCTGCGACCGCGACGGGAAGTACGGCTTCTACACCCACCTGTTCAGGATGGGCCGGTGGATGAAGAAAGTGATCGAGAAGTCGGGGGGAGACGACGACTAGACCTACATCAGAACATCAGTCACTTCAAGTCAAACAAGCCAATAAAATTTTGCCCACATCGCCTGATTAACTCTTTCGCTTTAGTCATTTAGCTTGGAAATGAATCATAGATGAACAAAGTTTAATCCAAACGGACATCCAGCGGTTTTATTAAGAGGTTCTGTTCAAACAAAGACATCTGAAGTTCTGCAAAGAGATCCAATAAATCTGTTTATTATCTCAACCGAAGAGAACTTAGTCTAATAAACATATAAACATATTTCCATGATGGCTAAAATATATCCTTTAACTGCTCTGCATCAGGTCTGGTCATTCTGTTGTTCACACTGGATGAACAGGTATTTAAGTAGAAAATCAGTCAGATCATAACAGCTGTTCTTCAGGAGGTCAGGCCTCCTCAACAGGCTCCGCCTCCTCCTCCCTGTCAGCAGTCCTGTGGGTCAGCAGGTGTCGGTTCAGGTGAGTCTGTCGGGTGTAGCTCTTGGAGCAGAAGGTGCAGGGATGGGGACGAACGTTACTGTGGGACAGCAGGTGCTTCTTCAGGTCGAACCGTCTCCGAAAACACTTTCCACATTCAGGACAGGAGAATGGTTTCTCTCCTGTAGGAGAACCAGACGGACAGAACTGGATTTACTGGACAGGTTGTAGGCGGAGAGAAGGGGCAGTGTGGCTAAACTTCAATAAGTTACAGACAAATCTTCATCTGTTTTAGAAACTGCTCACATGTTTGTACTTTAGACTGATTTATGGAAACACTGACATGCCCAGTGAGGCTAACTGAGAAGCTAACAGAGCTGCTAACAAAGACAGTGATCAGAGAGGCTAGCAGGGATTTATTGCTTACAAAGATCTAAAAAGTCAAATACAGCAGTGAGATTACTGAATAAATACTTTAGCACTTTATATTTATCAATGTCAGTGTTTTTATTTTTGTTCTTACTGTTAGCTAGCATTTAGCTTCAGGATGCGGCTGATGAAGGTCATGTGACCATCTCACCTGTGTGTATGCGGCGGTGTTCAGTCAGGTGGCAGGAGATGGAGAAGGCTTTCCCACACTCCTGGCAGACGTAGGGTCTCTCCCCGGTGTGGGTCCTCATGTGTTTCTGCAGGTCTCCACCAGAGGGCCATGCCTTCCCGCACACTGTGCAGACATACGGCTTCTCGCCCGTGTGCTGCCTCACGTGCACACTGAGGCCGGCGTGCGCGGTAAAGTCCTTGGGGCAGTAGGGGCAGCGGAAGGGCCGCTCCCCACTGTGGGTCCTCAGGTGGCCCTCCAGACCATCACAGGTCTTGAAGCACTTGCCGCACTGGGGGCACAGGAAGCGGTTGTCGCCGCTGTGGGTGGCACGGTGTGACTGCAGCCCTGTCACCGAGCTGTACGACTTGTCGCACTGATCGCACTGGTAGGAGCGGGAGGAATGGCTGCGCTGGTGGATCCGCAGCTGAGTGACTCCTGCAGATGGAGGCGGGATTAGTTTAATTCTGTCTACCTGTTCCCGGCAGCCAATTGGAGCAGGTCTTACCTGAGAAGCTCTGGTCACAGAACAGACACCTGTAGATGCACTCAGCTCCCTCGGCTGAGTGCGTCTGCAGGTGGCGCAGCAGCCGCGTCTGCGAGCTGAAGGTCTGCGCGCAGACAGAGCAGCTGAGGTCATGCAGACGGTGGGTCTGCTTGTGATTGGTCAGGCTGGACTGGAGCTGGAAGGCGCTGTCGCACTGGTTGCACCGGTAGACGGGCCGGGCCAGGTGAGTGCGGCAGTGGGTCACCAGCTCGGTTCTGGTGGTGAAGGTGGAGCTGCACTGGAAGCAGGTGTGGGTCCGGAGGGGGCGGGGCTCCCCTTCAATCCGGCCCTGCAGGGCTCCAGATCCGGGTTTTCCTGACGACCCGCAGGTTCTGTTGGAGCGCAGGTGGCGGATCACCTGGGGAGCAGCTCAACGGTTACAGGGGCAGATTTATGTGTTTTCCAGGAACATTGTGCATTGAAATGGCACAATAAAGAAACCGAAATATAAAATGTGATTTAAACAAATGTTACTTTGTGATTTGAGCCTCTGCTGTTTCTGAAGCCCTGCCTTCAGGACATAAACCCAACATGGCTACTCTATTAACCCTTTAATGTTTTTACCAGCGTTGCTTTAAGAAGTAGCTCCTAAAATGAGTTCAGCAGGTGTTTGCTAATTGCTGCTGGCTAGTCTGAAGGAGTTGAGGGGGGGGCTACGTTTGAAGGTGGGGCTAGGCCCACAGCTGAATGGTTGCCATGGAGACTGAAGGATTTCTCAAACATGTATGAAAGACTGAAAGAATCTCCAGGGATGTTGAGTCGGTTTTCCAGTCTGAGCAGGTAAACACTCACCTGAGAGCGGTAGATGAAACACTTTCCACAAGCAGGACACCTGTGAGCCACACGCCGGGAATTATGGGAAATGGCTGTGCGCTGGAAGCCCTCTGATTGGCCAGGTGAGTCTTTCATCCTGACAGAATCAGACCTGACCCCGCCCTCCACAACAGGTGTGACTCCGCCTCCCTCTGAGCCCTGATTGGACGCCTCCTGCTCCTCGTCCGACACGCTCTGACCAATCAGATCCTCTGTCATCACCTCCACCTCCACCTTCACGTCTAGGTGTGGCAGGCCTCCCTCTGATTGGGTGGCTGGGTCAGGGTGGGCGGGGCTAGTGAGGAGGGGGTGGGACCAGGCTGACAGGAGCATTTCCTCAGTTTCACCAGAAACTGGAGGAGAGAATAAATGGATCAGAATGGATCCAGATTCAGAACCTTCCTCTGGTTCTGATGTCGTACCTGCGGTTGCTGCTTGGCCCAATCGGCAGCTCTGATTGGTCAGGAGCTCTGTCAGGTGTTTCCTGTCTGTCTCCTGCAGAGAGTCCTCCAGAACACAGGGGGCATCGTGGAGCCAACAGGCCGCCTGCAGGAAGACCAGATATCGGGTCAAACGGACAAAGGTGTTAGGAAGAGGAGGAGCAGAGAGGCTCTCGGCACCTGTCTGAAGTCCGGCACCGGGAACAACTGCTCGAACCGGGTCAGGAGGTCTGACAGCAGCGACTGGAGGGCGGAGTCAAAGCGCTGGTCAAACACTTCCTGGAAGAGGAGCAGAGGAGGCGATGAAGAGGGAAAGAGTCTCAGGAAAGCTCCAACAAAACCACCCACCTGCAGGAGGCGCTGTGAGTCAGCAGGAGTCTGAGTCAGAGAGAGGAGAGCAGAGCAGCACTCAGTCAGATCTTCATCCTGCTGGAAGAGGAAGAGGATGAGTCAGAGTCTGTTCTGTTCAAGCTACTGGGATTTTATCTACAAAAAGTTTTTCATCTTTTTCATGTGGAATACAGACATTTTATCATTTAAAAAAAGAAAAATCTGAAAAGCATGGCATGCATTTCTGTTCTGATCCTCTGACTGAACACTTTGTCCAACATATCAGCATCAGTTCTCAAGTCCTCACTGAAATTCCCAGCTGGATTCAGGGCTGGACTTTGACTAGGCCAGTCTAACCTAGAATTTTTCTGGCTGAATGTTCAGGCTGGTTGCCTCTTCCATTCTCGCATCCCCGCAGCATGATCCTGCCACTGCCGTATTTTGTGATGAAGATTTCCAATTTATCTGACCTCCAACAACAGCATCGATTCAGTGGATTTTATTCATTTTTGGGGAGTCAAAGTAAATGAACGTCCTACAGTTTTCAGTCTTTTATTAGTGAAACGTGTTGTAAAACAAACACAAAAACATCCCAACAAAACTAACACTAGAAAATCAATGTGAATAATTTTACTGTGAGTTGGACTTCCTCTTTTTTTTGGTATGTTGATGAAGTTCCTGTTCAGTGAGTTGATTTAATTTCCTCTTGATAAACCTGGGTTTGTAACATTATTTCTGAGGTCTAACCGATGCTTTGGAGATGGAGCGGATCCTCTCCAGGTGAGCCTGATCATCAGCAGGGTGAGAAAGGGTCACCTGAAAGATATTAGAGTAGGGGATGTGTCCTTCAGCACATTTTCTAACACCATTTTGTTAACAAACATCCGTTCCAATGCCCACCTTGGCCCTCAGAGCCAGCAGAAGAACACCTCTCTGCCTTTCTGTCAGCAGCTGTGGGACAGCCTCGGTCACCAGGATAACAAACTCCTCCAGCATCCCATAATGCTTCACGCTCTGCTGCTGGATCACCTGCCACACGGCCGCCGTTAAGAGGCGGAGAGGAGGCAAGAGGAGGCGCAGAGCGGAGGCTGGGGAGGAGAGGCGTCATGTTAGACACTAGGAGGATCATTCTGTGGTGAAATGACCTTTTCTTCTGATCAATGAGTTGGATACAAACTTGGAAACAAATAAATGACTTCTCAATTTGTTGGATAATAGAAGAATGTCACTCAAATAATTACAATTATTCAGACATTTACTGGACTGAGACCAGAAAACTGACCCGGATCAGATCCTGTTGGAGGTGTTTTAATAAATTAACTAATGATTAACCAGAGTGAAAAACAGCCTGTTACAGCAGTGTAACTAACGGTGTAAGGCATTTTAAAGCAATAGTTGACTTATCGACCCGCCGATTTAAAGAAAACCTCCAGCTTGACTGGGAACCAACAGTTTTCCATGTTGATGGCAGATTTAAAGCGTCTCTAACAGACAACAGGGCAGAATAAGATGTTTTTTCTTTGGGCTTCAGGCTAACATTAGCACTGCTCTGCGGCACAGCTTTATAATAAAAGTGTTTAAAGTTGGTCTGTCCTGTTAAAGCTGCTTAAAGTGAGTCAGTAAACTCTCACCCTTCATCCTGAAGCTCACCGACTCTTGTCCTCCTCTTATATCCGCCTTGTGCAGCTCGGCAAACGGCTAACTTTTTGTTTACAATCCGCCACCAGCCGCTGACTCCGCCCACTTTCTGTTGTAGCGCCACGCAAGAAATACGTCCCGGTTGCGCATGCGCCTGGAGAAAATTAAATAAAATTAATATAAAAGATATATTTACTATATATTTTTTTATATATATGACATTTTTAGTAAGTGTTTACAGTTTATCCACTCAAATTATTTCAGCATTTAAATGTCTTATTAATATTTCTACTATTATGAATCATTACATAAATAAATGCAATAAATATTGTTATTATACATTTGTAGAATATCATCGATGTGCAGTTTCCAAGAAGGATATACTTTGTTTTTCTAAACATATTTGTGTTTATTAATATGGTACAAGTGAAGATCCCTATATTTTTTATCATGTGGTCCTATAAAGTCACTATCAAAAGTAAAATTGGAAGCAAAATTACAGTTGGTGTTTTGATGTTGATTTTCAGATCTGATTTATCTGTAATTCATTTATTTTTAATTTTTTAAAGTATGCTAAACATCTAGTGTAATAGGTTCAGCGTGTATTGTTACTGTATGATTTATATATTTTTGCAGAAATATTAGATGAAGCAAGAGAACAAGAGGAGAAAACTGCACTGACTCAGAACCTCATCTGTGACTGGAGCTGGTTTTATTACATCAGCGTTTATCAGATTGATGAAGATGATAATCAATGAGCAGCTGAAGTGCAGCGAGGTGTTTTCCGCTCATGTGACACAGATCCTGTAAGCAGATGTAATCTTCTCCTCCTCCTCCTGCAGGTCTTCTCTAGAGGGATTACTGCAGACCTGAGGTCAGAGCGTCACATTCTGCAGAAACAAACACGACGAAAAGCAGCAACAAGCAGAAGAAGAACAGCAGAGGATGGATGTGTGGAGGCGCTGAAGGCAGCAGAACAAGTCTACCGTCTGGACGAACCTTCATCTTACTGGCTCCTCTACCTCTGCTGCTATGCTAACCAGCTAACCTAATCTCTGCTGGGGCTTATAGTGAACTTTAACCACACATTGGTGGTATTATTGCTGAATAATCCAACATTCAGTCCAAATAGTTGGTGCCGGTGAGGCAGATGGATCCAGACAGAGAGGAAGATGTGTTTTCAGATGCTGAAGACTCCTTCCCTCTGAGAGAAGACCAGGAAGAAAAGGATGAAGAGGAAGAAGAAGATGAAGAAGAAAATGCCAGGATCTTCAATGCCTGGATGCAGCAGTACAGAGGAGGGGAACATCAGAAGAAGCAGGTGCAGGAAGAGAAGGAGGAGAATGAGGAGGATATGGACTCAGAAGGAGGAAGACCTGAAAGCAGGTGCAGCTTTGAGCCGCCAGTCCAGATGAGGGTTGACCGCCGCTCGTCTTTGCCCTGTCCGGTAAGAAAACACAAAGTGTTGCTGATGTTTAACGATGCAATCCCAATCAGTCAGCGCAGAGAATCAGATGTTTGTTCAGTTCTTCTGGTGGATCTGCTCCAAGGTCCTCACACCCTAAAGTTCTGTCCCAGGATCCAGAATAATTGCTGATAAACTTCATGGTAACCTGCCAAGGTCAACAGATGGGTTACCTAACATAACGATGGGATTAGATATGAAGTCTTATGAAAGACTCTGGAAGTCTGGATGATTCTGGATGTTGACGGAGAGTTTTGGTTGCAGAAGCAACCAGATAGTTACTGGATGACAATCTTTTATCCCTTTACTTCTTATTAGTAAGGCAATAAGTTCATAAATAACAGTAGGCATTGAATCCAATCATTAGTGATCAAGGAGGTTTTCCTCAAGCTGCTGATTGATTTCAAATGACATTAAAGCATCTTGAAGCTAAAAGAGGTGTCATGAAGCGGTGTGTTGGTGGCGGTGAGGCAAACGCAGTAGACCCAGATGAGGTGAGAGGAGTTTTAATGAATGATATAAATAAACAGAAAACACAGTCCACAGACCTGGCAGCACTGCTGAGCGGAAGGCTGAAGCTCACTACAGGTAGCAACAGGTTTTACGAGGACTAGACGTACCTAGACATAAACGGACGTACACAGACTGACGTAGACGTAGGACCCGACGACGACAGACACACACAGGTGACGCTAAATACACAAGAGGAAATCAGGGAACGAGATACACCTGGGGACTAATCACGGGGAGACAGGACAACACAGAGACTCAGACACACAGGAAACTAGAAATAAACATACAGAAAAACACAGAACACAACAAGAGGATTGTAAGGGTTTTCCTTGTTAGGCCAACTCTCTATCAACCAATAAAACCAGTTCTTTCAGCAACAACTCTTTGGGCTTTCCAGATGTTTCAGTTCATTTTCATAGAAATATGTGAAGGAACGTCATCAGATTATTCCTAGAAGTCTCATAGAAGTTTATTAAAGGGATTCCTCATGGTGGTTTGGTGCAGGTAAACCTCTGAAACTATGGCAAACCCTAAGACTGAAGGGCCGAAACATCTGGATATCTTATTGTAATCTGACTCAACCTAAAATAAATCCAAACTGTGTGAAATGATGTTAAAACACTGGTTCTAATTTTTTAAAAAGCTGCTTTGCTCTTTGTTCAGAAAAGCATCTGTGAAGATCAGAGCAAACTTTCAAAAAATGGATGGAACCCAAAAAACAGAAATATTTTAAAAGTACTGATGAACCTACTGAGCCAGATTACTGCAATACTGTCGGGTTTCTTCTTGTGTAAATATACGTGAAAAAATTATACTCTTAATTTCTTAAAATGTTAAAAAATTTTTTGTTTAGCTTTGTTCCTCTCCAGACCATGTTGGTTCTCATCCAGGATGTTGTAATCATGAGTTTTAGTTGACGAGTCCCCAACAATGTCAACAACTGTCCACATTTTGGATCCAAACTGTGAATTTTGTGAACATCCTTGAGATGATGAACAGTTGTATGGATTTCTTAATGATGACCAGGAGACTTTATCAGTCAGATCAGATCACTTTACTTTGTTTAGTCAGAGCTTTCAGTCCTCCCAGGGTTTACAGCCTCTGATCTCCTTCGCAGTGAAAGCAGGGAAACGCTGCGTTAGCTGTCAACCCTTCAGAGCTTCTTCACTGCTGTATTTAGCTCTGGGTCACCTGGCTCAGGGTGCTGCACCGTGGTTTATCTGGGTGTTAGAGAGAAACATGACCTGAGAGCGGCTAATCTGGCCTTTACACCGACTGAAACCACAGAAGACAAATAGGACTTAGTTGGATTGTTGTTTTTTGTATGTTTATTGGAACTTAATTCTTAATACATTGATCAACTGATAAATTGATTGATTGATCATCTGTGTCCAGGCCACCCTCTCATCCATGCAGTTGTCTCGCCTTCACTCCTCCACATGTGCTCCAGTAACAGCCAGGGTTTTGCTGCGACGCTCCTCCTCCCGCCGCCTCCTTCCCTCCCCACAGGAAGCTGCCGTCCCCCCGCTGGAGCAAAGACCCTCGCTCATATCCACCATCCCCGAAGCTGTGCCTCCTGAGAGGCGGGGCCAGTTCAGACGACGAAACGTCATGTCGTTGGTGGGTGGAGAGCCAGGTTGATGTCTTCAGCTCCACATGTGATTCAGAGAGTTTATGTGAATGAAACGTGTGTGTTGCAGAGTGATGCGTACAGCATGTGTCTGATCTGTCATAATGACTTAAGCCAAGGATCAGGAGGGACCAGGGAGCTGCAGTGTACACACACCTTCCACAAAGAGGTAACACACTCACAAAGAACACACTCTACTACTACTGCTGACCTCATTTATCCCTTGTTTTAATCAATCCTTCCTGCTAAAGGAGTTTCTGTTGTGTCTTCCTGCAGTGTATAGAGGAGTGGCTGTGGAGGAAACAGTCCTGTCCAACCTGTCACGTCCAGGTGTGTGTACCTCAGCCTCTCTACTGGAGCTCCACCAGGGTCAAGGTCCCCTGAGACAGGACTGTCTTCAAACAGGTCCTCTGGTTTCATTACCCACATCTGTTACCCATCCTATGAAACTTGGTTACAGCTCAGCTGTAAGTTTTCAGGTGAAAGTTTTTCTATCACTACAGGTCTCTGAGAGCGATCCATGTCTGTCTCCTCATGCTCTGTTTATTGGGCTGGATGAGTTTTTACTGCAAGGCCAACAAGTTCTCTACAGTTCAGCCGGCTGCCTTCAAACCTCACCAAAACCAAAACTACTGGACTCCATCGCCCTGGTTTTACATCAGAAATCATTTTCAGGTGTTATCATTGGTTTTTAAAAGTTTTACAGTGAAAAATCATACAGATCAATCAATGACTCAAACTTACCATGAGTTGATGGTCAAACCAGTTTCTTCCAAAGGATTTCAAAATTTTTCTCCAGATGAAGATCTACTCGGGACTAAAAAACATTTAAAACGTTCTTGAAACCGGATTCATTTTCCTGGCCAAGTATTCAAAGGACTTTTTCTTTATTGAGACAGTATTTTATTTACCAGTTAATTTTGTACTGTTTTCTGACTAGATTTGCTTGTCTGTTCAGCATTTTGAGCTTGTTTTTAAATTTCTCAAAGGCTTGATAAATAAGAAAAGACTTTTATGAAATAAAACTGCAGCTATGGCTGGAAAACACAACTGAATAATGTTGAAGCTGAATTGCAACCACTGTAACCTCATTGTAATGTTTTTTACAGCTTTATCAATGTTATAATGTTGTTGTTTTTTGGTTTGACTGATTACATATGTACGAATATGGATGCCGGCTGCATTTTGCTTTAGCATTGTACAAAGCCTCCGAGGATGTAAATAGTACTTTTATTTTAATAAAGAAATAGCTATTGTAGTTTTATTTGAGGAAATTGTCTTATTTAAGTACAAACAACAAAATATTCTTTATATAAATGTTCGGGGTGAAACAGCGCCTCCCTCTGACGCGTTGTGGCCAGAGGCGGCACTGCAGGCGGCACTGCAGGCGGAAGTGCTGCACCTGTTGAGGTAAAAGTCTGTTCCTCCTGCCGGAAACTTTGACGGGTCACCTGGTCCACCTGGTCCACCTGGAGCCACCGACCCCCGGACTTGCTGGGGAGGTTCTGGACGTTCTGCGGCGGTTCTAGAGGAAGACCGGGTTAATGGATAAACTGAAGCAGGTTCTTGGCGGACAGGACGGCGGCGGAAGCTCGGATGGGAGCGGCATACTGGAGGTGCTGTTAGCCGCTTACTGGGAGGAAACCAGTTAAAAACAATAGAAAAACAGGTTTCAAGCTCCAAACTGGAGTTGGAACTAGACTCGGATATTAAATCAATAGTTTTACATTATTAACCGAGGGGAAGGTTTATTGTTTACTCAGATATAACCTTTATAAATCCATTATGACGATGCTTCAGGGCTACATTTAGCTGTTTTTCACTGCATATCTAAGAATTAATCAATAATAAGATCCAATAACGTAATTCGGTATATTTAACAAAAAACATGTAATCAGAATGTTAAATTAAAGCGAGTCGTATCATCAGAAAATGCTGCTGTTATCGTTTTGAGGTAAGATGAGCTTCTGGTGCCATATTAGGAAGAAAGCAAGAAATATTTAAAAATGTATCCAAAATATGTACAATAAATTATACAAATGAACTTAATGAATGAATTTAAAAGATATATTACAACCAGTAAAATGTAAAATAAAACAAATTTCTGTAGTTTTTGAGGCGTTTGTATTGATACAATACTTTAAAGAGGACAAATATGAAAATACATAAGCTAAGAATTCATTTAATCTGGGTTTTAGCTTCATAAAATTACAGCTGTAGAGATTAAAGTTGATTAATATTAATATTATGCTTATGGCACAGACTTTTTTGGGATGTTCAAACTGAAAAAACACTTAATTTTAGCGTTAGATGGAAAATTCCCAATTTCTTTTCCAAAACATTTGTGTGTGAGAGCAGTCCCAGAAACGATCGTGACGTTTCCTCAGAGTTGTGGCAAGATGAACATAATGGGTCTACATTTGGTCAATATCTAAATATTTTACTGTTTTAATAAGTTGCATTTAAGGTTTTTAATGAGAAATGACATCACGCCTGCAGAGAGCCAATCAGGCGTCCACTCTGGCCTGGGGGACCCGGATGAAGGGCTTCCTCATCTGCTTCATACTGGGGGCCGTCTGCTCCATACTGGTGAGGAATCATTGTCCCTTTACACAACTAATAGCTTTAATATTCCAATGAGGCGAGTTTTGTCCTCTGTCCCTGATGGAGGACATGTTGTGTGTCCAACAGGCTACCTGCCTGCTGTGGATCCCAGGGTTTGGACTTCCTGTGTTCGCTGTCCTCTACACCATAGGAAACCTCTGCGCTCTGGCCAGGTACCAACCAGAACCAACCAGATTTGTGCAGATGTAACTGGGTGTTTATTGCTTTAATACGTAGCTTTCATGTGTCGTCACAGTTCTGCTCGTCAACAGAACCTTGTTATTCACATGAAGGCTTCATACGTCCTTTATAAATCTGTTTAAACCTGACTGTATCCGTCCAAGGACTTCAGGCTCCTCCATGTTTTACTTTCTCTTGGTGTTTACTAGACAGTTAACTTTACTCTAGTAAAGTCTGACATATTTTCATTCTCTATCTCAACAGCAGCCATTGTGTTCATGTATCCAGATTGGTGAAGAGTGTTGATGTGTTTCTTTTTGTTGATCTCGACGCTTTGCGCTGCCTACTAAGATGGCGCAGATCACTTCTGGTTTACGTCCTTTCTGTCTTTATAACTCTTCATGTGAATAATGAGGTTGTGTTGACTGGCAGATTGCCTTCATGTAGCAACAAACACTTAGAAACTTCTATGTGTTTCTGTAATGTCGCCCCCTTGTGGTGAAACTGTTCCTATTGGCTGTTGTTTCAGCACCATGTTCCTGATTGGTCCGTTACGGCAGCTGAAGAACATGTGTGCAAAGGTCCGAGCCTTGGCCACCGTCATCATGCTGGTCAGAACCGACCTTTGGCTCGTTGTAACGGTTCCAGGTTCTAATCCCGGTTCTGATTCTGATGTTGGTGTTTCTGCAGGTCTGTCTGGTTCTGACTCTGTGCGCTGCGTTCTGGGTGAGAATCGGACTCTGTGTGAAAACATCCTGGTTCTGTTGTTGGTTATTAGAACTCTGTGGTTCTGGTTCTGGTTCTGCAGTGGAAGAACAACGGCTTGGCTCTGCTTTTCTGTGTGCTGCAGTTTCTGGCCTTCACCTGGTAAAACACACACAGACACACACACACACACACAGGTTCCTGCCTCCCCTGTCTGACCTCTGCTGTCTGTGCTGCAGGTACGGCCTGTCTTACATCCCATTCGCCAGGTAAGCTCACACCTGAGGCTCCGCCCACCTGGACCCACCTGTGACCAGCTAACCCAGGTCTCACCTGCTGTCTTTTAGGGACGCTGTCATCAAGCTGTTCTCCCTCTGCTTGTAGAGCCACCAATCAGGACGCAGGATGCTGGGGTGTGTATCCAATCAGGAATCAGGGTTTTATTTATTAATAATCACATTTTATTTAATTCTCCATTTTAACATAGAATAAAGCAGCTTTAGTTTCATATTATTGCATTTCAGATTCAGGCTCTTAGAAATGAAATGCTACAGGGCAACCAAGCACAGTTTGAGTAAAAATATGAATCTGATCAAAATAAAAATGAAGTTTATTTAAAACTACCGTGGAGTTTTAGGGTCAGACTAAGAGGATTATAACTTTATTCACCTGTTGTTACTTTATTCTTGTACTGTTGCAACTTTGTTCCCAAATTGTGAAGTTATTCTTGGTTTATTATGAAGTTACTCTCAGTTGTTGCAACTTCACTCTCATAAATCCTTTTAGTCTGACTCTAATTCCACACTAAAAAATAAATGAACATATGAACACGTAAAATTTTCAAGCATCTTGGTCACATTTCTGCTCTTGCTTCAGCTGTTTTATAATATTTAATCTTCAGATCAGAAAACACTTCAGATTTACTGAATTATTCAGTTTGTATCATAATAAAAACATCTCAGTGTCTGAATGTGAGCCAGTTATTAATTATTATTATTAATGTGTTCCTGTAACACGTTCAGTTGGTCCTGAATGGGTCAAATCTGCTCAGGTCACAAAGGTTTTTATTTATGGAACAAACAGAAAGATAAAAAGAATGAATAAATGAAAAACAAAACACGAAAGAAGATAAAATCAAAAAGGTGAAGAAAATGGAAATATGAAGAGGATTTTATTGAATTGATAATAACTGTATTATTTTAATCTATTTATTTGTGATTTGTCTTGATTTTTATTTGGTCCTGTTGTTGTTCCATATCAGCAGGTTTCTATTGGGTCCAGATTTAATTCCTGTGTGATAATTATGTATTTTATTAATACTGAATTTAACCTGACTGTGAAGACCTGGCCTGAGAGAATGAAACATTATTATTATTATTATTATTATTATTATTATTATTATTATTATTATTATTATTCAGCTTTTGCCTGAGAACAAATCCACTAATGTTCCTTTGATCTTGTTGAAGTTTTAACTATTATGGGATGCATTTCATCAGAATTATTTTATTAATTAATTCGTTTATAGAAATGATTGTAAATATTTCCTGCTTTAACAACATTTAATTGATTTATCTTAATATTTCATTGAAATATTTTGATAAATTATTTAAATTTGAGCATTTTGTTCAGGGATCCTCCGCAACTAATATCAGAAACATCTAGCGCCCCCTTCAGTCCCGGTGAGGAAGTGAAAGATGGTTTTATTTTCATAACAACATTTTTCTGTTTGTATGATTTGAATTCATATTTCT
Organism: Gambusia affinis; assembly: GCF_019740435.1. NCBI lineage: Eukaryota > Metazoa > Chordata > Actinopteri > Cyprinodontiformes > Poeciliidae > Gambusia > Gambusia affinis. The sequence continues at coordinate 2,957,650 of NC_057891.1, read as the reverse complement.
GAACCTTCTGGTTTTGGGTCCAGATGGTTTCTCCAGAACCATTTCACCTGTTTTTTGTATTTCCTGTCAGATCTGAATAAATGTATTTTTGAGCCAGAGTGTGTGAGACAGTCATGTTTTCTACCTGAGGTTTGTGTTTACCCGCCTGCCTGCTTCCAGTCGTCTTTATTCCTGCTAAATCCTTAAAGCCAGTAATCTCCTCCCTCCACCTCCGCCCGCTGATTAAAGCCTGACCGCAGATCAGATGTCCACTGTGTGCGCTTCCAGATGTTCTCCACTTGGATTTGACCTATTCTCCATTACATGCTGCTCTAAACAGCTTATGGTGTTTTTCTTCCTCTGCTGGGTGACATTTAAACCTGGAGGAGGGAGAAGATCCAGAGATGACTGAAGCTTCATCAAGGTTTCAGTTGATTAATCCAGATTTGGTCTCTTCAGATCAGATCTTTCTGACACCAGAACATCTATCTGATCTGGAGATCTTTGGTTCACGTGATTCTGAACCATAGCCACTGGAAGAACGAGGTTCCAGTTGGGCGCTGCGGAGAACCGGATTCTTTAGCGCCAACCGTGGCATCGCCCAATGGGCCTGGCCTTTGCTTTCTCGCTTTCTCCCTTTGACTTGGATTGTCTCTGGTTGATTTCTTTTTGACTGGACCAATCAGTGAACAGAAGGAGAAGTTGTGAACGATGACGTTGATTGGTCTGCCTGTGGTTTTAGCAATAGTGGCGGAGGAAGTGAAGGAAGCCGTTCAGTCCTTGTTGGCCATGCCTCCAAATAATGAATGAACATTAACATCCGCCTCGTTTGGATCGGATCAGATGGTTGCTTATAGCTCAGATAAACTTCTAGTGCATTACAATCGTTTCTCAAGGGGCGTAGGACCCGGTTCTGGTTCTCACTGGGCTACATGAGCCCGGTAAGAACGGAGACAAAAGAAGCAAAAAGGCGTCTGCCATCTTGCTACCACACTGTTGATGACATGTTTAGTTCCTAAAAAGGATGAAAAAAGTGTCGATATTCAGAGACATGTGACCCAAACCAGTTCTGGAACCAAAGTTCCTTCTGGTACCAGTGACCCCTCCTCTTATTTTAATGCTGGAGGGTAGAGAAGGTCCATCTGACCCAAACCGGACTGGTTGAGGCTTCACACTGTTTGGGTCACTGTTGAGAAGGTTCTTCAGATCTTCCACTGAAGATCTCAGAGGTTCTAGTTGCGACGCCATCGAAGCTTCTGCTGTCTCTGGTTCCCTGTTTGGTTTGGGTTGAGTTAGTCAAGATTCTGGAGGCTCAACGAGCGCAGAGCGGTCCGATAGTTTGGAGTTTTTTAACGTCTAGAACTTCTTCCGTCAGAGTCTCAAAGGAGAAGAAAAGATTGTTTGATTGAAGAATTCAGGTCAAGATTTTTCTGATTTGCATCAATATTTAAGTTACAGATGAATCTGTGGTTCTGAGCGTTTGGACCGCAGTTCTTCAGAACCATCTCAACCTGTTTAAGGAGGACAGGTTCTGGTTTTGTCTCAGTTATACGAACAGGGTTAATCTCCATGTCTGAAACTAGATTCCAGGTTTTAGTTTCTGGTTTCTCTTCCTGCTCCAGTTTCATATTTTCACATTTTCCAAATAAAACATTTTTTCATCATAAAGTGATTTATATGATGTGTTTTAATTATTGCTGTTCTGGTTCTGGTTCTAGCGGGCGGTTCTGGGCCGTTCAGGGCAGTGAGAGCTGAGCGGTGTGTGTGTGTGTGTGTGTTGAAGTGAGGCGGTGTGTGTTGGGTGGAGCGAGCAGACCCGTGTGCAGCCCGCTCCGGTCAGACCTTCATCCTTACTTTGTTCTGTTCAACACTTTGGATCAGAACCTCTCAGGTCAGTTTCATCTGTTATTTCTATCTGTTCTAGTTCTAGGATGAAAATGTGTTTTTATTAAATTCATCGGAATAAATATGCAAATTTAAAAAGTTAAAAAGAATTTTATTCCTTAGTTTTACACATTTTGAATGTTTTTAAATTCATTAAATTAATCAAAATGAAACATTTTAATTAATTTAATATCTTTACTGAAAGAAACATTAGATGTTTTTAACCAAATAAAAACTGAAATTATCTCCTTACTCTGGAGTTTTTTTCTGTAAATTTGTATAAAATAAATCTTTTAATGATGCGTTTGCCACAGTTTTTCCTCTAAAATCAGATTTTTTTCTTTTCTTCATTTAGTTTAATAACGGTGCAGCTGCAGCGACGCGGCGCTGCCCTGAAAACACTCCACTTAGACGCATTTAATGAGTTTCGGCTTGTTAATTAAACACACAGAATCAGCTTTATGAAGAAAAATATGATTTTAAATTAATGAGCTTTTTTCTCAGATGTTATTTAAATCCACAAAAATGAAGTAAAATCTGTAAAGTGTGTAGAATGAAATTTCCTGAACATGTTTTGCATTTAATAATTTACATAATTTAATATGAATTCTGCATTAATGTTTTTATTTTAATTTGTTTTTATTGTTTAGACATTTCTAGATTATTTTGATCATTTTTGTAGCTTGTGTTTGATTTCAGAAAATTAATCTCACACAGAACTGATATTTAAAGTTATGTTGTGTCAAAATTACATTTCTGGGTTTTAATACTTGAAATAATTTAAATACATTTTAAAAATTCATTGTCTAAATTAGAAGCTGTCTGCCCACATTTAAAAAACACAAATTAAATTATAAATTTCAAAGTAAAGTTTTTCATGAAACAGTTTCAGTGCATTTAATGATATTTAGTTATTACATTAAACCATAATTTAATTATTTGATAAGGTAGAAAATGAGATTTTTTTTATTCATAATAAAATGTAACGGGATGATCTGCATTTCTAGAGCAACAAATTTATTTTAATAAATGAAATGAGTTTAATTTAGTATTTAGAAAAATGTGGGAAAATATTTAAGATTCATACAAAAAGTGAAAATAAAATAAATCAGAAATAGACCAGCTTCTGATTTGTTCAGTTTCTATGACTGAAGGAGTAAATTTTAAAATCAGCATTTAAATGTTTTTATTTGAACATCTTTTTGGTTTCAGGTCAAAAATTGTAATTTTCAAAAAAGCTATTTTTCATTAATTCAGTTAAATAAACTGAAACCTCTGAGCTGTTTAAGTTTTACTCTGTAACTCTGTTTCATCTTCAGCTCATTATTATTAATACTCAGATCAAAGGCAGAGTTTGGACCAGAACCGGAATAGATTTCTGCACTGATCTGGAACCGACAGGAATGATTTAACAGTTTTTACCTGAACTGATTCTCCTCCAGTTTCACTTTTACATGTTAAAATCATAGAAAAAATAACCAGTAAAAATATTTATTAGGAGAATAAAATCAGCCTGATGAAAGAGAATGTTCTGTGGACTGAAGAGACGAGTTCTGTTGGACCTGCTGCAGAACCACATAGATTTTGTTTTATTTCATCTAGAAATAAAACAAAATCTATCATTTCATTAGATTATCAGACCTGCAGGCAGGTATGGTGGTGGCAGTGTCATGCTGTGGGCCTGGACAATAAGAAGGTCCAGGTCTGAAGAACAGTTGGGTTCTGCAGGAGAACGATGATCCAAAGCACAGAAGCAAAGCCATCTCTGCACGTTAGAGTGGCCTAGTCAAAGTCTGGTTTTAAAGTGGCACTATTATGTATTTACCAGATATTTTATAGCAAAATAAAGTAACTAAGTTACCTTCAATTGACATAAAAACATTATATTTATTAAAAAGGACTTTGAAGAAATTTGACTTTGTAATTCAACACCTTTAAATTGGGCCTCTGTCTCTTTAAGAACTCCTGCTCTTCCTGAAGCTCCTCCTCCAGGAAGTCATCCCAACATGGCTCTGTTAATGTTTTACCAGTGTTGCTCTGAGAAGTAGCTCCTATAACTGTTAGCTGTTTTCTAATTGTTGCTGGCTAGTCTGAGGGAGCTGGGTGGGGGAGGAGCTGCGCCTCCAGGGGCGGGGCTAGGTCCACCCAGGTGTTTTGAACAGCTGAATGGTTACCATGGAGATTAAAGGATTTCCCAATACACGGAATAACTTTATAACATGCTGAGAAATAAAAAGGTAATATTTTACCTGATGCTGGCCCTTTAAGACCCAGAATTCAATCGATTTAGAGAAGGGGGTCAAAGTTCCTCCACAGTGAGTTAAAGAGTTGTTACCAGGAATAATGAACACCTGATTGGATCAACAACCTGTTATCAGGCAGAGGGGGTGATTACTTTTGGCTGTAACTCTGAAGACTTCCCCTTTAAGACTCTTAATTGGACGGTAAATGTTGGAGGTAGAACTGCTAATTGAGCTTTTAGTTGCTGGTTGGACCGTCATTAAGACATTAAGGCACAAATGGCTGTTTGAGTATCTCTCACAAACCATTTTGTTTGGCTACTGGACGTTTGCAGACCTGCTGAGCAATTACAGCGCTGCTATTATCCTCCAGGGTGGACGGCTTCTGTGGCTTTTATTTTACTGGACGTCTCAGTAATTCCTGAATGTTAGGAGCTTCTGCAGCCATCAGCCTGCTATTAGACATCAGTAGAAAAGTAATTACTGAAGTTTTCTGAGGTCATAATTACAGCCAACGGCAAATTAAAATGTGGAGAAGGTTCTCAGTGCCTGAATATCTTTCTTTTAAGACCTCTTTTATGAAATTATGCTTTGGTAACTCAATGTTTGGGTCTGCAGATGAAGGTGGAGGGCTTACAGGAGGACGGGGAGTCCAGTTCGGTGTCTTCAGTAGGCCGTGGTTCTGTGGGGTCGACGTGCGCCATCGCGTCCGCCGAGCGCTGCATGTCCCGGCTGCTGAGCGCCGTGGAGAGCGAGCTGCAGGCCGGCCGGGAGAAGGGCGACCCGACGGAGAGGGAGCTGAAGGTGACCCTGGAGGACGCCGAGCTGTGGAGGAAGTTCCAGCTCATCACCAACGAGATGATCGTCACCAAGAACGGACGGTAACTCTAGGACTCTGGTAGGAGAGGGTCGTCTGTTGGGGAGAGGAGTCCTGACTTCCTGTATTCAGCAAAATAACTAGATTCTGTTTAGGTCAAAGGTCTTCAGCAAGAAGGCGACCATAAGATCTGATAGGATGTTATTTAGTCATAATAAATGGATCTAGAGTCTCACTGCTCCTGTGTCTGGAAGTCCTGATAGGAGTTCATAGGTAGAACAGATGCAGGAGTGGAGAACACCGTCCCAAAGTTACACTTTCAGGTCTCAAACAGGTTCTGTCTCTTCTGATCTCTTTGTTCACCACTTATACATACCAATGAGACATTTTGGAAATGTCTGATGTCTAGAGGATCTTTCAGAAGACATTTTCTAGGATGTAAAAGTTTTTATTGTAATTATTTTCATGCTTTTGAGGTCATTGTTTCCTCTGACGCGGGATGACCCTCCGGTTGACCTCTGAGACGTACCATCCGGTCTGCAGGTCAACCTTTCTCTGGTTCAGAACCAGTGTCCCAGTTTTTATTTTCAGACCAGTTTATTTGAGCTGGTTCTGTTTGAGAGCTTATAAATTAGTTGACCTTTGACCTTAATCAGGCTGTTTGTACTTGAGGAACCTGACCAGATGAAACAGTTTCTGTAATTTCTTCTAAAGATAAAAACGTTGAATTTCAGAGTTGATGAAAATAAAGTAAAGACAGATTTTTCTGTTTCCTTTAAACATAATCTGATCATAAATGTTTAATATTGTTGGATTATTTGGGGTTTTCTGGTGCTGAAGCCTCCTGTCTGTGCTGTTAACTGGGGTTATTCATTAGTCTCGATAGCAGCTGCCACCGTCACCTCAGTGCGATTTATTTAGTCTGTAGAGTTATTTATTTATTTAGTGCAGAGGCGTGCTGACCGGGCCGCCCTGCGGGGGGCAACACTCCATTTACACCTGCAGGACGCCACTTCAGCCGCTCTCACTGCTGGAGAGCCGCGCTGATTTATTTTATCCTGATTGTTACTCAGCTGCAGCAGATCAAAGTTTCTACATCAGGTGGTTCTAGTCAGACGAAGAGCAGAAAGTTGATTTAGTTTATTACTGGGTCTGTCATAATAACAAATGATAAATTGGCCCAGAAGTTATTATGATAAACGATAATATTGTCATTTTGAGATCGTTTTTATGAAGAACTCATCCCTAAAGATCAATAATCTTTGAAATCTTTAAACTGAGAAACATTTTAAATATCCACAATTAATAAACAAAACAACAAATAAGCTAAATAAAATTCTTCAAAAAAAATGGTTTAGTTGAGACCAAAACACCAAAGTGAAGATTTTATCATCCAGTTTTTAGTAGAAGAAAAAATTATTGAGTTTGTTTTAATTTATTGATTATTGTGACAGACCTATTTATTATCTATTCATCATCATCCATCCATCCTGGTTCTGTTCTGGTACTGGAGAACATCTGGACTCTCCACATCTGGTTCTGGATTTTCATTATAGTTCAGTTTTAATTAGCTGTGAGATTTTGTTTTCATAATTCAGTTACTTTTTATTATTTTTAGTTAAATATTGCTGAGTTTTTATTAGTTTACACTTTAAGGTTTTTCTCTCTCTGGTTCATTTCTTGGTGCAGAATTCAAAAAGGTCAAAGTATTATTATTATATTTACGTCGATAAATGGGTGATAAATAATCAGGAGAAGATACGATTTTTAAAAACTGTATTTAATTATTGTTGGACAACAATCTAACTCTGGTGTTTTCTCAAAACTTTGTGGTCAACATTTTTTAGTGTAAACGCAGCCAGGAGGATCACAGGTCGCCGTGATTTACTGACAGTCGATTTAAACTGTGTGAAAAAAATATTTCAATTCAAAAGGCTAAAAAATAAAACACAAAACGTTTTATCTATAATTTCAGAATGTTTTGGTTTTATAAACTAGGTATAGTTTTTCCCCATAATTGTTGTTTTTATTTTTATTTATGAAAATGTTTCAGTTTTTGTTTTTCTTTAGCTTTAGTTAGTTTTTGTAACTCGGTCTAGTTCTGTGTTCCCTCCAGAACTTCATGGATCTGGTCTCTCCCAGTTCTGATCCCTGCTCTCTCTCTCTCTGTCTGTCTGTGTGTGTGTGTGTGTGTGCAGCCGGATGTTCCCGGTTCTGAAGGTCAGCGTGTCGGGTCTGGACCCCAGCTCCATGTACTCCTTCCTCCTGGACTTCGTTCCGGCCGACACCTGCAGGTGGAAGTTCGTGAACGGGGAGTGGGTGGCGGCGGGCCGGGCCGAGAGCCGGGCCGAGGTCAGAGGTCAGGGGGGCATCTACATCCACCCGGACTCGCCGAACTTCGGGGCCCATTGGATGAAGGCGCCGGTGACCTTCAACCGGGTCAAACTGACCAACAAGGTGAATGGAGGAGGACAGGTGAGTCAGTCCAGGTTTTACTCTGTTCTTTATTTTTTCTGATTTGATCTTCAAATAGTTTTTCATTTGTTTTCTATTAATCTGTTAATTATTTTTATTTCCTGCCTTCATTTTAATTTTAATCTGTTATTTTTAACTATTATTTATTCTTTTTTATTTTACTGTTTTGTTCTTTTATTTAACTGAATCACCAGATGATAGAATTGATCTTCTTCATGATTTTCTTTTCTATTTTTATATATTTATATTTTATTTTTGCTCACAACGTGTCCAGCTGCCTTTCTTGGTCGAGTCGTTGTGAAAGAAATTTTGCTCTTAATGGGATTTTATCTGGTTAAAAAATGTTTTTCATATATTTATATTTTTCTTTTCTTCACACTGTTTAATTTTTAATCAGTTCCTTGTATTTGTGGATTTATTATTTTAGTTTTACATAATCTGTTTTAGCCATAATTATCTCAGTCAAGTTTTAGTTATTATTTTTGGATCATAGTAGTACGTTAATTGATTTTTAATTTTAATTTTGATCATTGATTTGTTTTTATTTCCTTAATTTATTTTATATTTCTGGAAGACACAACGTCTTTAGCGGCTGTTTTCGTTTCTCCATCGTCGTTTCAGTGGATCTTCGTCGACTTTTCTTCCTCTCTGACTTCTTTCCTTCTCTCTTCTCTTCTTCTCCTCTTCTTTGTTCTTCGCCTCTCTTCTTCTGTCCATTAGCTTCTCTCTGCTCTCGCTGTATTATCCTGGAGTGGGCGAGAGACCACCACCTCTAATGAGCCACTTCAGTCCCTCTCCTCTTTCACTTCACCTGTTCACCCCCTCGTAACCACGGGAACGGGATAAACAGCTCTTAATTGGCCGGCAGCAGTTTAATGCACTTCCTGTGGAGAGCTGTTGAGCGCTCGCCGCGGCCTCCACGTACACACCGAGTCTCTGCAGGACAAAATTGGCAGTAATGTTGTTTATATTTACCCCATTATCCAGTCCAAACATGACACGCACACACCGGGCCGTAATGCAGCGCTGGAGCAGAGAGCTCGGCCATAATGAAATAATTGCTCAGCTTATTTGTACATTATGGTAATTATGTTTTTTACTGGGAAATTAATTTAGCCATCATGCTTCAGATGGACGAGGTAAACTATATTCAAACGGAGCCCACACACACTCAGCGCCGGGGTCACATCTGAAGCCAGCCTCTCAATCTGAATAGAAAACAGTTTGTTTTTGTGCGCTGGCCCGGACGACTCGGATTGGTTAATTGGGCCTCGTTAGTCAGGGGGGTGACGGGGAGTTGAATACGAGAGAAAACAGATGGATAAAAGAGAGCCGGGGCCAAAAGACAAAGATGGCTCCCGTCCACGAACTCTGCTGAACGCAGCCCGACTCTAAACTCCAGCTTCCTGCTTCTAATGGACCCACAAGTACAAAGTTCTGCCCGCCTGTCAGACGAGTTCAGGAACTTCTGTCATGTTGACAGGGAGAACAGACCATAATACTAACAAACAGCTGCAGCTGGACACAGACTGGCAGGAAATGGTTCCAGAACTGGTTCAAATCTGGATCTGTTGACCATCCTGTGTAAAGCGGTACCGATCAGGAGGTCTGCTGGATTTCTGGAGGTTCTACAGTGAGAACAACACAGACCTTCAGTAGAGACGTCCTGTCTGTCAAACTCTGGTTTCTTTGGGATTTTCATAAATTTGGTTGAAGAAACTGGAAGACACAACGTCTTTAAGACAAGATGTTGGTAAACAGCGAACATTTCCACCAGTTCTGTTCAGTCCAGTTTAATCCAACTGCAGTTTGTTTTCATGGATAGTCCGATTCACTAATGGAGGTGTGAATTTGTATCAAACTTTGATCTCTGGTCCACGTACAAACATTGGACTTGGTTCGGTTGAAGTGAACTCTGATGTGGTTCCAATACCCAGCGGACCAAAGACCGCTCCAAAATCAGGAAGAGAATTTTAGTACAAGGCATTCTGGGTAAATACAAACAGAACAAATGCATTAGCTTAGCATGGTGTTAAACAAACACAAGGCACAAATCCTTCAACCTCTAAAATCTGATGCCACTCCAGTTTTGTTTAGATTTCGTAAAAAATAAAGTTGTGCTCAGTGTCTTCTTCAGATGCTTTTGTGTCGTTAACGTCAGTAGCTCGTGGTGCAGCGCCCCTGCAGGTGAGGAGGGGAACAGGTTGCTCAAAGGGTTGGTTGGTTTGACTCGGTGGACCATCTATGTGAAAACAAAAACTTCAGAACTCAGAGCAGCTTCCAGACCAGAGACCAGTTGGGTCCAAACCATGCACCTTGTCAAGGTGCTGTAATTCCTCCAGTGGCCACCAGGTGGCAGTCTTCAGGTGAACCTGTGTTTGTTCCAGATCATGCTGAACTCCCTCCATAAGTACGAGCCACAGCTGCACATCGTCTGTGTGGGCTCCCGCCACCGCCTGGTGTCCAACGTCTCCTTCAGGGAAACGCAGTTCATCGCCGTCACCGCCTACCAGAACGAGGAGGTACGACGCCATGCTGACCCTCACTGGTTCTGTTCATTACCACTGGTCCTCACTGGTCCACCTCCTTCTTTAATGTAGAAATAATGCCCTTTCTGTTGGTTAAACTGTTTTTTATTTAAGTAATGGTGTGATTTCTTCCTTCTTGTACTCAGATCACGGCTCTGAAGATCAAATACAATCCGTTTGCTAAAGCTTTCCTGGACGCCAAGGAGAGGTGAGGCACAGCACTGAACTTCCTTATTTAGTTAGTTCTTCTATTTAATGGAAATATTACAAAATGTGGCTCTACACATGAAATTAAAAGGATCACAATCTGAAGTTTTTCTGAGAAAACATTCCAGAAATAGTTTTTTTAAATTGGAATAAAAATTTTCTGAATGAATATATAAGAATAAAGGAGAAGTTTCTCATTTCCATGGCGGTTGGGTCTGTAGTAAATGGCAGGCGGCTGCTAAACGGGCTCGGTGTTTCTCACCTGGTTATCAGAGCCCAGGTGATTAGAGCCTCATCGTCATCTTCATCATCGCCACGGCGACAAGTGACACCGATAGCTGACGCCTGATTCGTCCTCCTCAGGAACCCAGCTGGACGGGTTCTCCAGGACGCTGCGGAGAGCCGGGTCGGAATCCAGCCCTGTGAGTCCTCATTGATTATTGATCAGAAATAAATCCATGAAATAATGTTCAATACAACACGCGACTGAGGACAGAAACATCGAGTTCATTAGCTAAATAAGAACAATATCATCACTATAATGACATTAATATTATTTATTAGAGGACAGAAAATGATTAATAACCAATATTATTGATAATGGATTTAATTTTCATAATTATTTTAATTTTGTGTGAAACCATCTGAACCGGTACTTTATGACTGTTGCTTCTTTGTTGGGAAAAAATATTAGAGATATAATTAAAAGTAATAATTTCTGCTTCTGTTTTAATCAATAAATTGTTTTCAAAATACATGAAAATTACAAGAAGATCATAATAATATGCGTACTTCTATAAAAAGGTAAGGTATATGTTTTATGTAATTATAATATATAGATAAATTGTGAAATCATCATAGAATATAACATAAATATTATTAATTAAAACAATATTAGTCATTATATGCAAAAATTGTTATATGATGATGATGATTATAATAATAATAATAATAATAAAGGAATTTTGTCTAATTATATTATACACATACATTATATAACATGTTTATATTACAAAATCTTAGAGTTATATATTATGTGCTAATATTATTATAATAATATTAAAAGTTTTAGTCATATAACATATAATATAACAATGTAATATATATCTTATGTAATTATAGTACATTATGTACAACATTATAATATATTCTAATAATATAATAAATATTAATAATAATAACCTTTTTAATGTTATATATATTTTAATATTCTCAGGTTTATCACCTGAATTTCCATTTTTTCTACATAACTTGATTCATCAGGTCAATAATATCTTACTGTCATGTTCATGTTTAGAGATTCTCCTAAACATGCAGAATGTTTAGGAGAATCTCTCCTAAACTCCTTCTCTCCTTCCTCCTCCTCACTGTCGATTTGATGTTCTGTAAATTTGATGTTCATTCAGATCGTTTCATTCGTTCTCCAGTCATCACTGATTATTGATTATCTCCAGCTTGAACAGATTGATCAGTTTCTGATGTCGGTCTCAGGTTGGCCGCTCTGCTCAGCAGGAGGGGGCGGAGCCTTCTCCTACTCCAGCAGCCTGCCGCTGGCGTCCCATCATCACCATCACCATGGTTACAAACCCCCCAGTTACCCGGGGAGACACACACCTTACCCCACGGCCTACCTCCCGCACCGCCCACACTCCTCAGGTTACACCTACGGAAACATTTCATCTGTATTTAATATTTTGTTTGATATTCAATGTTAGAAATATTTAAAAATCTTATTTTTCTCAACAACTATCAGTTAACTAAAAATTATTGATTTGTGGTAAAAGATTTACTTCATTTTACAGACATTTTTGGTAAACATAATTTATCAAATTTGAAGTTATATGTAGAGCTGAGGAATGATTGAACCAGGATCAGTTTCTATGTAGAACCAGGATCAGTTTCTATGTAGAACCAGGATCAGTTTCTATGTAGAACCAGGATCAGTTTCTATGTAGAACCAGCATCAGGATGTAAACATTTTTCCGTCTGTTGTGTTTTCCAGTGAACCTGATCTCTGAAGGTGTTCCAGTTCTTCATGAAGGTTGGAGCGCTGCTTCTCCCCGTCCTGCCTCATCTTCCTCCTCCTTCTCTCCTTCCTCCTCCTCACTGTCGATGACCAGCGGTGCGCCGTCCTCACAGGCTCCTCCCCCTCCTCACAGCTCCAGGTGAGGCCCCACCCACACCTTGACCCCTCAGACCTGAGCTCAGGTGTAACGCAGGTGTGTGTGTGTGTTTGTGTGTGTGTGTGTGTGTTTCCAGCCAGTATCCGTGTCTGTGGACCGTCGGATGCTCTGAGATAAGCCCCTCCCACTCTCCATGTGCTACCCTCCATGGACCAATCAGCAGTGAGAACGTCATCCAGCCTGCTGGCCATGGGAGAGTGGGCGGAGCCGGATGGTCACCTGGCCCCGCCCACTCTTTCTGAGAAGGAAGCTAATCGGACAACTAATGTGAAACAATCATGCAGATGTTTTGTTGGAAATGATAAAATCATGATGACGTTTTATTATTTTTAAAAATGAGCTTAATGTAATTATTGTGAGCTACGTTTCCAAGGCAACATCATTCCATAATAAATCATGTGAATCCAGCTAAATAAATAAACTGTATCGTTCACATTTTGTCAGAAATATAAAGTGTTTGTAGGGAACATAAATCCTGCGGTGCAACATCCAGATAAATATTATTCATGTAGGTGATTAATGCTTTGTGATAAATGTGTCTCGTTCTGATGACATGATTACATTTTACCTTGTTTAATAAATTAAATAGTCCTGATGTTGAGTTGTAAGTATGAAGTAACCTTTTGGCGCCCTCTGGTGTGCCAATTGTGCTCGTCTTCTTTTATTCCGATGTTTCTGTGCGAAAAATATAAACTTTAAATGTATAAATTAATCTGCAAAAGAAAGAAAAGCTGTGATACGACTTTTTGCTTAGCTGATGAAGAATTTGTTGATGTTATTTTGTCTTCATGAATACAAAGAGGAAATAAGAGCCGTAATTGCTGCAGTTATGTTGTAAGATTTTCACTTAATAAAAATATACACATCTGTAGGCTTTATTCTTTATTCTTGTAGTTTTTATATCATTTTTCATCTGGCAGTGTAAGGACAACAACAAATAGTTCCAGATGCTTTTTAATATTTTTTTTCAATTGTAATTTTACTTTAAATTTAAATTTAATTATTCACAAATGTCTTTATTATAATTTTTGATAAAGATGGACAACGGAAGACTTTTATTTTGACAGTACTACTTCCGGAAGCAGTTTTGTCCGTCATTAGAAACTATCCGTGTTTCCGACTGAATGGACGGGAGTTTCATGGCTTGTTTTTCATCTTACTGCTTCATTTAAAGGTCTGCAGTTTTTTTTATTTATTGTTTGGGTCGCCATGAGTGTTTAACTTCCATTTACAATCCGGCACCAGCCGGTTTTTACCGGTTTATACGCTAAATGTAAATACAAATAAATACAGAGCATTATCACCAAACCTGGTTCACATTACTGAGGTTTTGGTTTTAGGGAAAAGCTTAAGAGCTTCAACATGTTTTTAATGACTGTTTTTATTAATATGATACGTGGTTTTGGTTTCGGCTTTATTTTTTCTTGTTTTAAATGAAGTGTAAATAAGAAAACAAGAAAAACAGCGCTGCGTTAGCAATTTGCTAATTAGCTCGTTATAAATGACCAAATAAATAATGTGCTTTTGTTACAGCTCGTGTGGATTATATAATCAATAAAATATTAGAAATGAGTCATATTTAGGGAGTTAATTGTATATTGGAATGGAAAAAAAGCAAAAACACTGCAGTAAATGCACACATGTTCAGCTGTGAAGCACGGTAGTGGTAGCATCATGCTGTAGGATGCTCTTCTTCCAGTTAGACCGGAGGTCACATCTTTATTCCTTGAGGTCAGAGTCCTGCAATTCCTAGGTGTGTCTCTGCTATAGCATGCCTGACTCCAGTATTAGCTCATTAGCAGTCTGAATGCTAGTGAGACAGTTTAAACATTTAGTTTGTGTGTAGAATGAGAGATGCATCTGAAAGCTACACTACAGACTGCGGCACAGTCAAAGTCCAGATTTTAAATCACCTAATCAGTGTTGCACGTGTTTTCCAGGTGGGAACAGCTCCTAATCAGCATGGCTCACATCACAATAAACCAGTACCTGCAGCAGGTGACCTCTGACCCCCAGTCTGGCCTCACCTCTCCTGTCTCCCTGGTCCTTAAACGAACTCTGTTCTCCTGCAGATCAACCAGGCCATCGAGAACCATGAGGGCTCCTTCTGCGCTGAACTGCTTTCCTTCAAACACCCGCACGTGGCCAACCCCCGTCTGCAGGTAAGGCCCCGCCCACCACAGAGTCAGGGTTGCTAGGATACAGCCTCACCTGTGTGTGTGTGTTCAGCTGGCCAGTCCGGAAGAGAAGTGCCAGCAGATTCTGGAGCCGCCGTATGATGAGATGGTGGCGGCTCATCTCAGGTGAGCCTTCCAGCTCGGTTATTGATTACTGATGTCTGGCGGTAAAAGTTTTATTTTATTTTTTTTTATCTTTATTGAAAAACTGCATGAGTCCAAAAAACATTGAAACGTACTGCTGTCTGAAAACCTGTTTTCAAAATGTAGAAGTATTTTTATGTATGTTTATTTATGTAGGTTTTCTACCTGTATGTTCCAGGTGTACGTACGCCGTGGCCAATCACGACTTTGTGGAGGCGTACAAGTTCCAGACGCTCGTCGTTCAATATCCTTTCTTTAGAGCTGATCTGTGTGTGTTTGGACGAATGATAATTAGCCAACTGTGTGACCCTTGACCCCTGACGTCTTTCCTGAGAGCCTTCCAGTCCCACAAGGAGGAGAACTGGTGAGTAACTGCCGTGAACACGCCAACCATGAATGCAGCATCACTGATGTGTCTGTGTTTCAGGGCTCTCCCCGTCATGTCTGCCGTCACTCTGGACCTCCGGATATTCGCCAACAATGTGAGGCCCCTCCCCCACCTGCTGCTGAACTGTTTCCCAGTGGTTCCCAGCTGACTGGGTCAGTGGTTCTGCTGGTTTCTCTTTTTGTCTCCAGGCGGAGCAGCAGCTGCAGAAGAAGGGCAAAGGTCAACCGGGGGAGATGCTGGAGAAGGCGGCAGAGCAGCTGATGAGCTGCTTCAGAGTCTGCGCCAGCGACAAGTCAGTACCGCTCCGTTCGGACCCGCTCTGTGGTTCTGGTTCTGTCAGACGGCCGTGTTCACGTGTTCTGTTCTGACCCGCCACAGTCGAGCCGGCATCGACGACTCCAAGAAGTGGGGGATGATGTTCCTGAGCAACCAGCTCTTCAAGATCTACTTCAAGGTCCTGAGCTGGGTCAGAACCAGGGGGTTTGGGTCAGAACCGGTCAGGCTAACGTCTGATTGGTTCTCCTGCAGATCAACAAGCTCCACCTGTGCAAACCTCTGATCCGAGCCATTGACAGCTCCAACCTGAAGAACGAGTACAGCCCAGCCCAGAAGGTCACCTACAAATACTACGTGGGCCGCAAGGCCATGTTCGACAGTGATTTTAAGACGGGTAAGTTCTGGACGGGTTCTGGGGGTTCTGGAGGTTCTGGAGGTTTTGTAGGAGAAACGCTGACCTGTTTGTGTTCAGCTGAGGAGCTGCTGTCGTTCGCCTTCGACCGCTGCCACCGCTCCAGCCAGAAGAACAAGAGGATGATCCTCATCTACCTGCTGCCGGTCAAGATGCTGCTGGTCAGGAGTTCCACTGGATCATCCCGGATCGGAACCGGCACAGGACCTGTTCTGATCCACTGAGTCTGATGACCTGGAGCTAACCCGGTTCTGGTTCTGGTTGTGTTTCAGGGCCACATGCCGACTCACCTGCTGCTCAGGAAGTACGACCTCATTCAGTTCGCTGACGTCACCAAGGCTGTGAGGTAAGCAGGGAGGCGGGGCAACCGCAGCAGGAAGTGATGTCATCCAGAGTCACGTGACCTCGGTGTGTTTCCCAGTGAGGGGAACCTGTTGCTGCTGAACGAGGCGCTGTCCAAACACGAGACCTTCTTCATCCGCTGCGGGATCTTCCTCATCCTGGAGAAACTCAAGATCATCACCTACAGGAACCTCTTCAAGAAAGTGTGAGTCTGACGCAACAGCAACATGTTGACCAACAAACAACGGCAACCAAGTTGACATGTAAACAACCACCATGTGTCCAGACCCCACTTCTGTCCCAGATCTCAGTTGTGAGGTTTTCTCTGTCCTTCCAGGTTGTTGTTCTGGTTTGCAGCTCCTGGGTTTCTGGGTCTGACATGTAGAAAGGCGTCCTGGTTTCAGTGGATCATGTTTTGTGACTCTGATGGATCTGTTTGTGTTTGGTTGCAGGTATCTGTTGCTGAAGACCCACCAGCTGCCCCTGGACGCCTTCCTGGTGGCCCTGCGGATGATGCAGGTGGAGGACGTGGACATTGACGAGGTGCAGTGCCTCCTGGCCAACCTCATCTACATGGTGAGCGCGCTCAGACATGGAGCCACACCTGAGTCCAGGTGACATTCAGCAGCCTGACTCTGGTTCTGTCTCCTTTCAGGGTCACATCAAAGGTTACATCTCCCATCAGCACCAGAAGCTCGTGGTCAGTAAACAGAACCCCTTCCCTCCGCTCTCTTCTGTCTCCTAGACTACATTACCCACAATCCCTCTGAGGAGACTCTGATCTTTTATATGTTTCTTTGTGTAAAAACCTTGTTGAATAAAACACTTTTTGGTTTCTAGATGTTTATGGCAATCTGGATTATTTTATTGTGATGTTTTCTTAAAAAATGACAACAAACCAAGTTTTAAAAGGATTTATTTATCATCCAGTATTATCTATAATCAGTATAATCTATCAGTTCTGTGTTAAATCAGACTCAACAAATTTCCAATATTAATGAGGTCATTAAATCGCTGAGCGTCCAATAATTTAACGTTGAAGTGAATCGGAACCGTTGCGTTCTCAGCGGACCTCCGGGTATTCGCTGACCTGCGGGGTCATGTGATCCTCTGGCGCCTGCAGCCGCGGCCGGATCCAGTTCAGGTAGCGGGACACCTTGGTGAACACCTGACCGCGGCAGTCTAAGGTCGGAGACATCAGCAGCCCCGTCAGGAAGGCTGTTCCTTTCTCCACCGTGACGACCGCCGACCCCGGCAGCAGACCGCCGCACTGCAGCCTGCTGCCACCTGGTGGCGACACATGGTGTTGCTCCTTTAAGCTACGTTTGGAGTTTTCTGCTTCGCTTGACGACCTGGTGGGAAGGTTTTCAGTTTGAGTCCGGTTCCGGTTCAAAGCCGATGCTTTCTGAGTCACATTTAGCCTTTCTGGAGATCCGGTTTTGGGACGCGCCGATGGTCCGGTTCTTCTCGACCCGCCGTGGTTCCTCCTCCTCATGCAGAACATTTTGTTGCTCAGCGACTGCGAGACATTCAGCTCTCCTCGACATTCGTCCAGCGTCATGTAGACCAGCTCCTGGTTCTGGCCACGCCCCCTCCTGTCAGCCAATCCCGTCCTCCCAGAATGCATCAGGATGTTTTCACTGAAGTCCTTGGTGGGCAGGCAGAGGTGGGAGAGAGCGGGGCCAAAGGTCATGGGTGTGTCCAGCTCCAGCAGGGCGAGGTCAAAGTCGTGGTGATCAGATCGGAAACGTTCGTGGAGGAAGAGCGCTTGGACCTGGAAGACCTTCCCGTTACCTAGGAGACAAAATGCAAGAGGTAGAGTCATCTTTAATCTCTGTTTAACGTAGATAATCTGAGTTTAACAGAACCGTCTCTAACAAACACAACTCAGTGATGCGTTTGAATCCTTTATCCACTTGTTAAAACATTATTTTGTTGATCCAAGCTTTATGTTCTTCCAGACTTTCCCCTGGTGGGAACGAAACAGAACCAACAGTCAACTCCAAGTGAGAGAAACAGGCGAAGGACAGCAGCCATCGTCATCACAAGGACCAGCAGCTCTCGGTGTATTCATGGATTTGCAGCAAACATTTATAAAAGGTAAGAAGATTTGCATTCATATTCTTCATGAGTAAGAAAGATTAGTAAGGTGCATTATGGAGAAGGAACGCCTCTAATCACTAGGAAACATTGGGGAAATTGCTGCATTTTAGTGTATCAGTTTGTTTATTTCATCATCAGATTTGATCTCTGAGGAAAATCTTTGTTATTCCACCTCTTCTATTATTTTTGTTGCTATAGTTGAAAAGATGTTTGAATAAAACTGGATAAAGCTTTCAGACTGGAGCAATCAAGGTTGTAGTACCTGTGACAATGGAGAAGTGTGAGGGTCGGAGGTCGTCTGCTGAGTTGAGGAAGAGGCAGCGGGCGGCGGTCAGGATGTACCGCCGTCCGAGCACGACTCCGCCACACAGCTCCACCCGGCTGCTGTTGATCAGGGACACCTGCAAACATGAATCAAACCCACCAGCGGCCGCGTTTACTAATCTGAATGAGTCTGGGCTTTACGGATTGGCTGAGAGCTCGTTACCTGCCAGGGGCAGTTTCCATGGCGACAGATTGAAGTGTTGGTGTCATGGACTCTCCCACAGGGAAACTGGACTGTGGACAGAGAGACACAGTTATTCCCCCAGTCTGAGCTGGTTTGGGAAGCGATGCCTTGCTGGGGGGTTTTCACCTTCAGGCTGGCAGCTCCGCATGTCGCTCTGTAGTTCGAATCCCGACATGCATGAGCATTTGTAGGAGTGGAAGTCCGCCGTGCACAGCTGGTGGCATGTGTTGGAGCCTTGGGTCGGACACTCTGCTATCGCTAAGAGAGACGCTGTTGGATGAAACGGTTTGAAAACCACCGACGCCCCCAGCTGTGGCTGCGGCCTTACCTGGAGCTTTGTACTGAGGCTCCAGCAGCTCCTGCTCTGCAGCTTCAACTGGACCCAGTTCACAGATGTGTCCATAGTTGGGGGGGCTGCAGGCGCAGGAGAACCCCCCCACCTTATCCGTGCAGTTCCCCCCATTGAGGCAAGGGTTGGGAAGACACTGGTTTCCGTCTTGGAGCGCCGAAACAGATTCAGAACTTTAGAAACTGGAGGTCCAAGAAGAAGTTCGATGAATGTTGTCCTGGATCAGAACTCACCGTAGTAGATGGTCCAGAAGGATTTCTGTAGACGAACAAAGATTGGTTAGAATCAAAGGTCCAACGTCTCTGACTCGGCTTTCCTTCCTTGGACCCACCGTGCGCTCATCATCTTCAAACACTTCCCGCGCCTCCTCGTAGTTACACAGCTCCTCGTAGCACTCCCTCTCCAGGTTCCCCTGCAGGATCTCCTCCAGGAGGAACTGGTTGGCCCGTTTGGATCGCAGGAACACGGCCTGCGCCCCAGGAGCCACACGAAACCCTGGAAAAAATGAGAAACCCCAACTAACGCTGCAGCCAACTGGTCCTGATGGCATTAGGTTAAAAATATGAACCAAAGCAAAATAAATAACAATCATTTTAAATAATTTTAGGTAATTACAATCACATTATTTGAACAACTGGCCCTCGTAAGACCACAGAGTTTAAATTGATCCATTTTCTTACCGTCACTTTGACTGAACACCTGAAGGAAACATCCCAGAAGACAGACGGCGAGGAGAGACTCAGACATGATGTGGACTGCCATTACACTGACAGCACTGCTCACACACAACAAATACACACATGCATCCACAGCTCAGCTGGACTCAACAGCTGGACAATCCACTCTAATGCAATGATTCTCCCTTTCTTTCATATTCCAGCTAAATGTGGTGGAAAACCTCTGGAAATCATCTCTGTTGTGTTCCAGTAAAGCGTTCAGTGGGACAGAAACAGTTTTCAGGGATGGTTCTGCTCTGGTGGTGGACTCTGTTCCCCTAAATCACACAAAGAGGCTCTGGACAGAGCTGGCTTGTTTATTTCAGGCAAACATCCCAGAAATCAATCATTTAGTATCATCCAGAGACGCCAGTGCTCAGAAACTGCTGAAAGATAGAAAACCACATGCTACAAATTAAACTTGGACAAAAAAAGCATAAATCATACTTTATCACAAGATTAAGTCCAAATTTTACTTATTAACATTTTTATGCAGTGTTGAGCAGTGTTAAATAAAAAGTTAGCTGACTGTAACTCTAAAGCACTAATTATAAATATTAAATTCACAAACACTAAAGCACTGAACAATATTTAGCTGATGCTAATGCGCTTTTTCAATGCAAATTATATCTTCCCAGAAAGACTACAGTCTTCGAACACCAATTTAATTTTGACATAATTTACCTATAATGTCACTAAAGATTGCATTTATATCTTGTTCTCTACTGAATTTTATTTTGTTGATGTGTTTCTTAAAAATAACATCATGATTATAGACATCTACCTACTTAAATAGTTAATAAATAGTCAATAACCAAATCTTCAACTCAAGTGTCAAACTTTATTCAACTGAAAGTTTTCAAAACAGCCAAAAAATGTATTATATTTGTAAAAAAATAAACAAAACAAGACAGTGTTTCTTAGTTTTTGTTTCTATAATTCAAATCTTTATTTTAGTCACTGGATTATACAAAATACAGAAAAACATTTTTTTGACTAGACTAATCTTAATAGTGTTATTAGTTCTGGCAGCTACTGTAAGATGTATTTGCTACAAATGCTTCAACTAACAAGATTTTACTTTTATTAGTCGGTTCCATAACAAAACCAAAACAACACTGAAAGCCCAGGAGCCTAAACTAACAGCCCTGAGGGACTCCTCTCCATTAGCATGACGTATTTCAGTAGAAAGTTTCCATGTGTCTGAATTACAGAGGTACAGGAGTTGCTGGATGATTACCGTCTACAGACGGAACCGTTTGACGGCGCCGTGGTGCCTCTTCGTCCTGGTACCGCGCTTCTCTATCGGCGTCAGCTTCTTGATGCCCTCTTTGATCCAGCGGTTGAACTTAGACACTTGTGTGTAGATGCCAAACTTTCCTTTGTGGGTGTGACCTTTGCCCCAACTCCTGATCCCGGTGATGAAGAAGGTGCCATGGTAACGTGTGACATGCGGGCCGCCGCTGTCGCCCTGAAAGGAATCTTCCCCCATTGAGTCGTAGCCGGCGCAAAACATTCGTAAGGAGATGCTGAGCGGCGTTGAGTCCATGCAGGTTTGCCAATCCACGTAGGGCAGAAAGAGGCGTTGTAGGATGTCAGACGGTTGACCCTCACCGAGATATCCAAAACCGCTGACCAGCGCATCCGGCTGCCGCATCAGAACCTGCATGATCAAGACCAGATTCCTAATGTCTCAGAAAATACTGAATAATCTTTAGTCACTGACGCAGTAAAAGGTTTACCTTCTCCATGAAGTCTGGCTCCGGCATGCAGGCTGGCAGCATGTACCTGGTGAACCTGATGGGCGTGGCTAGTTTTACCAGAGCAACGTCATTGAAGTAGGTCTGTGGGCTGTAACCATGGTGAGTGACGATGGCGTCCGCCACATGCAAGGCTTCGTTACCACCACTGTGGGACGTGTTGAAGACACCTGGATACAGATTAGCGATATTGGAGTTATATAAGATATCCTGTAGTCCAAATTAAATCAAGATGTTTTGAACTGTTCACTTTATTCAAGACGGTTCTGGTATTTACATTAAACCTGCATCAGAAACTGTTTGGCTTGTTGAACCTACCGAGCCTGACTTTGAGGTACCGGGTTTGGGCCACGCACTGAGCCGCAGTCAGGATGATGTACTCGGTCAGAATCGTTCCCCCACAGAATCCGATGTTGTCCTCGTTGATCAGGAGAGCCTTTGGGGACAGAACAACCTGAAGGAGTGGACACATGGACTCGAACTGTCCTGCCATTGCTGAGTGTCTACCTGCCATGGACAGTGTCCTGGTGGACAGTCCTGTCCATTGATGGTCCCCGTCTGTGCTTCCCTGTCTGAGCTGATCTGACTGCTGCTGTTCCTCTGTTCCTCATGTTGCTCCTCTGTGAAGCTTCTCTTCTCGGTTCTGTTCTGTCCCTGGACATCAGTGACGATGGCGCCGCATCTAAAAGTCTCTGGGTGAGTTTGGAGGACAGGAACCATTAGGTGGTTGAGTTACTAGAAGAACCACTCTGGTGTTGCTCTAATTCAACAACATTT
The DNA here is from genome assembly GCF_019740435.1 of Gambusia affinis. Classification (NCBI taxonomy): domain Eukaryota; kingdom Metazoa; phylum Chordata; class Actinopteri; order Cyprinodontiformes; family Poeciliidae; genus Gambusia; species Gambusia affinis. Next base: position 2,935,385 of record NC_057891.1, on the reverse strand, counting down.
GAAGGAACTTATAAATTTAGGAGAAATTTCTCTCCTTGGTGTTTGGGATCAGGGCTGGTGGTCTGAAAGCTTCACTTACCATTGGAGTTGCAGGATTGGTTGTCCTGTGCCAGGAAGTAACCGTCAGCACAGGCACACACTACATTTCCTCCAACAACATGGCAGAAATGTTTACAGCCACCGTTCTCATTGTCGCAAAGACCTGGAAGACAAGGAGCAGAAATCCCAGTAGAACCAGCATCTTGAGAAGTTTTTAGAAGACATTTAGATGAAAACTGAAGACTTGATCTGGATTATCTGCTAATTTTAACGTCATCAACTCCAGTTCTTGGTTCCTTCATCTACAATAACATTGTTTTACCTCAACGATACCCACTGGGCAACACCTGTTTCCACCAGTGGCCACACTTTCACTAATGAGCTAATAGCATAGCTCAGCTTTGGTTTAGTGCTTTGCTAATTTTGAAAACAATTATCACACTTATCTTTCTCCTCAATTTTTCCAGATGAATACTGAAGTTAAATTTTACTTGCCTGTTTCAACCTTTCAGTTGAATAAATCTGTGCTAAAGTTTTGGTTATCGGCTGAAGAATTTCTTAATTAACTTTATTTCAAACAAAATAAACGTACAAGAGAACAAGATGTAGACATAAATACAATATCTTACAGAATTATATCTATCATTATTTAGCATTATAAAGGCTAAAGGTTATGATCAGTACTTTAGGGTTAGTGCAGCTAACTTCTTAGTTAGCATTGCATGTTTCTCTTTCACCCCAATAATCTGCAGTGATAAAATATTTTCAGATATTGATCAGTATCCTCTTGTGACACATTAACAAGTTTTCCCCTGTGAAACGAACCCCAGAACCAGAACCCATCTTTGAATATTTCTAGTGTTGGTTGTGGAGAAACTCAAGTACTCAAACAAATATGAATGCTTTTCCAGCTCTAGTTAACTCCAGTTAACCAACTCTAGTTAACCAACACAGAACATGACAAAGTGATCAAGGCTAATGAACACGGTGGATCTCTCACCTTTGTCTTGGCTGAACACCTGGAGGAAGGAACCTCCCAGGAGGCAGATGGCGAGCAGAAACACAGACATGATGTTTGATGGCTTCAGCTCTGACTCAGCTGCTCACACTCAACAAATACACCAACAGGACCAGCAGGGACTCACTTAATGTGGACACAGGTGAATAAATGGCTGGACTTTAACTCATCCTCAATCTGTTGTAACCTGACTATCCAGAGAAACATCAGTTACCCTGTTCCCTAAAGTGCAACAGTGACTTAATTGCTCTAATTAGGTGTTTATTACCGCTGAGCTCTGAGTCACTTTGGAAATGTTGTGTCAACAGACTTCAGGTTGGTTCTGTAAAGAGATTCATGAAAAACAAGTTCTTCTTCAACGGACTCTGTTCCTCTAAGTCTGTCAAAACAAGCAGCAGCTTCGACCTCTGAACCCTCAACGTTCAGGTTGTTGTTGATTTCAGGTAAACACAGAGGGACTTCAAGATCAATAAATCTGAATTTTTCACTGATCTGGGCCTCAAAGCAGAACTGGTTCTGATGTGAGTAGATGGGGTATTAATCTCCAGTGTTTATCCAAAAAAAGATAAATCTTAAATTAATATCCTTACAATCAACAAAAACTTTAATTTTTCAGTAATGTAGCAGAAAAAAGTAACATAGCTACAAAATTCTGATTTACATTAATTTAAGATAGAAATATGTGACAAAAATCAATCTAAATTTAGTTATAATTGGTTTATTTAGTGAATAAATATGACATTCAGTAAATATTCTTTAAATTTATGTAAATTTTTTATTTTTATTTAAATTTGTTGAATGTGTTTGCCTTTATTTTGTTGAAGATTAGCCAAGACAGATGTTAAAGAATACAAGCAAACAGAAATGTAATTGTTTTCTAGGTGTTTAATAATTCTGTCCAGCAAACCTTTACATCAGAATAGCAGGTTTTTAAGTTTGTGTGTTATAGCTTCTAAAACTATTGGTCCAGAAAGAAAAGCTCAAGTTAAAGGAAATACATTTCTGAGCAGTTTTTCAAGTGGAAAAAGTAAATTAAACACTTATTTCTTTATTAAATGTCAACTCTTTCTGCAACCTAAAATATTCAAATCAACAATGCAGCTTAAACAAAACAGAAAATGAAGGGACACAAAGTATCAACCTCGAGGAACTCCATCTGTACTCGAAAAGGCATGTCGCTCCTTACAAATTGATCACTTGTTTGGCTATAGCATGGCCATTTTAAAGTGATTACATGATTACATTGTCAGCGGGTTGCTCTAGCTAGCTTAAAGGTACAGCCTCTTGATGGCGCCATGGTCCCTCCTTTGTCGGTTCTCTACTCTGGGTGTCAGCTTCTTGATGCCTTCTCTGATCCAGTTGATGAATTTAGACACTTGCGTATAGACGCCGTATTTCCCTTTGCGTGCGCACCCTTCGCCCCAGCTCACGATGCCGGTGATGAAGTAGGTGTCATGGTAACGTGTGACATGCGGGCCGCCGCTGTCACCCTGGCAGGCATCCTTAGCGATTGTGTCGTAGCCGGCGCAAAACATGCGCATAGATATGCGCAACTGGGTGGATTCAATGCAGGTGAGCCGGTCCACGTAGGGCACGGAGAGGCGTTGTAGGATCGTAGATGTTTCTCGACCCTCACCAAGCCGACCAAAACCGCTGACCAGACCGTCCCTCTGACGCATCAGGACCTGCAACAGAAAACAACACAAATCTTTAAAGCTTTTGTTTAGTTTAGCGAAACCTATCATCAAACAAAACAATCAATATACAAATATCATCTGTTGTTTCCCTGATTTATCCTGCTCTCATTTTATAGAAAACCTGATTAACCACAGCAGAAACCTTGGATAATTCTTACGTTTTCTGCAAAATCTGGTTGCGGTATGCAGGCCGGGAGGATGTATTTGTTGAACCTGATGGGCTTGGACAGTCTTACGAGTGCGATGTCGTTGTTGTGAGTTTCTGGGTTGTACTTGAAGTGGGAGATGATCGCATCCACCTCATGGGACATTTCCCAACTGGTTTGTTGTGTGGTGTTGTGTTCACCTGGAAACACAGAGATTATAATGCGTCACTCACCTGGTCAAAGTCACGTTTCATTTCAATAACTAAAGATTTAAACTACAGGTATATTACATTTAAAGACTCTTAATGTGATATGATGCTTATAAAAGAAGTAGCATAAATATTTGAAAAGGTAAAGAGGAAGTTCCAGTTTGACTGGTCGGACCTACCAAGTTTGACGATGAAGTAACGTGATTGGTTCATGCAGTGAGCCGCAGTCAGGATGATGTACTCGGTCAGAATCGTTCCCCCACAGAATCCGATGTTGTCCTCGTTGATCAGGAGAGCCTTTTGGGACAGAACAACCTGAAGGAGTGGACACATGGACTCGAACTGTCCTGCCATTGCTGAGTGTCTACCTGCCATGGACAGTGTCCTGGTGGACAGTCCTGTCCATTGATGGTCCCCGTCTGTGCTTCCCTGTCTGAGCTGATCTGACTGCTGCTGTTCCTCTGTTCCTCATGTTGCTCCTCTGTGAAGCTTCTCTTCTCGGTTCTGTTCTGTCCCTGGACATCAGTGACGATGGCGCCGCATCTGAAAGTCTCTGAGTGAGTTTGGAGGACAGGAACCATCAGGTGGTTGAGTTACTAGAAGAACCACTCTGGTGTTGGTCTAATTCAACAACATTTGAAGGAACTTATAAATTTAGGAGAAATTTCTCTCCTTGGTGTTTGGGATCAGGGCTGATGGTCTGAAAGCTTCTCTTACCATTGGAGTTGCAGGATTGGTTGTCCTGTGCCAGGAAGTAACCGTCAGCACAGGCACATACTACATTTCCTCCAACAACATGGCAGAAATGTTCACAGCCACCGTTCTCATTGTCGCAAAGACCTGCAAGACAAGGAGCAAAAATCCCAGTAAAACCAGCATCTTGAGAAGTTTTCAGAAGACATTTAGATGAAAACTGAAGACTTGATCTGGATTATCTGCTAATTTTAACATCATCAACTCCAGTTCTTGGTTCCTTCATCTCCGATAACATTGTTTTACCTCAACGATACCCACTGGGCAACACCTGTTTCCACCAGTGGCCACACTTTCACTAATGAGCTAATAGCATAGCTCAGCTTTGGTTTAGTGCTTTGCTAATTTTGAAAACAATTATCACACTTATCTTTCTCCTCAATTTTTCCAGATGAATACTGAAGTTAAATTTTACTTGCCTGTTTTTTAACCTTTCAGTTGAATAAATCTGTAGTAAAGTTTTGGTTATCGGCTGAAGAATTTCTTAATTAACTTTATTTCAAACAAAATAAACTTACAAGAGAACAAGATGTAGACATAAATACAATATCTTACAGCATTATATCTATCATTATTTAGCATTATAAAGGCTAAAGGTTATGATCAGTACTTTAGGGTTAGTGCAGCTAACTTCTTAGTTAGCATTGCATGTTTCTCTTTCACCCCAATAATCTGCAGTGATAAAATATTTTCAGATATTGATCAGTATCCTCTTGTGACACATTAACAAGTTTTCCCCTGTGAAACGAACCCCAGAACCAGAACCCATCTTTGAATATTTCTAGTGTTGGTTGTGGAGAAACTCAAGTACTCAAACAAATATGAATGCTTTTCCAGCTCTAGTTAACTCCAGTTAACCAACTCTAGTTAACCAACACAGAACGTGACAAAGTGATCAAGGCTAATGAACACGGTGGATCTCTCACCTTTGTCTTGGCTGAACACCTGGAGGAAGGAACCTCCCAGGAGGCAGATGGCGAGCAGAAACACAGACATGATGTTTGATGGCTTCAGCTCTGACTCAGCTGCTCACACTCAACAAATACACCAACAGGACCAGCAGGGACTCACTTAATGTGGACACAGGTGAATAAATGACTGGACTTTAACTCATCCTCAATCTGTTGTAACCTGACTATCCAGAGAAACATCAGTTACCCTGTTCCCTAAAGTGCAACAGTGACTTAATTGCTCTAATTAGGTGTTTATTACCGCTGAGCTCTGAGTCACTTTGGAAATGTTGTGTCAACAGACTTCAGGTTGGTTCTGTAAAGAGATTTATGAAAAACAAGTTCTTCTTCAACGGACTCTGTTCCTCTAAGTCCGTCAAAACAAGCATCAGCTTCGACCTCTGAACCCTCAACGTTCAGTTTGTTGTTGATTTCAGGTAAACACAGAGGGACTTCAAGATCAATAAATCTGAATTTTTCACTGATCTGGGCCTCAAAGCAGAACTGGTTCTGATGTGAGTAGATGGGGTATTAATCTTCAGTGTTTATCCAAAAAGAGATAAATCTTAAATTAATATCCTTACAATCAACAAAAACTTTAATTTTTCAGTAAGGTAGCAGAAAAACGTAACAGCTACAAAATTCTGATTTACATTAATTTAAGATAGAAATATGTGACAAAAATCAATCTAAATTTAGTTATAATTGGTTTATTTCTAATTAGGTTTATAAATATTTTCTACATCAATTCCAAATTGATTTAAATTCAAGCAATTTTAATAATTCTGTAGGTTAGAGCTAAAAAAACATTTTACATTATAAATTAAATATAATTAAAGTTTTGTTTTTTTATTTAGTCATTTTTATTTGTAATATTTGTTTTGCATGCTTGAATAAGTGAATAAATGTGACATTCAGTAAATATTCTTTAAATTTATGTACATTTTTTATTTTTATTTAAATTTGTTGAATGTGTTTGCCTTTATTTTGTTGAAGATTAGCCAAGACAGATGTTAAAGAATACAAGCAAACAGAAATGTAATTGTTTTCTAGGTGTTTAATAATTCTGTCCAGCAAACCTTTACATCAGAATAGCAGGTTTTTAAGTTTGTGTGTTATAGCTTCTAAAACTATTGGTCCAGAAAGAAAAGCTCAAGTTAAAGGAAATACATTTCTGAGCAGTTTTTCAAGTGGAAAAAGTAAATTAAACACTTATTTCTTTATTAAATGTCAACTCTTTCTGCAACCTAAAATATTCAAATCAACAATGCAGCTTAAACAAAACAGAAAATGAAGGGACACAAAGTATCAACCTTGAGGAACTCCATCTGTACTCGAAAAGGCATGTCGCTCCTTACAAATTGATCACTTGTTTGGCTATAACATGGCCATTTTAAAGTGATTACATGATTACATTCTCAGCGGGTTGTTCTAGCTAGCTTAAAGGTACAGCCTCTTGATGGCGCCATGGTCCCTCCTTTGTCGGTTCTCTACTCTGGGTGTCAGCTTCTTGATGCCTTCTCTGATCCAGTGGATGTATTTAGACACTTGCGTATAGACGCCGTATTTCCCTTTGCGTGCGCACCCTTCGCCCCAGCTCACGATGCCGGTGATGAAGTAGGTGTCATGGTAACGTGTGACATGCGGGCCGCCGCTGTCACCCTGGCAGGCATCCTTAGCGATTGTGTCGTAGCCGGCGCAAAACATGCGCATAGATATGCGCAACTGGGTGGATTCAATGCAGGTGAGCCGGTCCACGTAGGGCACGGAGAGGCGTTGTAGGATCGTAGATGTTTCTCGACCCTCACCAAGCCGACCAAAACCGCTGACCAGACCGTCCCTCTGACGCATCAGGACCTGCAACAGAAAACAACACAAATCTTTAAAGCTTTTGTTTAGTTTAGCGAAACCTATCATCAAACAAAACAATCAATATACAAATATCATCTGTTGTTTCCCTGATTTATCCTGCTCTCATTTTATAGAAAACCTGATTAACCACAGCAGAAACCTTGGATTATTCTTACGTTTTCTGCAAAATCTGGTTGCGGTATGCAGGCCGGGAGGATGTATTTGTTGAACCTGATGGGCTTGGACAGTCTTACGAGTGCGATGTCGTTGTTGTAAGTTTCTGGGTTGTACTTGTAGTGGGAGACGATCACATCCACCTCATGGGACATTTCCCAACTGGTTTGTTGTGTGGTGTTGTGTTCACCTGGAAACACAGAGATTATAATGCGTCACTCACCTGGTCAAAGTCACGTTTCATTTCAATAACTAAAGATTTAAACTACAGGTATATTACATTTAAAGACTCTTAATGTGATATGATGCTTATAAAAGAAGTAGCATAAATATTTGAAAAGGTAAAGAGGAAGTTCCAGTTTGACTGGTCGGACCTACCAAGTTTGACGATGAAGTAACGTGATTGGTTCATGCAGTGAGCCGCAGTCAGGATGATGTACTCGGTCAGAATCGTTCCCCCACAGAATCCGATGTTGTCCTCATTGATCAGTAGAGCCTAGCAGGACACAACAAGCTCCAGCAATGGCATAGTTCTACCAGAATCTGTGACCAGAACACAACATTCTGATCATCACTTTGTTGTGTGACTACCTGCCATGGACATTCTCCTGCTGGACAGTCCTCTCCATCGACAATCCGAACTGTCCCCGACCTGTCAATGGTACCTGAACTCATCAAATCGGGCATAGGAGCTGGGAGCTGGCTGCTGATGTCTCTGGACCAGAACGGATCATCAGTGTCAAGGATGTTCTTTTGCTCTGTAGAGTTTGCAGTGTTGTTCAGCTTGGGGGCTTTCACTTCTTCCATGTTCTGATCTCCAGGCTCCACGAGTGACCGCCGGACCTTGTTGCTGACGAGGACACCACATTTAAAAGGCTCTGCAAGAGTTTGTTGGATGTTTAGAGTTCAGCAGGTCTTAACTGGTTCAGAGATGATTCTTTGATGTCTGAAGCTCTGGTTTGCTATATTGCTTCCAGAGATTTTTCTATCATCATATGTGTGTGTTCACTGAGCACATTCATTACTTTTTACTGGTAGAGTAATGAAAACAACAAAACTGCCAGTCCAGAAGCCAAATGTTTCCAGAACCCGTGTGGGATCATCGTCCTGTCGTTGACCTAAACTGTTTCTGGATCTTAACGATCATCATGTTCATTGGAGGTGAAGCCAAATAGATTGAAGGTCTGTCTCATTGTGCCATCACTGGTGTTCATGAGTTCTAAGGCTCACCTTGGCACCATCATGTTAAAGGTCACACCAGGCTTAAGCCATAGTGGTTACTGTGTTGTTCCCCTGATCTCGGATCTGGTGTTGTTTAGAAAGGATTCTGAAAACTTCCCTAGTATGTCTGGATGTACAATTATCCATTTTATATCTCTATTGAGGTTCTTGGGCATTCACTTGGCTGTGGGTGTCAGTCAAACAGATGTCTTTGCATGGGACTCATCAAAAAAATAAGGACTATCCAATGGTTTATGGGAATTTACATTTTCTTGGAAGCTGTATTTTTGGCCCTGTCAAGAATTGGAATAAAATCCCCAATAAATCCAATCTTCTGCATCCCATTGTTGAATTTAAAGGTGCTTGCAGTTGTATGTTGTTTGATCACTTGCCCAGATCTCCTGTGTTCAACCTGGATCATCAGATGTGTTTTTCTTACCATTGGATTCACAGGACTTTCCATTTTGACCCAAGAAGTATCCATCAGCACACGAGCACTCAACATTTCTGTTGGCAACGCGGCAGAAGTGATCACAGCCGCCGTTATCATTTTCACAGAGCTTTGGGATAACTGAAAAGGCACAGATACTACAGCAATTAAAGTATGTATGCAGCACCACTGAAAACACTGTAGAGGGTATGTTGGGACAATCGGTGGTGCGGTAACTCTGGAACAGAAAGAATACCGAACGGCGCCCATGTTTATTTGCAAGAGTCAGGAACGTGTGACCTTGGAAGTCTTTGAGGTCCATGGTCTGTATCTTCTCAACACCTGATCAGGTTGAGTTTCAACAGCAACAGCTTTTAAAATCACCTGATCTGCTTAGAAGACCAGGCAAAAGGATTCAGAGGACGTTGCCAAAGGGTTCCTCAAACCTCCTCAAGTCTTCATAGTAGCTGAAGACTAATGGATGGACGTTCTGTTACTGTATCACCCAACTTTTACCGTTTGGATTGACTCTTCTGCTTTACCAATTTCACAGTTGAAGCCCTTGTATCCCTCCTGGCAGTAGCACTTGTAGCTTCCAATCGTATCCGTGCACTGACCGCCATTAGCACAGGGTTTGGACAGACAGGCGTCGCCATCTGTAGAAAGGACAAGGTCACGTCAGTTAGATCCCAGAACACTAGAAGTTGCTTGGTTTGGGGTTTTGAAGAGGAACCTTACCCACATATACGGCCCAGAACTCATCCTGATGGAAGACCAGCAGAATAAAAGGGTTTAATACAGAATTATGAGAAGTTTTCTGACAAACTTTCTTTGCATTTTGATGAAAACGTCTTTAGATTCATACAGTTCTCTCTTTATCTTCAAAGATCTCTCGTGCTTCCTCCCAGCTGCAGCGCTCCTCGTTGCACTCCCTCTCCATGTTGCCTTGTTTAAGTTCCTCCAGAAAGCTGTTGGCCCGTCTCAGTCTGGTCAGAACCTGGTTGGCCTCCCTGCCGTCCAGGAAAACTGGGATAGGGAACAGAAACGGATCCATGGCAACCTGAGACTAGAAACGCTCCAGATGCTTCCCATGCAAACCTCAAAACATATTGTCCTGAGGTCAAGTGTTGCTAACTGTCAATCAACAACGTCCCCATTCCTCCACACACACAACCACACACACTCCACCTTCCTCCCCACCACCCTCCTCTTCATCAGTCCTGACACCTGAATGTGGATCTCAACGTACCGTGAGCAGCCGTGAGGTGAAGCAGCAGCACGAGGCCCAGGGTTGGTGGTAGAGTCCGAAACATGGTTCCTGTTGGAGAACCTTCACTGTCCTGGATCGCAGTAATGGAGTCTGACTGCAGCAGGCAGGCAGAGAGGGCAACGAACTGCCTGAGCTGGGGGAGGAAGGTTTGGTCTGGGCGGGCTTTATCTCAGGCTTCCTGCTCCAAATATCAGACCTTCAGCACTCCTTTAGGGAAAACTGCAACTCCCACACTGCTTTGCAGTAGAAACAGGGAGGCTTGTGGTTCTGGTGAAGGGATAAAGTAGCCTCTGTTCATTTTTAGAGAAAGCAACAAACTTTGTTCATCAGAATCCTGGTTTCAGTCCAGATTTTCTGCTTCTGTTGTTGGATTTTCCTGAAGGAGTAAAAGAGAAGATAAGCAGTTTAATCTCATCCTTGTACTCGGCTATCAGTTTGTTCTGATTGTTCATTCATTATCAGCAAAAAGCAATTCCTGCTTCTGTCTCTTTAACACCCAAAGCCGATTCATTCAAACTTAAATAACTACGGTTTTTAATGAATGATAAATACTGCATTAATCAATAAATACACACATGAAAGGAAACAAAATAAATCTATAAAGTAATGTAATGATGAGCTTATTTCTCATAAAATAGTTTGAAATAAAACAGTCAAAAATAAAACACCCTGAAATAAAGTTTGTTTACAAAACAAATGTCAAAAAATCAAACTTAATTAAATGAATAAATAAATACTTAAATATATTTAATTAGTAGATTAAACCTATTAATGAAATAAGCTTCCCATTAAAAATAGAAATATATTTATCTTGTTTTCATTTAATGGAAACTTTTATTTATTTGATGTGGCATTTTTTTTTATTAATTAATTATAAATATTTATTTTAAGACCAATCCAAACCCTTATTGGAATATAAGAATATCAAATAAAAACAGCCTGAAATAAAAGTGGAATAAAAAAGTAGCATTACAAAATAAAACACAATTAATGAAATAAATAAAACTGATTGACAAATTTAGCTTCCCATATTTTTTGCATTTATCTAGCTTTCATAGTTAATTACTTGTTAAAAGTATTAATTTCTATATTTAATTTTGAATGAAATGGCTGCTGTTTCTTTAAGCTCATTTTTCTCTGATTGGTCCGATTTTTCCCTGAAGCGACTTCGGCTTCAGCCTGTTGTTGTGGATCCATGGAGGTTAAAGTTAAACTCCGACCTCTGAGTTTACACCACAGAAGAAGAGCAGACTTCCAGTAAACACCGTCAGAGCTCTGACTCATCATGAACTTCACCATCTTGTCTCGGTGAACCAGCCAATCAGCTGGAAGCTCCCGGAGGCTGGAGGACCAGAGTCCAGCCTGGGATCTGTTTACCCAGCAGAGCTGAACGATGCTGTTACAGGAACTCATCAACTCCTCCTGAAGGAGCTGGAGTAACTGGATCAGGACTTTGTGGTGGATTCTCTGACTTTACTGTCCTTCAGCCAGAAAGTCTCTAGCTTTCTCAGGCTTGCAAACTTCTCCCTTTGTCCTCCAACGTATTAATTGTCATTATACCCAAACATCTCAGTCTTAGACTCACCTAACCAGAAGTTAAGGCCTTGGTCCCTGAGTGTATTTCCATTCTGTAATCTGGCTTTTTATGTCAGTTTAGAGAAATGGCTTCTTCCTTTGTGAGCGGCCATCCAGCCCAGGTTGGTAAAGGACCTCTGTTACGCCCCTGACTCTCCAGGCCCTTACAAAAAAATCCCATGAAAATCACATGTGATTTTACCACGAAACATTCCAAAATCACACGTATTCATGTGCTTTCACATGTGATTCATATCATTCACATGTAAAAATTTGTGTGAACCACATGTGATCACATGTGAAAGTCACATGTGATTTTCATGGGATTTTTTTGTAAGGGGGGCAGTTGTGGATCTCCGTAGGTGTGGGGGTTCACCTGGCTGAGTGAGAGGAGTGACGGTGTGATGATGTACGGTTTGTGTGAGCAGCAGGATCTAAAAACCTTTTCAGTTCTGATGAGAAGATTGAGAAAGTTGCATGTAATATAAATTTCAAACAGGAAATTGATTAGACTTCAAGTTTGCACACAGGCTTGATTGACAGCGCTAAGACCCGCCTCCTGGCTCTGATTGGTTGTTTCTAGTTAACACTAGGAGAAGGCAGAGGAGCTGGATAGTGACAGTTTAAACAAATATGTAACAAAATACTTTTATATCAAAGTTAAATACTACAGCTTTAAATCGTAAGAATTTCAGAAATCAGAGATGTTTTCATTCCATGGTTTATTTGTTTATGTTGCATCCTGAGAACAGATGGAATAACTTTGTCTGTCGTACAACATTTTGAATCTTTGGCTGATTTTAAACTTTTGTTTGCTCCTGCAGGACATCCAGAGTCGGTGTCTTCTTTATGGTTTCCTCCACCCAGTCTACAAACATGGCCACCTTGGTGTAGACCCCGTAGTACCCCGGTTGAGAACAGCCCCGCCCCCAGGCGACCACGCCCATCAGGAAGCTGGTGGAGCCGTATTCGGTGACCAGCGGACTACCGTCGTTGCCACGGCAACTCTCCTGCGTTCCATCCAGGTACCCGGCGCACAGCATGTTGTCGGTGAAGTTGAATTTGGCTTTCTGGGAGCACTGGGAGTTCTGGATGATGGGGACGTTCAACTTACGGAGGATGGGGGAGAGCGGGTGGCCCGAGGAGGCGAAGGCGTTCCCCCCGGTGGTCCTCTTGCCCCAGCCGGACACGATGTGGTATCGGACCGGCAGCAGCTCTCGTTCAGCAAAGTCTTTGGTGGGAAGGCAGATGGGGACAGCGTATCGGCTCAGAGAGACAGACGCGTTCATCCGGACCAGGGCGATGTCGCTGTCGCCTGTTGCCGGGTCGTAGTTTTCATGGGGAATCGCCACGTTAGCGTCAAATGTTTGCTCTGTGTCACCTTTCATGTCCAGATTGTTTTCACCTGGTCAGCAAAGACAGATTTTATTCTAAATCACAACTACACTGAAAAATGCACCAAATTTTGAATCAGTAAAAGGTCTGAAAATTACAGAAGAGTTCATCTGCAAAAGCTTGGAAATATATTCAAGAGCAGTTTCCAAATGGGAAAACATTCCCGTTTATTAAAACCAAAATAAAGCACCATTTAGTCATAATCTGCCATCATTAAAATGAGAAACTTTCTCACCAAATTCAGGTTTTCTTCATTTTAACAAGGAACGTTTTAGTCTGAAGAAGAAATTAACTCTTATGTTTTAGCCAGGTCCGTGATCCTGAATTTATTTCCAAGCTCTGGCAGTTTAACGCTTTTGTACAAAATGACAAACGTTATCCAGAGTACATATTTTTTACAAACCTTTTACTAAATATAATAGCCATTTTGTTCCCTAAATAGTTTGTGGAGTGCCGATAATTAAAGGTGATTAAAGTTCAGATTACCTGCCACCACAACGAGCTGCTGGAGGCTCTTCCCATGAACGCAGTGGGCCGCGGTGATGACCCAGTCCGGTCGGACCAGAACTCCACCGCAGTGGCTGCTTCCATTCAGCTTAATCAGAACCTGTTGAAGAACATTAACAGCTACGTATCGAACCTTCCAGCTCATTTCCAGACGTCCCTCTAAAACAGTCTGGTTGATTGGAAGTTAAACTTTCCCACAAACAAACCAACCGATTGGTTTAAGAAGGACCTGAACGTAGCAGCAGCCTGCAGGGGGCGCCACTGTGAGGTGCAGCAGTGTTTACCTGCCAGGGGCAGTCTCCATGGTTACAGTACTTAGCTCCCACCAGCATGACCTGATCCTGCATGGTCTGGTTGGGTCCGGTTACTGGGGAGGTCACCCGGCCGCAGGGGAACGCCACTGAACACAATCACATCGTCAGCAAACATCCAACTAAACTAGAGGGCGCTGTAACCTTTCCTTCACCTTTAGGGACGCATTTCTTTCCATCGTCTGCCAGCTGGTACCCGTCAGCACAGAAACATTTACGTCTCGCTCCAGAACCGTTGCAGAAATGCTCACAGTATCCATTCTGGTACAGGCAACCCAGCGAGTCTTCAAAAACTGGAAATAAAAGCTTGTGCAGCAGAGGAGCTGTTTTCTCCACATTTAGACATCTAAAATAACCAATTATACAGATGAACTCAGTTTTAATTTAGTAAAACCTGAGCTAGATGGCTACTCTACTCCATCTATGATCACTCACTGAACGTCAGCTGGATGACCTCTTGGCGTTTCCAAATGTAATTTAACATGAGTATAGGAAAAACTCCAGAAACATCTACAAATATTAAAATAAATGCAGCGTTACCTATTTGACAGTACCGTCCCTCATATCCCTCCGGACACTGACATTCATAGCTGGCTCCCATATAGATACACGTCCCGTTGTTAAAGCACGGGTTCACCAGGCAGGGGTCCCGTTCTGACAGAACAGATTGTAATAATTGTAGGGTCCAAATTAATGAAGGTTGACTTCAGTTTCAGCAGATTTGTTGGATCCTGACGGACAATGTATCAGTCAGGGTGAGCGCTGTAAGATACTTACTATCATAAGTTTTCCAGAAGTTCCTCTGAAACCAAACAGAGAGTTTGTCAGTGTTTTTATTCTCTGTACACCAGCAGGTGCAGCAGAGATCCAGTCGTTGGTGACGAGCTGCTCACCGTCTGCTGGTCGTCCTCGAAGACTTCCCGCGCCTCCTCGTAGTCGCAGATCTCCTCGATGCATTCCCTCTCCAGGTTTCCCTGCTTCACCTCCTCCAGGAAGCCGCTGTTCGCTCTCCTCCATCTGCGCAGCACCGAGGCGGCTTCATGTTTCTCTACAAACACTGCAGACGGTGCATCCATTCGTTCGTTACTCACCTTCACAGCATTTTCTTTAATTAATGCATGAACACAGTAGCTGCTGTTTATTTAATCAACTTCTGGGATTAAATCTTAAAACAAGCCATTCAGGTGTGTTTCTAAAAGCAGAAACCTGAGGTAATGGATGTTTTGTCTGACCTTCAGCAGCGTGGACGGCCCAGAGCAGAGCAGAAACCAGGCAGAAGCTCCTCAGCAGCATGTCTGCAGTGTTGAACGTGGCAGAGAAAATCAGGACTGAGATCAGACGCAGTTCAGCTCTGGAGCCTCAATCTGCTCTGCAAACAAAGATCCATGGTACTTTGGCCGCTTTTCACTCACTGTACACAAGCAGTATGGAAAAGTACTTCACAGTTACTGCAGAAGTATGACTACTGAAGCTGGATTAGCTAGAAAATGAAAACTTCAGGTGGAACTGTTCCTAACTAAAGCTTTCATCATAAGAAATTCATGACCAAACCTTTAACAGAATCTGGATAAAATGAACAGATCTTACAGGGTTTCTATAATAAATGACAGTAAATATGCAACATATTTAATTTTTACTGTTAAAAATCTACAAAATGTGTTTTTATTGAGGGGACTTCATTTTATTGCTATGCCTCTAATTGTCCACTAGGTGTCAGTAAATGTTGCTGAACACAGATGGACTCAGATTTACCTGGACAGGATGCAGGATACACTAAGTTTATTAAATAGATTTATTTTTATCTGTCTCTTATTTGTATTGATTCAAACATCTGCTGTGAATTTCACATCTAAAAGATTATTAGAAATAGATGTAGTGAGAGAAATGTGGATGTTCTAAACATTTTATTTTCCTTGTTCCAGTTGTGAAAATATTTAAAATTAAACCACAAATAATTGAATATTTTCTTTATTAACTCCTTTAAACAAATGAATGACAAAAACTTTTAGCCTTCTACACAACAAACCCTAAAAAAACGGCATTTTGGACCGAAACATGTACAAATGTCACAGATTCCAACTAAATTTTAAATTAGCAACCCAAATATTCAGTTAGCAATCAAAATATTTAGTTGGCAAACAAATTATTTAGCCTGTTAATTGGTGAGCTAATTTTTTTTTGTTAAGCTAAATATTCAATTAGCAAGCTAAATATTTACTGAACATTAAATTAAACAAATATTTTGTTGGCAAATTAAATATTCAATTAGCAAACAAAATATTTGGATACAACCTAAAAAAATTTGGTAGTTAAATAGTTAGCAAGCTAACTGTAGAACTAAATGCAAACATCTAGTTTACAAAATAAATATTTGGCTTGCTAACTAAATGGTTACCTGGGAGCCAAATATTTTGCTTCTTTATATATATTTCAACCTCTATTTTATTATTGCTGTTAATTTAAGTTAGGTTTGCATGTAGCACCTGTAGAAAGGAAGTGACTTTTTCAGTTTACTCTCCATCTGTTTGGATAAATGATTCATATTACTGTACAGTTACAGTGGCAGAACTAGGGACAGTTTCTGTGGTGTTTCCACTCTGCGCTGGTGTTGCTGTTCGGTTCTGGATCCACTCCAGGTAGTTGGACACTCGGGTGTAGATGCCGTAGTTGCCTGGTCGGGCGCAGCCTTTCCCCCAGCTGACGATCCCTAGCAGGAAGTGCGTCTTCTTGAACTTCGTCACCAACGGGCCGCCGCTGTCGCCTTTACACGAGTCCGTCCGACCGTCCAAGTATCCGGCACAGAACATGTTCTCGGTGAGCAGCACGCCGCTCTGCTCCATGCAGGTCTGCTTCCTGATGCGGGGCACCTTGGTACGCCTGAGGCGGTCGGAGGTGGGCCCGTTCTCGCCCCGCCTGCCCCAGCCGCTCACCGTGTGCAGGTCCACCGCCCAGAGGTCACGTTCAGCCAGCGGCCGAGTCGGCAGGCAGATCGGGACCGCGTACGGCGAGTAAACTATGGGAGACGCTAAGCGTAGGAGGCCGATGTCGTTGTCAACGGTACTGGTCACGTAATTCTCGTGCATGATGATCTCGACAACTTGGATGACCTGTTCAGTGGACTCATTGACCAAAATGTCGTGTTCACCTGGAAGACAGAGCAGGAACCAGACCTGACTGGTCTCTACTGGTATAGATGGTCTTTTTATTGTTGAAAGGAGGGATTTGTACCTGCAACCACTTTCAGGAACTGCGGTTTGGTGTTCTCCAGGCAGTGAGATGCTGTGAGGATCCATGTCGGTTTATAAATCACTCCTCCACAGAAACCTTTGCCTTTATACGTCAGCAGAACCTTTAAGGAATGATTAAACACAGATTTCAGTTTTCATTCCATGACATCATTCCCCTCTTCACACTTGGCAGGTTTAGTTTCAGCTCTCACTGTAACTCTAAAGTCTGTCTACCTACCATCCAGGGACATTCACCTTTCGGACATTCGGTTCCCCCCACAATCCTCAGCAGATGCATGTCTGTGGTTACTTTCTGTAGGACGGGGACCGTGCCGCACGCTACTGGTGCTGAAACAACCATTTGATTGGACAGTTGATTACTGTCCTGATCTATGACAAAATAATACCTCAACAACCAAATTTAAACATCATGAGTGTTAATTGGCTACCAAATAATTACCAGGTCGCTTTTTAAGAAATGGTGTCCCACAGGGATCTATACTAGATCCTGAAATTATTCTAAAAGACATTAATGGTTTTAAAGTTCTCTATTTACGTTGATGACTAATTGATCTATTTAGATTCAAAATAAAGTTTTTACGCTGTCTGTGAACCGATTCAATCAGTTAAAGATGAATATAGATTTATATATGTTAAATATATTCAGTCCTCTTAATGTTGCAAACAAAAGGAAATTAAAACGTGAAAAAAACGCTTTTGTTTGTAGATGGAAGTTGTTGTAGGTAGCTTCAAATCCAGTTTTGTATTTATTAAAATCCCAAATGATTATTGTTTTAATAAAATATTCAGTCAGAATGAAAGTTTGTAAATGATCAAACATTACAGCAAACCTTTAGTGATGCAGCTCCGTCCATCTGTGTCCAGTTCATAACCATCAGCACATGAACATGTTAGCCTTCGTCCAAACGCGTCTTCATCGCAGAAATGATCACAGGCTCCGTTCTCCAGCAGACAACTGTCCGACTCCGTCTGCTGCTCTGGAAACAGAAATAACAACAGATACAACAGAAGTTATTTCAAAAAGACAGGAGATTAAAACACTGGTGGTTTCTTCCATGATAAAATGTCTTTTCTTGCTCACCGAACTCACAGTTGATTCCCATGAACTGAGGAAGACATAAACAGGTGTAGGACTCGTCGTTATTGATGCAGGTCCCTCCGTTCTGACAGGGACCCAACGTACATCTGTCAGGGACTTGGACAGAAACGCACCGTTTTTATTTAAATGAAATATCCCATACCATTACGGTAGATAACTGCTGATAGTTATAAACCTATTTTAATCCAACCCCAAGTGTTCAGAAATAATCAGCAGATTATAAATGGGCAACAGTTGTCATACAAAGGTGAAACCAAAACAGAGATATTTCTTAAAAGCCTCCAAACACACAGGAAGCTCTAGTGGATGAACTGTTCTCCATCCTGACTCTCTTACCAGAAGGTCAGACGTTTTTCAGTTGGACAATTGTTACTTACTGGAGTACCGTTTCCAGAACTCGTTCTGAAGAAAAGACAAAAACCAACAAGATTTTAGACTCTTGCTCTATGAGTTAAAACCCTCATAGTGTCTGCAACGTAACGCACCGTCATCTCGTCGTGCTCAAACACCTCTCTGGCCTCCTCAAAGCTACATTTCTCCTCCAAACACTCCCTCTCCAGATTTCCCACTTTCAGCTCCTCAAACCAGCCGGAGTTGAACCGGCGAGTCCGGACCAGGACGCCGTTGGCCTGCTGTCGCTCCAGAAAGACTGGAACACAAAGGAGCATAAATCATCTGTCTACACTGGAAAACATCAGTTTCCCTGTTGAGGTGAGTATAAGTCAAGGTGCGGTTAATAAGCTTTTTGCTTTGGAACAAAAACACATCTTGTAATTTCCTTTGTCAGAGTTTAATTTGGAGACCCTCATAAGGGTCTGGTACCTGCTCTTGTTTACAGGTAGCAGCCGTTCCTGATTGGATGAATCTGTGCTTGTTCCTCGGCTCATTATCATAAACGCCACCATCAGGTAAATGTTTGGCTAATTGTTTCATTGGTCCAAGCTTTATGGAAATCATTAACAGAAATACTTTCATGCTCAATAAGATTTGAGCTTCTGAAAGATGTCTTGTGCTGCCTGCATAGTGGTGAGGGCTTTGACTAGGCCATGCTTGTCTATTTGTGAGAGAAGGTGATGAATCAAACATAACCAGGGGAAACCATGTTGCTCCATTTCAGCGCTGATATCCGCAGACTCTCTGTAGACTCTGTTTGTTTGCCATACAGTTCCCTGAGTTTGATTACTGGAAATATTCTCGTGATAAAGTGCATGAGACTCCAGCCTCCACCGCCGTTGGTCTTACCTCTAGATGAAGCTTGAATGATTGTCAGTAAAACTTAACTCAGTTAGCAACTTTGAGCAAATCTGCTCACTTTATACTGTCTTCTTTTCAGAAGCAAAAGTAGAGAAAGAAGATTTAAGATCCAAAGGTCCGTTGATGCTTTGGTAGTTTGTCTTTCTATTGCTGGAGACCCAGCAGGTTTTGGTCATTCTGAACCTTTTAAGGGTGTTTGTCACCAGCGGGTTGTTGGAACCAGAACCAGAATCAGAATGTGACTGTAAAACTTCAGTAGATGCTAGCCTTGCAGGTAGATAGCTTGTTGTTAACTCAACACAAACTATTAAAGATTTAGCTCAGCACCAGCTCCTTCTGCTAAACCATGAATAACTTACAGGTTCAATCTGGATCTTCCTCACCTGAAGCCGGCTGGGAGTCCTGGAGGATGAAGACGAAGATGACGAAGACCCTGAGTAACATGGTTGATTTCATCAGAACGCTACCATCGCTCTTCTAAAGGTACAAAGTCTTTAACTTCCCCTCTCACCACCAGTCTGTAGTTTGTCACATGGAGAACCTCGGGTGATGAAACACTGGCTGATCAATGCCCTCAGGTTCAGCAACTTCTACTAACCAAATTCAGAAAATATTTCCCTCTCGCCCCTGATATAAACATCAAAAACTTTATTTAATGAGACAGAAAACTGAGAGTGAAATCAAACTCAAACTTCATCTGCTGGCAGAAGAAATCAAAACACTGAATGAAGAAGGGAGAAAAGATCCATGAAAGCCATAAAAACACTACAAGTTACTCTTTCCTCCCTTCAAAACAAACATTGATGTAACAGTTTACCTTTGGTTCAGTTGGATCTGAGGTTCATAACAGGAGCCCTGGAGCGCCCTCTAGTGGTACTTAAACATAAACCAGGTCAAACAAGAGGCATGAAAAGATCCAATAGAAATACTGCGTGAAAAACAATAAATATCTGATTTGAACTTTTTGTGGAGAACATCTGTCCCACCTGGATGAAAACTAGTTCATTAATGCTTCGTGTAGTTATGTAGAAAGAAAAACACAGTTTTTCCTAATTATTTATGTTTATTATATATAAATGACATAATTATGAGTCTCTGGAACAATAATACAGATTTTCCTCCCTTCTGTCCAGATGTCAACCCACAGATTTAATTTCAGACATTCAAGCTAAACTTTGAGCTTGTCTTTGAGTTAATGTAACTACCTTTCTACTTTCCTAACACTGTTGAACTCGGCGCTGGTTGACCTGCGCCGTTTCAGCCGGTAGACATCACAGTTTCGATCCAGTCCAGGAAGTTGGTGACTTTGGCGTAGACGCCGTACATGTTCTCCTTGGCGCAGCCCTTCCCCCAGCTCACCACGCCCGTCAGAAACCAGGTCTTCCTGTACTTCGCCACCAGCGGGCCGCCGCTGTCGCCTTCGCAGGCGTCCTGCCCGCCCTTCCTGTGCCCCGCACAGAACATGTTCTTGGTGATGTTGAGCTGGGTGTGGAGGCGGCACTCCTGCAGCGGCACCCTGGGCAGCACCAGCCACTGCAGGTAGCGGGCGATGGGGCCGGCCTCCACCAGGCGGCCCCATCCGGACACAGTGGCCTGGCGGACGTTGTACAGCGTCCAGGCGAAGGTGCTGTTCCGAGCCGGGAGGCAGATGGGAATGACATGGAGGCCCAGTTTGACCGGGCTGTGCAGCTTCAGCAGGGCCAGGTCGCTGTCGGTGGTCACGGGGTCGTAGTCCGGGTGGATGGTGATGTTCAGCACTCGCTGACGCTGCTCCGTCTTCTCTGGTCTCGCCAGGTCATGTTTGCCTGGCAGCGACCAGTATTCAGGTTAAATATGGTCAGGAGACGCCACGCTGTGAGTTTGACCTTGAAGAGTGACCTCACCTACGTAGATGTGGAGGATGGCAGAAGGTTTGTGCCAGACGCAGTGCGCTGCAGTTAGAATCCACACGTCGGACAGGATGATGGCGCCGCAGCTGAACCGGTTGTGTTCGTACAACGCAACCTGGAACAAACATGAACGACCTTGACCCGACCTCTGAAGCCCTGAGTGATGGCGGCTCCGGTTTCTTCAAATCTAACAAAATTAGTGTTAAACGTTTTGGGCAACTAAAACTTTTGTTTGTGCTGCTTTACTTTGAAGATATTGACGATGACCTCTGATGACCTCTGATGACCTCTGGAAATGTTTTTGTTAAAATCTTTAAAATAAAAGCAGCACAAATGTTTTATTTGTTAGATTTGAAGAAAGACCAGCTTCACTCAGGTAATGTTAAAGTTAGTTTTTCTTTAAGTAAGGCAGCAGTCTGAACACTTTTTATGTTTAAGATCTTTATTGATTTTCAGATTAAAATTAAAAACAAAAATTAACTTTTTTTTTTATTTACTGAGTTTTTAGATTGAAAAGCAGGAGAATGAAGCCTTTCTTTGTTTACTGACATACAATTTAATGTAGTTTTGATTTATTGTTGAGCAGGTCAAATTTGTTTTTAAAAAATCAGAAATTTTCTTTTAAAAAGGAAACAAATCAAAAATTGTTTTATGTTTTGGATCTTTAATGATATCCAGACTTTATAAAAAATTTATTTATCATTGTTCAGGTAATTTTATATATATATATATATATATATATGTATATATATATATATATATATATATATATATATATATATATATATATATACATATATATATATTTTGCATTTTTAATTTATTGAATTTTGACCATTTTCTTTAAAGGCAAATGTCCAAAGCCTATTTTAGGATCATTAATGGTAAACAGGTTTCATTAGAAGTTTGTTTTTTCTTAACCAAGTTAAACAAAAATATTTAACAAATTTTTGCCTTTTTTTTATTTAATAAATGTTGAAATAGTTTTTCTTTTAATTAAGAAACAAATCGAAGTTTGTTTTATGTTATGGATCTTTAACAACGTTCATTAAAAATGTTTGTTGTTGAGTAGGTGAAACAAAAAATATCACAAACCATTTTATCATTTTTTAATTACTAAATTTTGAAATAGTTTTTTGTTTAATAAGGAAACAAGGTTTGGACCTTTAATGATTTCCAGATTTTATTAAAATCAGTTTATTGTTGAGGAGGTAAAACATCACAGTAAATGAATTTTTTCATTTTTAATGAATTTTGACATGAAATGTTTTGGACCCGGTTGGTGTCCGACTCACCTGCCATGGACAGTAACCTTTGGGGCAGGCCTGCCCTCTAACAACCCGGGGGGCAAAATTGACCAGCGGTCTTCCACAGACGACTGGCTCTGTACCAGCATAGAGAGAGGTCAAAGGTCAGTCTTACTTCCTGAGCCTGGAGAATCACAGGCGTTGCGGTTCTGTTGGGAAGCGGACAGAACCCACAGGAAGAAAACCCGGTGATCAGCTCTGACCTTTGGGCAGACAGGTGCTGTTGTCCTGGTCCAGACCGTATCCCGGAGCGCAGAAACAGAACCGCGAGCGATCCGGATTCTCTCTGCAGAAATGCTCGCAACCGCCGTTTCTAAAGCGACACCTAGTTGAGGTCGGTCGGACTGCGAACGGCCGGAAACAGAACATCACCCACAATCTGGACCCGGACCGTCAGCAGCGAGTTCTCAGCAGGTTCCTACCTTTGTCACATTTGGACCCGTGGAAACCGGCGGCACATTTACAGGTGTAGGTGTTGAGATGGCGAGTGCAGGTCGCCCCGTTCTGACAGGGAGACGACAGGCAGAGGTTCGGCGCTGGAAATCAAAACACATCCGTGAGGCCCGGTTCTCACAGGAGGCGGGAAATGTTTGGGTCAGTACCTGTGTAGGTCCTCCAGAAGTTCTCCTGCACACAGAGAAAAGCAGGCAGTGAAACCAGAAATGGACCAGGAAGTAAAGTTAAATTAAAGTTCTTCAACTATTCTTGAGTTTAGCCAAGAATGTTTGCAGAAATGTTCTGCCAATTTGGACAAATTCTAAATCAGGGGTGTCCAAACTTTTTACAAATATTTTTATTATAACCGCACAAAGAATTTTATTATTTATTTTTACTTGCTAAAGAAACCAACTAAATACATAATATCTTAATAAAACAAGTGAAGATGTCAGATTTCTGCAGGTTTGCCAGATTAATAACAAATCAGCAAATTCTATCCTAATTTTGTATCTTTTTCCGGATTCTTTTCCCAATAAGAATTGCTTGTGTTTCACTCTTCACTGAACGTTTATTACTAATAAATTAAATTAAAAGCCAAACCCTGAATGAATACATTGTGTTGCACATTACAGTTTTATTTTGAACATATATATATATATATATATATATATATATATATATATATATATATATATATATATATATATATATATATATATATATATATATATATATATATATATATATATATATTATATTTTCACCGACATTAAATGGCTTGAAGCAGCAAATTCAGCTTTTCTTGATCTGTGATCAATTCAAGGGCCACAAATGGCCCCTGAACCGCACTTTGAGCACCCCTGATGTAAGGAACGCTTTTAGAGAAATTTATTGGAGTGAAAGTTTTACGTTTTCTCAAAAATTGTTACTCAGGTAAAGTACATATTCTGTACCTCAGTAAGTTTCCTTCTTCACTGAAAGACGGTGGTGAGACTCACCAGCTGCTGCGCCTGCGGGATGATCTCTCTGGCCTCCTCGTAGGAACATTTCTCCTCGTAGCATTCCCGCTCCAGGTTTCCGTTCCTCAGCTCCTCCAGGAAAGAGTTGGCCCTTCGAGTTCGCTGCAGGAAACGGGTGGCTTCACGTCGGGACACAAACGTTCCTCCTGCAGCGAAACAACCAGACGGCTGCTGGACTCAAACTGGAACCATGTGACGGGCACGAACGAGTCACTTTCACTTCAGTAACTTATTTTAGGAGTATTTTTACTACTCTAATTTTAATTATTTTATTATAAAGTTTTTCTACTTTTACTGGAGTTAAATTTCTTCTCACTGAATGAAAAACATTTTTTAACCAAACATTCACCAGAAACAGAAATTCAGCTGCAGTTCCTGTTAAAGTTTCATAAGATTTTTATTGAAAGAAACTGATCTGGAAATATTTAAATTTTCTTTCTGATTGTTATTTTTTGTTACTCATGTTAATTAGTCATTTTTGTTCTTAAAATAACAAAATTTCCACTTAATTTACATTTTTGTCCATCTGATAATCTATTTTTTAAATATGAAATGATTTAAATTTGAGTTTGAACCAAAAACTTTTTTACTTTTACTTGAATAAAAATATTAGTTTATCTTACTTTAGTATAATTTTTGGGTACTTTGATATTTTCCACAAACTTCTTAAAGTTCCTGAAAGAAAATTTGTTTTCATAACCAGCCATAAATACAAAAACAAGATACATAAACCACAAGTACTAAAATTTAAACACTAGAGGGAAAAGGTAATATTTTCTGTTGCTTAATTGATTTTTATTTAAAATCTAGGTAAAATAATATTTATTTAATACTCATTTTTATTGATTTAACTTGTTTGCAGCAGAACAATCTGACAGAATATTTCATCAGATTATAAATTAAACTCTTATAGTCAAAATATAGTTAAATTTGTTATAAAACTGTTTAGTTTTTTCTCTTCGTTTTGCGGTCTGGAGCAGAGCGGAGGTGCAGTTCATCAGAACCGAGCCGTTGGATCCTGATGAACGCTACCAGAACAACAATAAGATGAGGAGGAGCAGAAGGAGGAAGAAGCAGGACTGACCTCCTGGGGTCCCGGTGCATGCTGGGAGAGCGGCGGTTATGAGGAGGAAGAAGAAGACGCTCTTCGTTTGTCTGCTGATGGACGCCATGCTTGTTTTAAACTGATCAAAGTTCACAGAGAAACAAACAAAAACCCGGACAGAAAAACACGTCAGATAAAAGCTCAGCCCTCTTCTGCTGTCAGGGCAAAATGGCTCCAATTCATTTCAAATGTTGACAGATAAATTATTTTAAAATTCAAAGAATTAAATCTACTCTGATTTATCAGGTCTGTGCCTTTTAAATAGGCACTAAGCTCTAAATATGATGGTTTTAATCTGAGATTCTGACTTTATTTATTGAATAAATCCATCAGGATCATTTCCAGGACATGTTTGTTTTTATTTCAGTTTCATACAGAAACAGCACACTGAGGCAGAAATAAGAAATATAACTCATCATTTAATGAAGCTCCCTTTTAAAAAGTTAACATGTTTACATTAGCATTCAGATTATTAAATAAAAAACAGTTCAAAATAAATTTAGTATGATTGTAAACAAGAAATGCTGAAATCATAAAGCTGCAGTGCATCTTGGTAACAGTTGTCCTCCTGTCCTCCAGGGGTCGCCACCACTGTTACAGCATCTCCTTCAGGATGTAGGGGAGGAACTCCTGCGCATCTCTCAGTTCTTCCTTCCACTCCTGGGGGATGCCGCCGCCGCGGTGGGCGGCCCCGGCCCCCAGCAGGGCCCCAAGGGCCGAACCGCGGTTACAGTTTTCACCTGGAGACCAAAACAGGTTAAACATCAGGAGATCCAGTTTTTTAGTTATCCAATGTTAAGAATTCTACACAATTATATTCAGGCTCTTATTTTGAAGTCTGTTAACCCAACAGATTTTCTCTCTCTTTCTTCCCTAATAAGTTTTTTAAAACAACATACAGGAAATTAAAGTTACTGTTTTGTTATTAGCTTGAGCTAAATTTTATGTTGGTGTAGCATTTAGCATTAGCTTCCACCAAATAATGCTAATGTAGAACTAAGGTGTTAGTTTCTGCTAAATAGCATGTTGGTGCAGTGTGCTAGCTTTTGCTAAATACCATGTTAGTCTAGCATTTCAGTGTTAGCTTCTGCTAAATATTGTGTTGGTTTAGTGCTTTAGCATTAGCTTCCACCAAATACTGCTAAATGGTGGAGGGTTTTAACGTCATGAACTAATGTGTGTGATTAGCTCTTTAGCACATTTAAGCGTTTAGCTAGAGATGCCACCACTTTAGATTTGTTAGATCTAAAGTCTTGAGGTCTGACCTCCGCAGTTGGTGTTGGTCAGGATTCCTCCTTTGGGGTCGTCATGAAACTCGTAAGCCAGGTAGAACAAACTGGAGAGAGCCCCTGCGAGTTTAACAGGTCAAAGGTCAGCACAGCTCACTTAAGGTAAAGCTAAAACTGAGCTTGTAGTCTCTGACCTCGGTTGTAGCAGGCCAGACCCAGGTGGCTCACGGCGCTCTGGTGGACCTTCAGCCTCTCCTCAGAAGATGCTGGAAACCTGGAACAGTCAAAGGAAATCAGCCGCTTCATCTCTGAAACCTTCAGCAGAGTTTCCCCAGAGCTGCTGACGCGGTTCTGACGGACCTGGCGGCCTTGCAGCTGTAGCTCTGACAGGCGTCCCAGGCCTCCAGCCTCTTCAGGGCGAACTCGGCCTGCTGGCGGACGCTGGCCCCGCCCAGCACGGCGTGGAGCGCCCGGCTGTAGATCGTCACGTACTCAGGCACTTTGGGGTGAGGATGGGTGAGCTTCACGAACTCCACCGCTGCTAAAACCTGAGGAGAGACGAAGACATGAGACCGGAACCTCAGGGACGGATGAGGACAGACATGTCGGGTTTGCTCACAGCTTCATCCTGATTGGCTGAAGCAGACAACAGGACAAAGGGGAGGATCGTGGGAAGGCAACCGATGGCGTCCAGCTGGCTGTCTGGAGACCGAGATCTCATCATCTGTTTGGATCGTTCCTCTGCAAACTTCAGAACCTGAAGAGAACCAGAGAGTCGGAACCAGTCTGATGAACATTGGAGCTGGAGAGAAACTCCTGGTTTACCTCACTGGGCGACGTCGGCCTGCCGTCCTGCCAGTCGGCGAAGAACGAGCGGTGGAAGGACTCGGCGTAGGTGTCGGTGTGCGAGCCGGGCGTCGTCAGAAACCGGACGTAGTCGGACAGAACGGCGGCCCGAACCTCCGGCTGGGAGACGTCAGCGAAACGCCCGGAGACGATGGACCGAGCTGCTCGCAGGGAGCAGAGGATGTTCAGGGTGTTGTCTCCAGCCTGGAGACCTGCAGGACCGGGCAGACGATGAAAACCTGACAGAATCACCGGTTCTGGCACAGCTGCGGTTCTGAGCACTGGTACCTTGGTGGTAGTGGACCGAGCCGTTGGAGGACCGCCACAGGTCCAGCTTGTCATGGAGGATGACGCTCCCTACGACGTTGGCTCGTCCGGCACCGGTGGACCAGGCGGTGCGACCGCTGCCGGCTGCAACAGGAAGAAGGAAACGTGTCAGAACCGAGTCAGGGAGGAGTTCCTCAGGGCCCCATTCTAGGAACTCTAATGTTCTGAAGCTGGAACATCATTAAAAATGTTCCAGCTGACACACCGCATTATCAGTGACACATGAGAGATAATCACCAATTGGCTGGTTGCCATGACACAACCTTTCAAGCATTTTGATTGGTCGAGACACTGGAACATTAATGAGGCTATCTGGCTGGTTTGTTATACCAATCACACTCTAGTTTTGGACCAAATAAACTTAAATAATATGATAAAAATAATATATGTACATATATTAAAAATATATATAATTAACAGCAAATAAATACATCTAAAAATCGAAAAATACTAATAAATAAACATATTAACAAGTACATGTACATTTAAAAAAAATAAAAATAGTCAAAATAAGGATAAAAAATTTTAATAAAATAAACTATTTTTAAAGTGCATATTACTTTTAAATATTACTAATAAAATATACAGAATTTTTTGTTATTAAATTAAACATTCATTAAAAAAACATCTTTTACTAGATAAAACCAGGTTAACATCAAGGAATGGTTACAATTTTAGATAAATTCATCCATTTTGCTTCAAAGCTGAAACCCTGTTTACTGGTAAACATGTTGGACCGGTCCGGTTCTGGTACCTGTGTTAGACAGGGTGAGGATGCTGGACGGGTGTCTGTCTGCAGGCGCGTTAAACCCGCTGATCCAGCCTCCGAAATCCCTGCTGATGTCCTGGACGTTGTAGTACCAGTGGACCGGCATGGACAGGGAGTCTGCGGCACACATGGCCCAGAAGGCCTCGCTCACTGACCGCCTCACTGCAGACATCTCCAGCCTTCAACCTGCAGCAGCAGCAAAAAAAGGAGAAACTCTTTTCCTTCAGTCCTCCGTGATGTTAAATGGAACCGGTACCAGAATACTCTCCCTTTAACCTGATTTAAAACTTCTCCTGTATGATGCTGACACAGGTCTCACCTGTCCTCTCTCAGATCCTTCTCCCTCCTCATCAGAACTTATATAAGTACTTAACAAATAGTTACAAAACTCAGCAGGAAGTGACCCGCCTGTAAACATCCGGTCCTCCCAGTAGCGACCGACACCTCTTCCAGTTACATATTGATTTTTTCTTCATATATAACTGGATTATCAACGAAATGATACATGAACATTGTCAATTAGTAAACAAAGTAGCAGTACGGGGTATAGCTAGGGTCATTACATATAACACCCTGAGTTTTGCCTCCCAGGCAGGAACATTTATTTTTATTTCAAAATTAATGACAGAAATAGTTTAACAAATCACAGACATTTATCAAGTCGATTATTATTTCATATTTATGATAGATAGTTTTAAAATTTGCTGCAGATTTTGCCAAATTTATTTTAAATATAAAATAACTGTACCTGTCAGACAAAATTCAGGGAATACAACAACTCATTGTACGGCGGCCCGCTTGAATCAAGAGGCTTCCAGACATAAACCATGCTGCAGGTTGCGTTAGTTTGGCATTAAATTGGACCTAATCGGGTATTTAAACCACTTTTCCGGGAACTGCGGGGCTGATTTTCGGCTAATACTATGATTTAGTTTCAGTTCTCCATCAGCCGTTAGCGCTCTGAGTCAGAGTGGATCGGTACCAGCACAAACTGGGTTTGTTTGGCTTTGTGTTCTCAGCTGGAGCTAGCTTAGCGCTGCTAGCTGTCTGTGGACATGGGGGACGTGTTGGATCCACGGGTTGTGGGTAAGACTGTGGAGCCCACTCAAACTGGGAAATAACTGGTCACACTAGGCCACTAGATGGTATAAACTGGACTAGAAATCCTTTTTGTCTGTCAGAACTGTGATTTCTAACTACAGAGTTCGGTCAGAGTGATGCCTGTAGCCGCCATATTGATCAGGGCAAGTCAGCCACTGTTCTTCAGGGCAATCTGAATCTCATTTTAGAGTTCTATCTATTTTTGTGTCTTTTTTTATATAATCAAAAGCCTGGAAATTTCATTTTTGAAAGTATTCACACCTCCTGGACTTTCCCACATGCTAGCAGCAGAGGGCGCAGTGCGTGTTCTGCAGCTAACTGCTGGTCTCGGTTATGCAGAGAGGGCGAAAAGCTTCTGGGCGGAGAAGGACGTGGAGCAGGTTTTCACCGGGGTCTTCCAGTACCTGGACCACCTGAAGCAGGCCCTGCAGAAGAAGACGGCTCTAGATAAAGGTACTGGTCCGTCTTGGCTGGGGTCCAGTCTGTCCTGCGTGGTTCTGATGTGATACTGTTTCTGTTTCAGAGTTCGTCCAGGCCCAGAGGCTGCTGGAATGTCTGGACTGCGTTCCCCTCGGGTCTCCTCCGGACCAAGACTCCTCCGTGGTCCAGGTGGTCATCGGTTCAGGTACTTAACTACTATAAAAATCTGATTTGAATATTGTTTGGTAAATTTGATTAACTTTCTACATAAAGTTAAAAATATTGTTCTCCATCAATCTATGAAGTTTCAATAAGTTTAACTATAAATACTGGTTTTATATTATGAGAACATTGAGAATACCCAACAGGTTAATTTGCTTTGCATGTTGATTCCTTTAACATGGAATTGTGCAAAATATTCAGAAATTTGTTTTAGCAAAATGTATAATCTATTACAAAACATTTTTTAGTTTTTGTAAATATTTTCTCCTAAATAAAATATGGCTGTGTCATCTGCAAATAAACTGCACCAAGCCATAGTAACGTTATTAACTTACATGAGAAAAGGTAGAGATCCCAGTGTTTTTCTCTGTGCTACCCCACAGTTAATATGATATTTGGAAAATTTTCTATGTTTCTTTTTATTGTTTTGATTCAATTTAATTTTATTATTGTGTGCTACAAACGTTCTTCCTTTGGGGATCATTAAAGTATGATGTATGTGTCGGTTCTGACTGACCTGTGTGCTTGCAGGAGGGCTGCTGCCGGCTCACTTCAATGGACTGTCGCCCCCTGCTGGCAGAGAGGAGCTGCTGCCTCCGCTGGCGCCGGTCCAGCTGCAGTATCACCCTCACCCCTGCTGCAAGGTAAGGAGGAGCAGAACCGAGCCGGTGACAGGATGACCTCTGACCTCTGTGTGTTCCCAGGCCTGCCTGCCAGGGTTACCCAGAACCCCCCAGTCCAGCTCGCTGCTATACACCCAGAACCCGCTGAAGGTGCCGCTGCTGTGCGGCTTCAAGAGGCTGAGCGCCATGCCTCTGGTGTCCCAGACCGACACCGGCCCGGACGGCTTGGACACGGCGGTTGCTGGGGGCAACTGGGATGTCATCTACAAGACGCCGTGCGGGCAGAGCCTCAGGAACTTCCAGGACGTCGAGTCCTTCCTGTCGGCGACGGAGAGCCACGATGTCCTGCAGGTGAACCAGAACCAGGCCGGCACCTGAGAGCCCGATCTGACCTGGTTCTGACCCGGTCCTGTCCTCTCTGCAGGTAGACTTCTTCACCTTCAACCACGTGGTGCAGCTGGACCCGGTCCCTCAGGACCGGGTCCAGCTGCGGGATCAGCCATGGCCCGACCTGAGCCGGGGGGCGGAGCCTGTTCCCGTGGAGCTGGTGGTGGAGAAGGGTCGGGCCCGGCCCGCGGGCTTCCGGTACCGGAAGGACCGCTGGCCGCACGGCTGCTTTCTGAGCCGTGGTGCTGCGCTGTTCGACGCCTGCTGCGACTGCAACGACGGCTGCAGTGACGCGCAGCTCTGTGCCTGCGTCGCCATGACGACCGGGGGGCGGGGCTACAGCTACCAGCGGCTGCTGGAGCCGGTCCAATCAGGGTGAGAACGGGCAGGACCGCCTCACCATCCTCTTCTTCCTAATTACTCTTCCTCCTCATTACTCTTCCTCCTCCTCTTCCTCCAGCCTGTTTGAGTGCGGTCCGTGGTGCGGCTGCGACCGGGCCCGCTGCCAGAACCGGCTGGTCCAAAGAGGGGTCAGAGTTCGCCTCCAAGTCTTTGAGACTGAGGACCGGGGCTGGGGGGTCCGTTGCCGTGACGACCTTGACCGAGGAACGTTCGTCTGCGTCTACGCAGGTCGGCTGGTTATTAGTATAAATATATACACTAACAAAGGTTGTTTTTTTTTTTTTAAGGTCCAGATGATTCTGAACAGATTTTTAGAAACTTTTACTTTCCTGGTGAATATTTCTTCAATTTATAATCAATACTTCATTTTCTTGAATGTTCTGGCTTTGTTTGTTTCTTTATTTGTTTAATAATCTTGAGCAGATTTTAATTCAATTTCAAACAAATGATTGAAATTTTGCTGTTTTCCCCTTTATTTAAATTGTTTATATTTTTGGTGTTTGAGCATTATATTACTAATATATTATAAAATATTAATTTTTTGCTTTATATTTTTTAATTTGTTTAGTGTGAATTATTCTTTTAGAAATCTTGTCATTTATTTAGCATTATATTAGTATAATGTTAATGAAGTATATAGATAATCTAAATAATGAAGAGATGTTTTACATATTTTCATTTCAGTCTAAAAATGTTTTGATAAAATTCTCTCTATATTTTTGTATAAGGACACAATATAAAGATTAAAAGACATTTTGATACTTTTTTAAAATTTCACTTTAGTTTTCAGAAAACTTTATTCTTTTTTAGCTTATTTAAGTTATTTAAATAACATTGAGCAAATTACATTTTTGGTTTTTCTGATTTTTCTTTTCTCTTTTAAATGAATTTTGAATTGTTTTGGTAGTAAAGTGGTAATTATATTTTATTCTTTTCATGTTAAATAATGTTGAACACATTTTAAATAAATGTTGTTTTTAAACGTTCATGAAGTCGTGGTTGTGTTGACAGGTTTGGTTCTGTTAACAGGTGTGGTTCTGCAGCGGGCCCGCAGCCCCACGGAGCCGCTGCCCCCCAAGCTGACCCGGGCCGAGCTGCCGTCCGACGACGAGGTGGAGGTCGTCACAGAGTGGCTGGCCCCGCCCATCCTGGAGGCGCGCAGCGACTTGCTAGAGGCCTCGCCCCCTCCGCCAGGCTCCACCGCCTCCACGCAGCACGTCCCGGTGATCCAGAGACCCGGCGAGTCCAGCGGCGCCTCTCAGAACCACGACCAGGTTGGTTTCTGTCCAAGATGGTTTCCCTGGTGAGTTACTGCTGCTGGATGATGTTTGCTGGTTCTGGTTCTGCAGGTCGGAGGCCTGTTTGAGGTGAGGGTTGCCGTGGCGATGGACAGCCAGGAGGACGGCAGCCCGACGAGCTTCAAACGACGAGCAGAGAGAGAAGAAGTCTGCTTCATCGACGCCAGCAAGGAGGGAAACGTCGGGCGCTTCATCAATGTGAGTCTGGAGGAATGTTCATGGAAAGTTGAGTGGAAGGAAACATGAAAGTCAAGGAACCATTGGTTCACTATTTTCTTACTGATTTGATGGAATATATTGATTGATTTATTTATGTATTTGTTCTAATCTCGGCCCACAGCACAGCTGCCAGCCCAACCTGTTCATCCAGAACGTCTTCACGGACTCCCATGATCCCGCCTTCCCCGTCATCGCCTTCTTCACCAACAGGTGAGGGGGAGGAGTTTCTGTAAGGCCCTGCCCTTTTTAACCTTCAGGTGTGTTTTCATGGGTTTTGAATCCATCAGGGTGGTGAAAGCCGGCACTGAGCTCACCTGGAACTACTCCTCTGATGCTCACACCTCCAGCTCAAAGCAGGAACAGGAAGTGCCTTGTCTCTGCCGTAGCAACGGTTGCCAGGGATGGCTCCACCTGGAGGAGCAGCTGTGTGATGTCTGTGCAGCTGAAGGTCCCGGAGGGACGGAGGAAAACTGATTTACGCTGCAATTTCTTACTGGTTTCTAATCTAAATGTGTTATCTTTTGAATTTAAAATCTGTTTGAACTTATTTGTTATTTAAAACATTGTGCAATTAAAAATATTTTAATAAAGTACTTTGAAATGTTTGTAGATTTTTTTTTTTTATTTGATCAGAACTCTTATTTTGAAACTGAAAACAAAGGAGCATCATGAAATTATTACAAACCACTTTTTTGGCCATTTCAACATATTTATTTACCTTGTAACAGTCTGGGTGTAATTTTATGGCAGTTTCAGGGCCATTATGGGTGTAAAAAAAGGAATAAATTCCCACCAAAAAGTTCAGAAATGTTGAGATTCTTAGAATTTTATTCTAGAATAAACCTGAGAAATTTCTGAGCATCAAGAAACTCAGAAATTTTAAACTTTTGAAACTCCAAAAACAAATTGGCAATGTTCAACTTTTCAAACTTAAAAATTCCTG
This sequence comes from Gambusia affinis, assembly GCF_019740435.1. Classification (NCBI taxonomy): domain Eukaryota; kingdom Metazoa; phylum Chordata; class Actinopteri; order Cyprinodontiformes; family Poeciliidae; genus Gambusia; species Gambusia affinis. The sequence continues at coordinate 2,901,694 of NC_057891.1, read as the reverse complement.
AGGCTTTTCTAGCAATTTATTTCTTGACTTGTCAAACTCAAATTTTCTTTTTATTTAGAAAATGTTTTTGAATGTTTTGGGTTTAATTTACTTTCTGAACTTGTTTTTTCCCCCCTGAGATTAATAAAACAATTTAAAAAGTTTAGTACTTTCAATATTTATTGAGAAATTACGGTTCTGAATATCCAGAGCTTTTATTGTGAAAACAGGAAGTGGATTTATTGCGACAGTCAGGAACGGAAGTTTGCCTTCTGTTTATCTCTGCTCCTCGGCTCCGTGAGACCGACTGTCCTGCTGACACCGACCCGACCATGAGCTCCGCTCTGTGGCCTACTCTCCTCCTCCTCGGCCTCTCCTGGGCCGGCCTCGGCTCCTCCTCCTGTCGGGTCCAGATCCCTCCTCACGACCAGGTGGCCCGGGTGGCCCGCTTCATTGCCCACCAGTGTGACTGGGCCTCCATGGCCACGATCTCCAGCCACAAACCGGTGAAGGGTCAGCCGTTCTCCAACGTCTTCTCGGTGAGCGACGGGCCCCACGGAACCAGCTCAGGGGTCCCGTACATGTACCTGACTCACATGGAGGTGTCGGTCCAGGACCTGCAGGTAAACCGACTATCCCGGTTCTGCTACACAAACAAACGTCACGTGACGTTGGGCTACGGCATGACTCAGCAGGTTTTATGAACAGTGACGCAACGGTTTGGAAATCGGGTCACGTGATCAGGTTCCATAACATCCGACTGCTGGCGTTTAAATAAATTAATATATTTTATTATTTAAATATAATATATGCGCATATAAATATTAATTGTTAATTTTCATTTTGTCATTAAAAATATTTTAAATATTTTCTTAATATTTATACAAAAAATGCCTTGAAATAATAATTTGTATTTATAATTTTACTTATTAAAACATTTCAAAGCTTGTTTATTGTTGCACTAGTATAAAATATTTTTACTTATTAAATGTCTCTTATAGGAGTTATTAATAAAGCATGACCTTTGACCTCCAGGTGAACCCCCAGGCGTCTCTCTCCATGTCTCTGGCCCAGACCGATTACTGCAAGCAGCAGGGCTTTGATCCTCAGAGTCCGCTCTGCGCTCACATCATCCTGTCTGGATCCGTCGTCGAGGTAACAACACTCACCTGTTCCCCAGGTAGACCCAGGTACCCAGGAGCTCACATGACCTCTGACCCCGGTGTGTTCCAGGTGAATGGGACGGAGGCTGACTTCGCAAAGAAAGCTCTGTTCAGCCGACACCCGGAGATGATCGACTGGCCCACGGACCACAACTGGTTCTTTGCCAAGTTCAACATCACTCAGGTACTAAACCACCAGAACCATCAGAACCGGTTCTGTCCCGGCCCGGTCACAGACCTCCTCCCTGTCCCGTTTCAGGTGTGGGTGCTGGATTACTTCGGAGGGGTGAAGACCGTCTCTCCTGAGGAATATTTTCAGGCGGCGCCCCACAGGAAGCACCACTGACGGTGAGAGCTGCTGGTCCTTGTAGTCCTTTATTTGTCGTTTGTATGGTTCCTTAACATTTTTTTTTAAATGTTTCTTTTTTTAATGAAGAAAAAATCCTTTTAATAATAATAATAAATTTGAATTTCAACTATTTTCAATATTAATTAAATAAAGAATAATCCAACACTTATTGTGGTATAATATTAGAATATGATTCATAATGTTAAATAAAAACAATTTTAGTAATATTTGTTTCATTCAAATAAAATCTTATAATTAAATAATAATAAATAACATTAGTAGAAATATTAATATTATTGATCATATTGAAAGGATATTATGATGTAGAGATATTTATTGTATTACTGAATATTGTAATAATAATATCCATCAGCCAATAAAACAATCAGAAAATCAGTAATAAATTATTTTTGTGTTCAGGAATCAACCTTTGACCCGGAGTGATGATGATGATGATGATGAAGGCGTCCTCAGCCAATCCTCTTTCTCTCTTCCTCTTAAAACTCTTCCACTTCAGCTTCCTCTGATCAATTAATTAATCAATCAGAGTTAATAAAATGACTGCCGAATCAGAGAGTTTTGTATCAAATTATAGATTTTAAATCAGAACAATATTCATCTTTTTTCAGACATTTTGGCATAAACATGAATAATTAATGATATTTAAACATTAATAAACACACAAGAATTTTTTTTTAAACAGAAAAAAGGATTTTACAAAGTTGTAGTTCAGAGTTTTGACCACTGGGGGGAGGCATTGGGCCAAATATTAACGCCATCAAAAGCACTTTAAAGAGATTTATTTGAATATTTGCATTAATAGTGGGTTTTATTATGAACCAAAGTGTTAAAAAGTTCTCTGAGTAGTTCTCCTGGTTGACCTTTGATCTTCTGAATATTACTTATTAGGTGTTGTGCATTTTCTTACAGTAACTACATTTCCCTTGATTCATAGCAATAGGAAGGTGGAGCATTAATTAAATATTAATGGTTTAGACTCAGTTAGGCTAAATTTATTCACTTTAAACGTCTAAATGTGAATTTGTGATCATGTTTGTGTTTTTGTCTTTAACAAAATGACTCCACTTTTACATGAAGGGCTCAAATCTGATGTTTTATCTTTTAATAAGCAGAATAAGTCAGTATTTCAGTCAAAATATATTTTCATACTTTTTTAGAAAATCGGATGTATTTTTTAAAAAGAAAAATAAAGCTTTTTAGCAGAAACCGATCAGAGTGTGTGTTATTTTATAACTGATCCGGCCCGCAGCATGATGCTGCCGGTGGGCTCTGCAGAGCGGCGGATCCTGAGTGAAGCTCACTGCAGGTAAACATTTCTGAAGCATTGTGTGTGTTTCAGCTGAATTGGTGTTTCCATGTGTGAGCAGAGCGGGGCGGTGTGTGTGTGTGGGAGAAGTGTGTCGCTGTATGTCACCTGGCACAGCAGCTCCTCACCACTTCCTGTCCCATTTCATCACCGCGCTTCAGAGGAAGACGCCTCACTTCGCTGCTGCCGCTGCACGACTCGGAGCGCTCTGAACTGCCTGCACCAACTGGGGACACTGGTCTGAGATGGAGCTCCAGAACAGCGTACTGGGCCTGCTGGTCCTCGCCTCGCTGCCCTCCGCAGGTAGGCGTCACCACGCCGCTCACCTGACAGCAGAGTTTAGTCTGACTGCTGGTTGGATTTGATTAGGACGTTTTCACTGCAGTGTGTAAATGAAAGCGACTGATGGCATCCTGCTGTCGGTTTAGCATGAAAAAATGTTTTTGTTTTATTAGAAAATCCTTTTCAGGAAATGTAAAAAATCAACAGGCGTGTTTCTGCTGTTAGCCTGCCTCTTATAATCCAAAAACAAGTTGCTAAAACGTCTAAAAAACCCTCAATTTTTCAAAACAGTAATTTTTCTGTCTTATTATTGAATTTTATGTACATACTTAAAGTGTTTTGGTGGTTTTCTGGAAGCAGACCTGTTTTCAGTCTTAAAACTTCGACCGCAAAAAGAAGCTAAAGATGAGCGCAGCCTCTGGTGGCCATCTTTGATCCTGAGTTGTTTTTTTTAAAGAACCAAATAAAAAGTTTCCTTTCTGTGCTTCATAAATTTGAATATTTAAACTTAAATTGATTAAACAAACCTGAAGTAGTCATGACGTATCTACAGTCGGGATATTCAGCTGCAGCAAACGACTTTAAACTTTAGCATGCAAGCTAACAAACAGGATTAGCATCAAGATATTTAATGTTTGACAACAAAAGAGTGTTGGTGTTCAGTGTTGGCTCAGACTTTTCAAATTAAGAAAGAAAGGGCCTTAAATGAAATGATCATAAACGCCATAAAACCCTCCTGTAGAACTGAAACTGTAATTTATCTTAACCCTCAAAACAAACATTTATGTAACAATTTACCTTTTTTATAATTTTTATACATATTTTCCAAATATTTAGCACTTTAATTTTAAAATAATTAAAAAATTGTACAGTTAATGTACCAAACCTGAGATATAATACATTTATTTTAAGTTACAGGCGACGTAAAGTGACATTTATTACTGAAAATGTCTCAAAGTTCATCCAGTAAAGCAGCTAAAGACAGATTTTACTAAAGTTTCGAAGCATATTACAGAAAGTTACAACATTGTTAAAGTCTCAATGTTTACACAAACCTTCAAAATTGCAAAAAATAAACTGTTTTTAAAGAATTAATTATTTTCCTCCATCTTCTCCTTTTTAATGTCTTTTTAATTATTAAATTTAGTTGATCAAATCTGACCCTCGACATTTTAAAGTTTAACAAAAATATGTACCAGTTCAGCCAATACCTTGTGGAAAACAAAGGTTATTCAAATTGAACCTGCGTCCATAAAAACATTTTAGCAGCTGCTTCCAAACACTGAAAATATTTTTAAAAATTACTTAAAAAGTGCAAAAATAGTAAAAACCCTAACAGAAACATGTTTTAATGAAAACATGTTTCTGTTTTTTAAAGAAACAAAAGCTGCAAAAAAACCTTCAATCTTTGAACATTAAAGTTGTACGTAGATTCTGGCGGCCATGTTTTACGCTCATTTTTTTCGGTTTCAAGAAAATTAAATATAAAATACTTTACATGTGTTTTTATTCCTGTTTTAGTCATTTTCTGAATAATGAGTTTAATAACGTTAATAAACTACAATAAGTTTAACAGCAGCTGAACAGATCTGATTCAACGGTTGCTAACAGTTAGCGACAAAACTGGATTAGCATCCAGAGTCTAACTAATAACAAACGTTTGTTTTTAATGGGATTTTATTTTTATTATTTATTTGGTATCATTAAGATCAAGTTTTTCAAATATGGGAGGTATAATATTTTACAATTTAAAGCATTTTAATAGATTTCTTTAAAAAATATTCTATTTTTTAGTTCACTAAAAACACGCGGCGAATTAGTTCATCAAATATTTAGTATGAAAAGTTAAACTAAGTAACTAGCTTAATTTAATTTACTTAAATTAAGTGATTTAATCATTTAGTTTATGATTTAAGTTATTAATCCTGTGCATAAAAATTAATCCTAATTATGACGCAAACAAATAAAATAAATTTAATTGGAGCCAATGTGATTAAACACTTTTAGTGGCTAAGATGTAAATAAATCCACATTTAGGTGTTTATTAGTTAAAAAAAAGATGTAATTTTGCAAAAATACCATTTCTCATGTTTGAAAGACACTTTATAGATTTAGTGAAGCGAAATTTGAGTTATAACAAAATGAGCTTTTAATAAAAATGTATTAAAATTAAACAGATAAAATCCAGCAGTGAGTCAGGTTTTGACAGAAAAAACAATAAATAGAGAGAATAAAACTTTTTGTCATAATTATTAGAGTATTAATGGTATTTTATACTGAAACAGTTGAAATCTTCGGAAGCGTTGGGCCGGTTTCTGGACCGGGTCAGTCAGGTTCATTTGGGTCTGAATGTGTGTCTGAGTTCATATTAAACTGGAATAGATTATTTTAATTTGTTTGAATTTCAACCAGTTCAGGAGAAACAGCAACAATAGAAACACTAAATGTTTTTAAACCAGATAAAATTCAAAGTTAAGCTAAATGAGACACAAACAGAACCAGATCCGGGTCCAGCAAAGGTTCTGTTGGGTTTAACATGCAGAAACTGATCAACTTTAATTTAACGACATTTAAAACCAGAGGAAATAAAACGTTATTTATTCAGCAGGAGATCCGAACCGCTGCATCAATGACAGACAGAGGCAACAAATAAAAGATCATCAATGAAAACGAGAGATAATTGAGGCGCTGCGTCTTATGAAATAAATATTTAACAGGAATAAAGTTTAATAACCTTAGACCTGTTTGTTTTTACTGCATCTCATCATTTAATAACTGATAATTATTCATAAGAGAGACGAGTTAGAAACTGATCTGCTGCTTAATCAGCAGACTTTTACCATTAAATTTACACCGAATTAGTTTTTCTCCTGGTTAAAAGATGAACCCGGTTCTGATGGATCCGGTTCTGCTGCCTCTGCCTCAGAGCCTTTGAGCAAGTGGCGTTAATCTCCTGCTCAGGAAGCAGCTCTGTGGTTTTCCTCTCACTGAAGCATCTGAATGTCAGCTCTGCGGTCCGATAAAGTGACCAGAACCACACGGCTGCAGCTGATAACAGCCAGCAGAATGAGCTGAGAGCTCGGCGGCCATGTTGGACAGGGAGAGTGAGGTGAAAACTCCTCAACATGTCTGCCAAGACGTCCTGGATTCAGGCTTCAGGTGTGCTGGGTAAACTGCCAACGGTGCGACCGCAGAGCTTCACGGAGATGAGCAGATAGTCTGAGGAGGAAACACGAAGCGCCGCCATCTTCTGAAGATGATTTTATGTTCACAACGTTTTCCACAATCAGCCAGAAAAACCCAGATCAGCTTTTCATCCCACTTTCATGTCCTTAACGTGAGACTAGTGGCGTAATCTGGAACCTGGACGTAAACAACAGGCTGGAAATGATGATAATGATGTGATGAAAGCAGTCAGTGGATGCATCACATCCCAACTCCTCCAGGTCCAACTCCACATCCAAACAGAACTGGGTCAGAACCAGGCCAGAGGCTGCTGTTAGCTGGACTTCCAGCTTCCTCCGTCTGCTCACAGTTAGGAAAAAACACAGGAGGAAATTTCCACTGAAAAACGTTTGAGATTAATCTGAGAAATTTTCTAGAAAAATCTAGAAAATATCTGAGTTTGAACATGAAACATTAAAACAAAAACAAACCCAACGTTAAAACTACTGAGTTTGTAAATTAAAAAAACATTTGACTTTTGAAACTCAGAAATTTCCATGTTTTTTCTAGAACATTTGAGTCATTTCTAGTTACCTTTCTATTTTTAAATCTAGAAATGTTTTTTGTAGAAACTTTCCGAGTGTTTTGGTGAAATTTACTTCTTTTCTATCTACAATGACCCCAATGCGTCGTCGTGGGCGACGATGCTTTCGGCTCTGATCGACTTTAGACAATAGACGGCGGCCATCTTAACTCAGGACGTCTCTGTTCTTCTTCTCTGGGTTCTTTTATACAAAGCTTCGTATAAAAGTCAGTCTGCGGTGGCACTTAATTAGCAGCATTAGTCCTGAATTGAAGGAGATGAAGAAGACTAAAGTGGCGCCACCTATCGCTGGTCCAGAGGAACTGCTGCTTTAAAGGTGCAGCTGATTTCACCTGAGCAGAGAGCCCAACTAACCCAGCAGCTAATGTCTGTTTGCTAGAAACACCTGGAGGTTGATATTGGACCGGACCCGGTTCTGTGGAGTCCAAAGTTTCACTAGAATCTTCTGAATAGGCTGGACAGGTTTGGGCCGTAGTTTAACCCGTAGTTTAACTCGTAGTTTAACTCGTAGTTTAACCGTTTGTCGCTCTGTGAGCATCTCCTTCCTGCGTCTCGTTTATCTCGTCGCCTGCTGGCATCTGGACCAAAGGTGGACCTGCAGATCAGGTTCTGTCAAAGTTTCCGACCCGAAGCTGAAACCAGGTGAAAGTTTTTTCTCTCTATCAGAGCGAAGAGAGAAATTTAAATTCTCCAGTCAGTGAGAAATCCCATCATGCATTTTGTTTTTCTGAACGTGTTTGGAAAGCGAAGATTTACAGTAAACAGAGTAAAGCTTTTTAGAAAACCTCAGAGATGCAAAATAATGTTTCATGTGAGCCAAAAACAAGATCCAAAAGGTTTTAGGTCACAATTTAAAAAACACTTAATGCTTAAAACACTAAACATAGAAAGAAGAAAAAACTAACACAGATGATAAACAACACAAACTGAAAAACAATGGAATTGAAAACTTTTTATAAATAATCTGTCCATAATCCAACATAATCTGCTGCTGAAAACCTTTCAAATGTCCTTCAGATGTGTCTATTAACCAGGTTTTCTTCAGTGAGCTCTTTTTTATTGTTCAGGCCTTTTAAAGTTTGCAGGAGATTTAAAGGATTAATCCCATTAACTGGACTTTACAAACCCAGCATTGTGTTTAAACTCTTTGTTGTGTCAGTTTAATCTTTCTGTAACTTTCAGATAAACTGAAGAAATGTTTTTATTTTCTTAGAAAAGTTTTCCCTGTTAACCTGAATCCAAGTGATCCGAGTTCACGTCCCTGTGGATTCTACATTTTAAACTAACTAACAGTTGGTACTTTTAAGGCTTCCCAGTTTTTATTTTAATGTTTGTATCTATTTTAGAAGCTTGTAAAATGTCAGGCGGTGATAAGATCTCATCCTCTGCACCAACGCGGCTCTGAGAACGGCGCCCCTCATTAATATCAATCCACTTCCTGTCTGTTCATCAGATGGGGGAATAAAAACTGATTCCAGTAAAATCTGAGAGAAATTCAGCCTGAAAAGCTTCATTTTGTGATCTGATGTCACTCTCAGTTCACATGAGGCAAAAGTAGAGAAATTGTTCTGGCAACCACAGAGCTGAAGAGGAAGTGGGCCAAGAAGACACCCTGTGGGATTCCTGTTTGACTTTCCTCGTCTCTCTGAGAAACGTCTGCAGGTTCAGCTTCAGTTTACAACTAAAACAGCAGAAAGCTTCATTTCTGCTTCTTCTTTCTCTAGTTTGAAGATCTGCAGCGAATCCACACTCCATTCAGTCCAAACGGATCGTTTAACGCGTTACAATTAGATTTACATCAGGAAAAAATTAATTTAATGTAAAAATTAGAAAAATTAAACTTAATTATATAAAAAGTCAACAACAAGCTGAGGACTTATTTTTATTTCATGTTTTATTTGTTACTTCCTGCTGGATGGAACTGCAGTAATCAGTGAAAAGTTTTATTTTCTGCTCCGTTGATCTGACAAGATTTACTGCGTATTTGATCTAATCTGAAAATCAAACTGGATTTAACTGACAGATGAAACTTAATGTAATAATTATCAAAAATGAATCCTAATCTTATAAAAACTCAACAATAACCTGAGGATTTTGTTTATCCATTTTGGTTTTATTTCTGTCTTTATTTACATCCTGTTGGATGTTTATGTGCAGATATAACTACAGTTAATCTGTTATTTTTATCATTTTGGTTGTAAAAAGTTAAAATACACCAGAAATCCTTATTTGGAAAGTAAATAATCTAATAAGTTTTACTGCGTAGTTTGATCTAGTGTGAAAATCAAACACAAAGGCGACATCATTTCTTTTTACGTTATAAAAATGTAACTTAAATGAAATGAAATAATTAGCTAAATTTAAGACTAGATAAAAACTCAGCAATAAAATGAAATAAAATGTATTTTTTTGCTCCACTTCCTGCTTGATGTTCATCAGTTAAAACTCATCAAACTTTTTCTTTTCTGCTCCGTCAGTCTTACTGGGTAGTCTGAAAACTAAACTAGATTTAAATGTAATAACGATCACAAATGAAAACTGAACAATAATCTATTCATGTGCTGGAAACAAATAGTTTCCATCATTTCTGTTGAACTGACGTTTCTCTTCTTTCTGATTTTCTACATTTCTTGGTTTTTACGCCCCAACATGCAGCCTGAGCGTCTTGATGCTCAGACTGAAGGTTTTCTATCGATGCAGCGTCTCTTTGATTGAGACGAGGGGCTTCAGAAGCAGATAAAATCATTTTTATGTTTTCACACGTATTGCAACGAGCCCAATGTTGTTTCGTTCAGGAAGCCGTTTCTGAACGCTGAAGCTTTTCTCAGCAGGTGTTAATAAATTCAGCCTGAAGCTCTGCAGTCAAACTTTAACTGGTTTTTACCGACTTTATCAGGCCAACAGCTGAGGATCCGACATGCAGGGAACCCCTGCTGTGATGGAAACGTTGATCTGCAGAGAATCGATGATTCATGAAGAAACGCTGAAAGAAATGATCCGTCGTTTCCACTGAGTGTTTACATCTGCAGATGATCTTCATCAGGTTCTGGTTCAGTGGAAACTTTGATCTGTTTCCACCATCAGGAGAAGAAAACAGAAACACATCATCATGTCCAGTAAACCCAGTGTCAGCAGTAAACCCAGTGTCACCAGTAAACCCAGTGTCACCAGTAAACACTGAACAACGTCAGAGCGGCTTTAATCGTTTGGAAACATGAAGCATCAACTGTTATTGTTAAAAATCTTTATCATTATTTTACATTAAACTAATTTAATCCAAACTCTAAACACAAACAAATGAACTTTTTGCACTTTAAAAATAAAAAGTTGATCATTTTAAACCAGATCAAATATCACAACTTTAATTTCTTGCTCAATTTTACAGCAGAAATAAAATTTTCTTTTTGTGTTTGTTTTTTTAAATAAAACAAACTGATGACACTGAAAAAAATGAATTTAACTTCTGATCCAAGAAAGTTTAATTTTCTCACATTTTTTCCGTTTTAACATCGTCTTTCAAACTTACAGGAAAACTACAAATGACGAGTAAATTTCCAAATAATGTGTTTTTTTCAACATTTCTGCCTTTAAACGTTTATATTGTTCAGTGAAAATATTGATTTAATTTGTTATTTTGGCAGAAATGCTCCGATTGAACGAGTTTCAACAGAAATCAGGTCAAAGAGGGAAAATTCTCCTTGGACTTTAATTTATTTCATTAGCAGAGAGAAAAAACTAACCAATACATCTGATTAGTTTTATTATTTGTTTAAATAAATACAAAATAAAATTAATATAAAAATCAGCTCAGTTGTTTTAGGAATTCTCAAAAATCAGATGATAAATTTTTAAAAGAGGCGCAGCTAAAGACGGTCAAAATAAAAACAATTTTTACTCTGTTTAGTTTAAGCAACTTTATTTAATCTACACTGTAAATAAAATGTAATTAAATTATTAGGTAGTTTAGTTATTACTATAACTAAAAAAAATTGCATGTACTAACCGTTTTAGTAAATATTTTTCTTGTTCTGAAAAGTTGAAGGAATATTCATGTTAAAAAAAGACAAAAAATTAAATCAATTAATCAATCAAATAATTTTATTTACCAGAACCTTCCAACAGCTGCAAACCACCAGAAAACAGAAATAGCACAAAGTAAAGAGATAAAAAAGGTTTTTTAAGTAAATTTGTTTTAAGTTTGGCTTTGAACAAAACCAAGTCAGAGTTTATTTAAAAAATTTAAAAAACATTAAAAATGATTATTTTCAGTGTAAAAAGTAAAAAGTCTTAGTTTCCATTATTATTATTATTATTATTATTATTATTATTATTATTATTATTATTATTATTATTATTATTATTATTATTATTATTTATTTCTGTTGACACATTTCTACATACTGTTTATAGTTTAAACTTTGATTGGTTTTTGATTTTATATCTTATTTCTGATGTTTTTAACTTTTACCGACTAAAACACCAAAAGCTGAAACATTTAACATCTTGGCTCCTTTTAGAAGATCAAAACGATGTTTAGAGATTAATTTCTCTCTTTTTGTTGTTGTTTTCCGTCTCATATCTGCTTTTTGAAATGTTTTTCACATCGAGTGTCGGGGAGGATTTGGTTTTTCATCCACAGAAACTTTGATTCTCGTCTGTTTTCTGTTTAATGCAGAAATATTAGAAATCTTGTCCTGAGCAGCTTCAGAGTGTTTAGTGTCACTTACATGTGAAACTGTCATCAGATCACACACTTCCTGCTGCTCGCTCTTATCTGGCCGCCTCGGCCCCGCTAGAGACCCTGACGATCTGCTCAATGTCGCCGTTGTCATGACGACGCGATGGAGGACCGGCGGTGCTGCTCTGACAGTTTTTATATTTCTGTGAGCAAAGATGACAGATTGAGATAAACCTTCCTGGAACCGGCAGAGATCGACTGTTCATGAGGTCGTCCGCCCGTCGCGTTTTCTCCAACACAGAGAAGATGAGGAATGTTTCTAAAAGCAAACAGGAAGTCACTTATTTTAAGAACTTCTCTAATTGTCTTCAGAGGTTTTTGCTTTTTACATTTCGTGCATTAAATTGTTCCTGATCATTAGATTTTAGTCAGTTTTGTCACTTTAAGTCCATATAAGCTGCTGCCGGCCACACGGGGCTGCAAACAGATGTACAATTATGCAACCATACATCTTTGAAAAGCGTTAGTGGAGCCTCCTGCACAACCAACCGGAATACAGCAAGTGGCCCGTCGACAACAAACAATCTGGAGCTCCACTGGGAATGCTAGGTAACGGTCAGAGTTCTGCTGGGGTTGCTAGGTAATGGGCAGAGTTTCGCTGGGGTTGCTAGGTAACACGGGTCTACCTACTGAAGGTTTTGAAACGTCTCATTTTCCAAACACCAAAATCCTGAAGCTGCTGATAAAAAACAGCTGGATGTATTTTTAAAGATCTTGGTTGTTTTCAGAAGCAGCAGAAACACAAAAATGTTAGAAATTTTAATTTTCCCCTCGAACTGGACAAGCCAGAGGTTCTGGTCCGGGCTCAGATTGGGTCGCCTTCTCTCCGGACTGGTTCTGTTCAGCCGTCTTCGCTCTGGTTTCAGATTTAGTTTGGTGAACCTGCTTGTTTCAGTACAGAGACGAGTGCCTCTGAAACTCTACTGAGGTTTCTGAGATGAAGGTTGCCTCTGCTGCATCTCTCATTTTGACTGACGCACACACACACACACAGACACACACCCACACACACACACACACCGAACCACACTCACACACACACACCTGAGAGCTAATGAGCCGCAGCGAGAGCAGAAGCAGCTGAGGAAACCGCCAGGCTTCGCCCACACATACACACATGCTAGCAGCTGCAGCCAGACCCTGACTGATTGTGTGTGTGTGTGTGTGTGTGTGTGTGTGTGTGTGTTGACCTCCACAGAGGCGCTGAGTATCACTGACCCCCAGCTCTGCTACATCCTGGACGGTTTTCTGGGCCTCTACGGCCTCATCATCACCGGCATGTTCATCAAGGAGAAGGTGGGTCCAAAACCAACCTGAGCAGCAACAGAACCAGGTGGAACATGTTTCCATGTTCTACTAACCTGATGGGTCAAATCATCAGTATATTATTATTGAAGACCTTTTTCAAGATAATTATAATGAAGAACACAATCTTAAAGTTCAGTAAACTTTTAATTTTAATGACCACTGGAACTGGAAGACATTTTAAATATCTAAAATAAATAAATAAAACAACAAATAAAATGAAATCTGAAGTCTCTGTAAACAAAACTATCCTTCAAAAAACAGGCTGGTTGAGATTAAAACACCAACCTGAAGACTTGAATCATCCAGAGTTTGGTAGGAAAAGGAAAACCATGAACATTTTTCCTGTAACAATAAGATGTTTTTCTGCCATTAACACATTCAGCAGCGAGTACATGAGGATGATTGACAGCGCTAAGGCCCTCCTCCTGGCTCTGATTGGCTGTTTTTGCTGCCTTTCTTCAGACGTTAACATCAGCTCCAGGTGCAGGTCGATCTTTTCACAGATGATCGGCCTCATAACAAACTGTCATCACAAGCATGTGAAAAACAGATTTTTATAAAAGTTACGTACTGCAGCTTTAAGACTCTTTGTCTTTTGGACTTTGGAGAACTTATTCTGGACCTTCTGTGTTTCAGTTCTTCAGAACCAAAGTAAAGGGCTCAGACGACGGAACCTACGCTGTAAGTTCCCGTCCGTCTCCTCTCGGTGTCGCAGCTCATATTTCCATCTTTCGATTCGTCTTCATGGTGTTTTTGTGTTCAGCCTCTCAGCAGACCGACCGGCGACACCTACGAGCCGCTGATGACCGACCCGGAGCGAGGACGGGTAAGTCCAGATGTCAGAGTCCGGTTCTGAAGGTGTTCTGTCCAGATGCTTCATCTTGTTTCTTCTCATTCTGTTTCTCAGAACCGCAGAGTGCCGGATGACTCCACCTACACGGTACCAAACTAACCCTCTAGAACAGAACCACAGTGACCTCTGGGATGTTTATCTAACTGGTTCTGGTTCTGGATTTCAGGGCCTGGAGAAACGATCAGAGCCGACGTACAAAGAGCTTCCTGTGAAGAGAGAGGTGAGCATCTGAACACGATGAGGTTCTGTGAGATTCTGAAACCGGTTGAATTAAAAACTGTTGTTTTTGCAGCGTCAGCGGAAGAACGAGCAGGTTTACCAGGTGAGTACCAACTGGACCGCGCCGACCCGTCCAACATCCACTCTGATCAGCTGATTGATTAACTGATCGGCTGGTTTCAGGGTCTGAGCTCGGCCACAAGAGACACCTACGACTCCCTGCAGATGCAGCCGCTTCCGGCCCGCTAACGACCCGCCAACCGGATCGGCTCTGAAGAATCCTGCGGATCAGAACCAAGTTTTACTCTGATTGGAGACCAACGGCTCCTTAACATCTGGGAAATTTAACGCTTTTTCCACCAGATTTGGAGCTTTAAAATTCTGAAATATGACAGTTTTTTTCATTTAGAGCTCATAAATATGATAAACAGTTTTCATTAGTTTAAAGGGAAACTAATAATTCCACTTAGTAATTAGTATTTGATGCAGACAAAGTGATAAGTTTCATTGTTGTGTAAATATTTGTATGAGGATGTAAAATAGGAGGAAACCTGCTAAAGTAGTTTCTGCGTTTCTTCTTCTAATGTCTGTCTGTGTGAAGGATGCAGAACCCGAAGTCAGTTTAAAGATGGATGGAAACCCAAGAAGGACAATTTAAACACATTTAGTCAAATCACAGAGATAAAATAGTCATCAAATGAAAAAAGATATATCGGTTGTATAGTAATGTTTAACATTAAGAGTTGAATTGAAGAGTTTAATTTAATTGTTCGTTCTGATGTTTTTTAATCATATTTTCTGCCTCTTGTCACTCATTTTTATTAACTTTTGTAGTTTTTTGATGTTTTCCTGAGAATTTCTTCTGATTTTAGAATGTTATAAAATCCTGCTTCGTTATGAAAGGTAAAGCTTTTTTTTGATGATTAAATGAGTCTTAAATAAACAGCTGTTACTCATTTCTGCCTCCTGGTGGATGGATGACCTTATGACCCCACCACCACGCTGAATGGTGGTGGGGCAGACGCTTCCTGATCCAGTTCTCTATTTTGTGTTAAATGATATTTACCAGTATGACTTTTTGAAAAGTGATATTTTTGTTAAAGGGTTTGATCTGAAACCTTCACCTTCCATTTATCACCCATCAGAAAAGGTTCCTGCTGGACGGATCCTGATGTCGTGTTTGTAGGTGGAACCTTTTTTTGTTGAGACATGATAGCAACGAGGACACATTCCTTCACAGCAGAGACAGAAACTCATAAACATCTTCCAGTAATCAGCAAGTTAAAACTTGTTTATAACTCAGCAAGTTTTAACTTGGAAACATTTCAGACAAATCAGTTCTACAACTTAAAGCCTCCAGGCTAAAAGAGGCCAAAGTTTAAAGAACTTTATGTTCAGGAATGAAGAGGGAAGATCAGGTGAGAATCATCATGGAAAGTTTCCTTCATATCAACTTTAAACATGATTACATTAAATAAATTCATAAAATCTGTATTTGATAAAATATGAACATATCAGATGGTCGTTTCTACATGTGAGGAAACTTCAACATTTCAAGGTTCTTGGTTCTGTTGGCTCAGATTAGAACAAGCAGCAACTATTATTAGTTTTATTGAAACTGAAAATCTCCATTAATAAAATATTGATTAAAATAGTAAATATATTTAAAACATAAATAATCTTTAAACTAAAATGTGAATTTGTTTTTTAAAACATTTATTTCCTGGTAGCGATGATCAGATATCAACACACCTGTGCTGTGAGAGGGGGCGGAGCTTCCGGTGGGTGCGGTTCAAGTTCTGAAGAATCAGGTCCGGTTCTCCAGTGGCTCCGACTCGGTTTGTGTGAACAGAAAGAGAAGCAAAGATCGGATCAGGTGAGTTTTAACGCCACATTCTTCTGGTTTCCAGTCCAGACTGGGTTTTCTGTCTTTGAGCTGCTGGACAGAACCAGAACCAGAACTGGTTCTGGGTCTGTTTATGATGCAGAGCTGCAGCACCTGGTTTCAGTCAGAAACTCTGATTTTCTCTGAGTTTTCATCTGTAACCAAGACAACAAGCTGAGTTTGCTCCCAGTTTCATAGTGGAGTCAAACTGGTACCAGTAGGTTCTGAGTGTTTGTGGCCCGGCTGAGATTTATGGGTTTGACCGCCAGAGGGCGGAAGAAAGACAGTTTCCTGCGACAACCACCTTAGAAAGAAAGTCAGTGAAACATCTTGTTCAACATTATTCATTGTTGATCTTTGTCCTAATATCCAGTTCTATCAATTCGGGGACAAAAACTGAGTTTATTTTATAAGCAAATCATAAAGAGCGAGGGTTTTTACTCATATGTCATGAATATTTAATATTATGTAAAGGTTTTTATTTTTATTTTAAATAAGCTCTTGGAACAATAAAATCCGTGGAAGCTAAAAGCATCATATTTATAATACTAGCAATATGCAAACAAACATTAGAATAATGGCAGATTAACAAGCCAAAGGTGCGCACGAATTGCAGAAATTATTTAACGCAGTTTGTTTTTTCTATATTCTGCTTCACATCTTTCAGGAAGAATTAAAAAAAAAAATCTAATTTAAATTACAAACTAATCAAAACTAATAAAGGCCTATGATAAATAGTTTTATTTTGCAGAAAAAACAAACCAAATCTCACATTTGCACATAGTCACCACCGCTTTCGTCACGAGGTGAGACAGAAACGTTTTCACGTCAGACGGCATTTCAACTGGAGAAAAGCCAGTTTATGCTCCGATGATGAGGTGAATTTATTAATGTAAACAATGAGCTGCTGAAAGGTTCAGAGTTGGAAATAAAAGATACAGAATAGATCAAAACAAGCTAAAAATTTAAAAAGATCACCTGGAATAAAACTCCTAATAAATGCAAATAAAAATGTTTTTTAGAGCTGATTCAAAAATACTTAAGATTTGGGGCAGATCTACAGTTGCAAGTTAATTTATAACACTAAAAATAACCAGGATTATTAGTAAAATCACACAGTAAACTAGAGATACAGAAAACACAATGCTGCATTGCAAATTTAATACTTTAGTGGGTATCAATATGAACACAACTTCTGCAGCAGGAGAAACATTTTACTCTCTTATACAGAACATTGCAACGACAGGAACTTGAAAAATGTTTCATACTCTTGTACTTTTAGAAATTTATCAAGAATCATTAGTTCTGAGTAATGTTTGGAGTCTTTGTCCATATCATGGACATTAAAATGTTTCTTGTTTTACTGAGATTTAATCTCAAGAAACAAAAAGAGAAAAATATTGATGTTAAAACTCCATTTCCCATGATGCATCTGACAATAGAGGGAAAAGTATTCAAGCTGCCGGTCCTGCAACATGGAGCCGGCCCATGTAATCAGCAACTGTGACTGCTTAGAGTCCATCTGCTGTTAGCACTGATGTTATCATGTTTGTCTGGAATGAGATTTTATATCAGATGTTTATTATTTATAAACATATTCATAAATTTATTGTCTCAAGCTGCTTCTTGCTGCTGTAAAGTATTTCAGTAGCAGCTTTCCTTCAGTCACTGTCAGATGACCTCATGTTGTTCATCAACTGTTTGTAGTTTAACTACATCTGTTAGTGATTTTATTTCTCTGTTTTTGTTTAAATAAAAAGCTCATTAATTCATGACAATCATCTAAAAGCTCCACTAACCAGAAGCTGATTGTTTCATTTCTGTTTGATGTAACCAGAATTTGAGGAATGGAGCTGAAGGTCCGACTGCAGACAGCCGACACACTTCATGTTGTTTCTGTAAAACCACCTGGTCCCTGTAAAGGTGATCACAGTCAAAAGATGTTTTTACACCGAGATCCAATCTTTGGAGGGAAAGAAAACTAAACAAAATGGCCGCTGTTAAACTTTCACACAGTGATTATCATTTTTAGATATTATTTTGACTCCTAATCTTTCTACTTCAGTAACGATGACTCTTCCCCTGTTTGCTTCTGAAGTAAAGGTTAAATAAATGGTCAAACTGGTTTAACTGGTGGAGGTGGATGAAGGTTGGTCTTCTTAAGAACAGCCTGGAGGCTGCAGAGCTGACAGGCATCAGCTGTCAGGTTCAATCTGTACAATCTGAACTATTCTCCCTGCACTGAACCATATTCCAGTCACGTACAGTGAATATGTAGTCTGCATTAAATGTTGAGGCAATGATTTTCTCCCATAAATAATATTAGATTACCAATTGTTTGATGGGACCCAATAGTAGAGAACTGACTAGTTTAGGTCTTATTTTCCAGCTAAATGTCTCTGTGCTGACCATCAACTCCTGTGTCTGTGTGACAAATGAACCTCGACCCAAACTGAGGAACGAGGAAACATTCCTGCACAGCAGAGACAGAAACTCATAAACATTTTCCAGTAAACGCCTACAGTAATTAAAACCTGTTTGGAACTCAGCAGGTTTTTAACTTTTTCATTGGAAACGTTTGAGACAAACCAGTTCTACAACTTAAAGCCTCCAGGCTAAAAGAGGCCAAAGATTAAAGAACTTTATGTTCAGGAATGAAGGAGGGAGGATCAGGTGAGAATCATCATGGAAAGTTTCCTTCATATCAACTTTAAACAACAATTCAAATGAATAAATTCATAAAAATCTCTATTTAATAAAATAATAAACATATTAATGGATGGTCATGTCTACATGTGGAGTAACATGAAGGTTCTTGGTTCCGTTGGACTCAGTGCAGCATCACAACGTTTTATGGAAGTGACTGGAGAACTGGTCAGACTCTGGTCCAGTTCTGGACTGGTTCCAGTCTGACCTGAAAAACTGAGACTTGTTTGTGTCAGTAGGAAACGTCTCGTCAGGTTGAAGAGAATGTGGGGAACCCCAAGGTTCAATCCTGGGACCCTGAGATTTAATATCTACAAACTGATCAGATTAGAATAAGAAGAAAATATTATTAGTGATTTATTGCTCTTTTATTGTGTTTTTGAGAAGAAAATTGGTGCAACATTTGGTTGTTTTATAAAGTTCTTTGTAGATAAAAATCTGATTAAAACTGAAAATCTCCATTAATTTAATAAAATATTGATGAAAAAACTAAATATATTTAGAACATAAATAACCTTTGAACTAAAATGTGAACTTGTTTTTAAACATTTATTTCCTGGTAGCGATGATCAGACAGGATTCTTGTCATTTCAGCAGGTGAACACACCTGTGCTGTGAGAGGAGGCGGAGCCTCAGGTGGGTCCGGTTCAAGTTCTGGAGAATCAGGTTTTGTTCTCCAGTGGCTCCGACTCGGTTTGTGTGAACAGAAGGAGAAGCAAAGATTTGATCAGGTGAGTTTTAACTCCACATTCTTCTGGTTTCCAGTCCAGACTGGGTTTTCTCTCTTTGAGCTGCTGGACAGAACCAGAACCAGAACTGGGCCTGGTTCTGGTTCTGGTTCTGTTTATGATGCAGAGCTGCAGCACCTGGTTTCAGTCAGAAACTCTGATTTTCTCTGAGTTTTCATCTGTAACCAAGACAACAAGCTGAGTTTGCTCCCAGTTTCATAGTGGAGTCAAACTGGTACCAGTAGGTTCTGAGTGTTTGTGGCCCGGCTGAGATTTATGGGTTTCAATATGAAGTCAATAATTTATTGATCAGAGAGGATTTCTCTGGGCTTTTATCAGTAGAAAACCCAGATTGAATCAGTCTGTGGTGACAGAGGACAGCTGATCACATTTCAATCAATTATTGATCAATAATAAGTGATTATGCTGAAATAACAACACAGCGCCCCCTAGAGTATTTAAAAACATCTGCCCCACCCACTGCTGTTATTTAAATCTATGTAACTGAGTTAAAACATTAAACCATCAAAACCGATAAAAATAACTATTGGACCCGATTGACACACCCAGCAGAAAGTCGGCCATTTTGGATTAAATATGTCGGGTTTTTAAAAAAAACAAAACAAAAACATTTTGACTTTACAAACAAGAAAAATTATTATAAATGTCAGATTTTTCCTGAAGAGCTCAGAGGTTTAAGCAGAAGAAAACTGTCCTCCAGTCTGTCGCTCATTTTCTCTCATTTGGATTTTTAAATGTTTGATTACTAGGAAATCACAAATCTGCTAAATTATTGGTTGAATCAGACTAATTTCTAATAATCTATACAACTGTTTACACTTAAAAGTAAACCTGTTTATGTATTTTATGTTTCCATCACTTAATACATTCAATGACGGTAATTATTTTTTTCTTGTTTATAAACTGTTTAAGTTTTAAACAGTTTTTTTTTAATTATGATGAATTAAAGAAATCTACTTCTCCCCACAACTGTGACTATTTAGAGGTTTGTTTTAACTCTATTTTTGGTTTAGTGTTAAATATTTGGGTTTGTTCATGTAATATAAATTAACCTAGAGTTTTTTCAGAAACACTTTTCCTCTATAGGTTGGTGGCAGGAGTTTGACCTTTGACCCTCGTTGTTCGGTTGTTTCTCTTCTCTGTAAAACTGTAGCAAACCTGAAAGTGCAAAGAAACAAAATGGCGCCATCTAGTGTTATTATAACATGATGAACGAACTGAGACGGTAGTTTTTTACGTCTTTAAACAGTGTTTCTAGTAGTGAGAAGGGGCGGAGCTTGAGGCGACTCAGGAATGATAAGATCAGGAGAAACACATCATTCAGATGAAGTCTGCTGTAATCAGCTCTGAAGATGAACTAATTATCAGAATCTCAATCTGTCCCAACATCCAGGGGAACCAAAGAATCTCAGAGTACATGATGGTGTTTGTTGGATGAATATTGATCTTATTGAGTCATATTACAATCAGCTGTCCTCTCTATACAGCAGGTATAAATGTTCATATATTAATCCTCTCATTATTGTCAGACTTCAGAGACAGTTTGTTTTCTGTTTTCTTGAAGGTCTTATTGTTCCACTGAAGAGTGGAGGAATATTTCAGGCTTCAGCTGGTTTCAGCATCTCAGATTAATCCCCAATCCATCTGATTCTTCAGACCGAGAAACTTCAACATTTTGATAACTTTTAATCCTCCAATGTTTATAATCATATCAACTGTATGAAGCCAAAGAATATAAATTTCTTGAATATTGTCAAAATTCAGTATGTGTGAAATGTCAAAAATGACCGTTGACCCAAAATGGTTGACATATTGTTTTCAGGACCTGCCTCCAATAGTTTATTTCCTGTCTTGAAGGTTTTGTGTACCAAGTTTCAAATATCTACATTATGCCGTTTTGATTGGGTTACCTTTAGGGTTGTAGAGTTTTTGGCCCCTTTTCAATTCCACTCAGTTCTCCAGTTTGGTCCCAGATAGCAGCTTCAGTAAAACCAGTCAGGACTTGGTTTGTTTCAGCAGGATGAAACTCTGTCAGTCCAGATTCGCCCCCCTCATTCCTCTGTGTCTTTATATCTGCTGCTTCTCATCATCACTCAAAGGAAGACAGGAGAGACGGTGAGGACAACTGGTCACCTGAAAACTTAACACCTGTGCAGGAGTCCAGATGCATTTCTGGAGGAGGTTTAATCAGCTGATGCTAGTGGTAGCAGCAACACAATACTATCCAACGGCAACAAACAGGATTTAAAGGTGGTTAAGTTTTTATTTCAGTCTGAAGGAAATCTGACCCTAGGATGACTCGCAGTCGGTTTTGATCCTTAACGGGAAAAATAGAAAAAATTAGTAAGTTGGTGTTTATTTCAGATTCTCTGTAAGGATCAAGTCAGTTTTCATAAAGACAAATTTTGGTTTTAAAAATTGAAATGTTTTTTTGGGTGGCATGTGTTGATTATTATGTGATTTAAATGAGTATTTTCCATCTCTAATCCAGTATTTTTTAGATCCCATTCAGTCTTCCAAAAATACCAAAATAAATTATTTATGAAATAAAGTGAAACATAATGAATCCTTCATGTTTTTCAGATAAAAGATGGCGGAGACGCAGGACGTCCAGCAGGAAGTGGATTTTGGTAAGTAATCAGAAGCAGAAATGAAGAAACTGACCAATCACAGCGTGTGTTGCTGCCATGTGATGAACCTCAGCCTCAGTGTGTATTTATTGTCTTCATGCTTCCTGTTCAGTGAAGCTCTGGTGGAAACATTGTGAGTTTTTGTGAAACTTGAAGGTAAAAACTGAACTCTGATGGAAACAGAATTAAAAGGAACCGAAGTGAAGAACAGGAATATTTACTATATCCAGTAATTCATTTATCCAGTAATCACATCATTTATTACCAATTTATTATCTCAGATGGAAATACTTGCTCTCTTTTACCCAAACATTTTGGTGACAGAGATCCTAAAGCTTAGAGATGGAGATTAAAAACTTGTTGAAAGTAAAAGAAAGAAAAGTGATGAAAATGTTTGTTAATCAGTTGATATATTCACCAATAATATCAGTTTCCAGTTTTCCTACAATAGTGCAGCTCTATATTTAGAAGGTGTTTCTTTTATTGTTCTTCCTGCAGTGAGGAAATAAAGTGTTGAACCTGAAGCTTCATTTGTTCTCATGTAGACAGAGTCAGTGGTCATCACTCAGATGAAACACAACAACAGGTTTAGACCTGAGGATCTGATCAACAGACTCTGAGGGGAATCTCTGGATGGAGCAACATGAAGAGTTGATCTTCATCATGTTTTTCTCTGTTACATCAGTTTGAATTAATTATTTTTCTGATTTCTGCCTGCAGAGAAAGAACTTTTCAGGGTTCGCCCTGAGTTTGTGAAGAGAGTTTCAGAGGAAATCCTGATTCAGCTCCTCGATAACCTGGAAACAGATGGTGTCTTTAATCTTTCGGAGAAGCGGGCAATACTTGAAGGGAACCAAATAACAGCAAACAAGGCCCGGAAGACCATAGATGATGTGAGAATGAAAGGACAGAGAGCCTGCAGATTGATGATCAAACGTCTTCAATTTATAGATCCTACCCTGTCCAATCAGCTGAGTTTGACCTCCAACTCCTCTGATTTAGGTTAGTCCCTTCACCAATCATGACTGAGTGGAAGTGAACTCATCCAACAGTGACTACAGTTATAACAAACAAATGGAGCACTATGGTTAAACACCTCCTGCTGACCTGTAGGTCAGAAACTATGGAAAAGTTTTCCTGCAGATTGGCAGGAGGCGTCTCCTAGTGTGAAAACACTTTGAATGTTCAGCATGATGTTTGTAGTCCAGTCAATTTATCAACAAGCGAAGCTATACAGTACTATGACTGGTTTTCTTCATGATTTGAATGTTTCACGTTTCAGTTAATTGAGTCTCTGTGTTGTCCTGTCTACCCTGTGATTGTTCCCAGCTCTATCTTGTTCCCCCTTTAATGCCACCTCTGTTCCATGGTCTTTGTTGGGTCCTTGTCGTATCTGTCTGGTTACGTCTGTTACTACTGTCCATTTGAGTTTCCAGTTGCTACCAGTTTTTTGAGCCTTAGCCTTCCACTCTTTATCTGTGGTGCCTGGACTTTGGATTGTTTTTTTTTTCTGTATTAATCCTTAAATCGTCGTTTCTTGGTTTTCTACCTGGGTCCTCTGTAGTGATGGGTAAATGAGGCCTTATGTATCGTTTTGACCCAAAGTTAAACTGTATTGATATTGTGTCGATACTGTCACTGAATACTGACACCTGCTGGACGTTAAAAATCCCTACAGGCAACGTAGTTGACAGACTGATTTGATGACTTAGTCTATACAATAAGATTTAAGTCATTGTATTTTAATGTATATTATATATTTTATTAAGTCTCTCCTTCCCCCTTCCTGTCAGCCCACTTTCGAATAAGGGACACTAGAGCCCACAAAAAAAAAAAAAAACCCTGGAGGGGAAATAAATAAATAACATAAAACAGATTTTAGTGACACTACATATTGTTCATATAAATATAATTTTTCCTTATATTTATTTTGTAATCAAGTCTTTATGAATGTGTTTTGCTGGAAATGTCTTTTTTTAAATTTATTTATAGCAGGGTTTTCTTTATTTTCCTTTTTTCTGTCTAAAGATTTTTATTTATGGAGGGTAATTTAAGAATAAAATTCTGAAATGTATGATTTTAAAAGGAGAAACATATGCAACACTTAGCCTGCAGAACATAATATGAAAGTAAACTAAGAGTCAATTTCAGCTGAATTTGGATTAATTTAGATTGAGTAGTGTAGTATATTGATTTAGTTTCTGTCCATGTTAACTTGTTATTACTCCAGACCACCAGAGGGAGTTGTGAGTTTAGTTTCAGCTGCGAAGCAGAAAAAGAAGCAGACTGTAAGACATGTTGAGTGTAAAACTTGTTCCAGAAAATAAACGTGAGCACCTCCAGAAGAAAAGAGTGTGACCCTGCTTATGTAGTGTGAAGTTATCACAAGTAGAAACCGGAAAGAACTGGATGAAACAACAACAAAGTGAAAACCGATGTCTTATTTTCTAACATAAGATCAAAATGGTCCCAAACTACGAAACCTTTCGTTTACCTTGAGGCTCCATAGTTGATGCCGTACCGTAAAAGATCAAGAATTATTTTGGCAAATTCGTCCTGCTGACAGATTCTTTTCCTTATAAACACAGTTTGGCGCGTCAATGTCATTTCGAAACAGTTCCTGTATCGGTCAGGTGACTTGCTGAAAGCAATACGCACCGACACGGGGTTTGGTCTCTGGGCTTGACACATGCGCCGACGCATCGGTGTTGCCGGACCCATCGCTAGTCCTCAGCGTCTGCCTCACATCGCACATCATGACAGTTTCTTCCAAATGAAATCCTCCTCAGGGTCTATAATTCGAATGAGATCTTTGTTTAAACATCCTGATATAAAAAACAATCAAATTAAAATTCAGTGAATTGAATCTCAATTTGTTCAAGTGTTTCATCTTGTGTCTTTTTCTCTTTGTTCAGATTTTGATGATCGATGTCAACAAGACCACAAACAGTCTCTAAGGAAAACCTTCGAATACTTCGCCCACTGTGAAGGCGTTGCAAAAAGGGAAGAGACAACATTTCTGAATGATATTTTCACAGAGCTCTACATCTTAGAAGGAATAACTGGAGAGGTCAACCAGGAACATGAGGTCAGACAGATTGAAACAGCATCCAGGAATCAAGCGACAAAAATAAAACTGGAAGACATCTTTGAACCCAACCCTGCTAGAAAGCAACGGATCAGAACAGTGATGACCATGGGAGTGGCTGGCATTGGGAAAACACTGTTAACACAGAAGTTCACTCTGGACTGGGCTGAAGGCAAAACCAACCAGAACATTGATTTCATATTTCCATTCACTTTCAGAGAGCTGAATGTGTTGAAAGAAGAAAAGTTCAGTTTATTAGAACTGATTCATAAATTCTTCACTAAAACCAAAGAAATCAGCAGCTTTGAAACGTTTCAGGTTCTGTTCATCTTTGATGGTCTGGATGAAAGTCGACTTGATCTGGATTTCAAGAACAATCTGATCCTGACTGATGTTACAGAGTCCAGCTCACTGGATGTTCTGCTGACAAACCTCATCATGGGGAAACTGCTTCCCTCTGCTCTCCTCTGGATAACCACACGACCTGCAGCAGCTAATTTGATTCCAAATAAGTCTATTGACAGGGTCATAGAGGTCAGAGGGTTCACTGACCCCCAGAAGGAGGAATACTTCAGGAAGAGATTCAGAGATGATGAAGAGAAGGCCAACAGGATCATCTCCCACATCCAGAAATCAAAAACTCTCCACATCATGTGTCACATCCCAGTTTTCTGCTGGATCACTAGTAATGTTCTGGAGAATCTGATGGAGACCAGAGAGGGAGGAGATCTGCCCAAGACCCTGACTGAGATGTACATAGAGTTCCTGGAGATTCAGCTCAAAATCAAGGAGGAAAAGTTTGATAGAGGAACTGAAGACAATATAAAACTGATTGAGTCTCTAGGAAGACTGGCTTTTGATCAGCTGCTGAAGGGAAACCTGATCTTCTATGACAAAGACCTCAAACAGTGTGACATCAACATCAAAGATGCTGCGTTGTTCTCAGGAGTTTTCACTAAAATGTTTAAAAAGGAGAGAGGGACGCGTGACATCTCCGTCTACTCCTTTGTTCATCTGAGCATCCAGGAGTTTCTGGCTGCAGTCTACATGCTCCACTGTTTCACCAGCAGGAAGTCAGAGGTGATCCAGACGTTCCTGGGAGAAAAATACAGAGAAACATCTCTAGATGAGTTCATGAAGAAAGTCATGGAGAAATCCCTCAGCAGTGAAAATGGCCACCTGGACCTGTTTGTCCGCTTCCTTCATGGTCTCACTGTGGAGTCCAGCCAGAGCTTCTTAGAAGATCTGCTGGGTCAGAGAGAGAACAGTCCAGAAACCATCCAGAGAATCATCACCAACCTGAAGGAGATGAACACTGATAGAATCTCTCCTGACAGAAGCATCAACATCTTCTACTGTCTGATGGAGATGAACGATCTCTCATTTTATCAGGAGATCCAACGGCTGCTGGATTCAGGGAAGAAGCTCTCAGTGACTGACTGTTCAGCTCTGGCCTTCATGCTGCTGATGTCAGAGGTTCTGGATGAGTTGGACCTGGAGAAGTACAACACATCAGAATCAGGACGACTGAGACTGGTTCCAGCTGTGAGGAACTGCAGAAAGGCTCGGTGAGTCCAGATGTTTTCATTGTGTGAATGCTGATTCAGCAATATTGTCC
Source organism: Gambusia affinis (assembly GCF_019740435.1). Lineage (NCBI taxonomy): Eukaryota > Metazoa > Chordata > Actinopteri > Cyprinodontiformes > Poeciliidae > Gambusia > Gambusia affinis. The sequence continues at coordinate 2,875,031 of NC_057891.1, read as the reverse complement.
TCCTGTTTCTTCTTCTTCTTCAAGTTGCTTCTGGATGTTTTTGGTCTTTAACTTCTTCCTTCATCCTCTGGATTATTTCATCCATTCAAACATCTAAACATTCAGATCATCCAGGACAGCTGCAGCTTCTGGTTTTTACACATTTTGATCATTTTAAAAATATTTAACTTTTTATCACTTTTCATGTTGAAATGAATAAAAACCTTCAGAACTCTAGAAAATCTATTTTCTCTAAGATCCAATCAACCAGAGAGACTTTTTAAACTTTAATCTTCTCTTCATTCATTGAGCCGCTACTCCATAATTCACCTTTTAGGATCTTTGACTGTTTTTATAAAATAATTATTTAGGTTTAATGAAAAGTTGAACCATTAAAATAAACCGTTGCATTAATTAGAAACTTTGTGAACAGTGTTGATCTTCTTCATTCCATCATCATCCTCACCTCTTCCTCCTCCCACTAGTTTCCTCTGAGTTTGTAAATGAGACCAAAATGTGTTGATTGTTGTCTGGTCCAGAAAAAGTTCTGGTTTCTGTCAGATCCTCCCAAAGCTCTGAGAACTCTGAGCTTCCAGAGCTGGAACCATTTTCCTCATCAACTCTTCATCTGCAGCCTTTGTTGAAGCTGTTAGCTGTCCTCCATGAAGACCTGGAGAGACATGAGCTTCAACTCTTTAGACATCCCAGCCTCTTCTAGTTACTGGAGAACTTTCACTGCTTCACCATGAAAATGCTGCTGGACCCAAACGCTCCGTCTCCTCCAGGGGTTTTGGTCTTCAGCTCTTCAGGAGTTTAGCAACAATTTCTTCTGACATCCAAACCTTTGTTCCTCTGAGACGATGGACAGACCACTGCAGAGACATGGTTCCCTCTTCCAACCAGTTTGTCCCAGTTCCTCTCAGATCAACAGTCTGAGAGGTTCAGACCTGAAGCAGAACCGGTCCTGCTGCTGCTCTGCAGGACGACCAGAACAATCTGAAGCTTTTAGCTGCAGCAGGTTGACGACTGTCCACTTTCTACTTTGTTAAAGCATCAAATCCAGCAGATGAACGGAGACAGAACTGGGAGCATCATGTGTTTGGTTTCTGCTCCCAGTTTCCTCTGTGGCAGCATTTAATAACCTGCTGCTGGGAACTTTGTTTCTATAGAATATCCTACTATTATTAATGATGATGATGATTCTAGATGCTGCAGCAGATATTGGCTAAACAAACCCAGAGATGCCAGAGGTCCACAGCAGGCTGGACTTCCTGCTCTGCTCACTTCATTTCTAACTCACTTCCTGCCTGGTGGAAGATCTCAAGGAGCCAAAGGGTCTAGTCCAAGTCCCAGCTGTGAGCAGTTCCTCCTCCTCTCCATCATCTCCAGTAGTTTCCTTCATTCAGCTCAGTCAGCCTCTTCATCAGCTGCTGCAGCTCCTTTGAGGCTCTGATGCTGCAGCTCCATCAGATGCTGCAGAGAAAACTGAACTTTCCTTCACAGATGATAGAAGATCTTCAACATCTGACTGCAGCTGAAGGTCTGAGGACATGAAGCCTGGACCAGAACCAGAACCAGAACCTGGACTTTAACCAGGAACTGAACTGATTCTCTGTGGGGTCAAACTCAGTAAATTGAAGATCAGATGTTGATCAGATGATGACATCACTGTTATCATATTTTATTCTGTTATTGATCCAGATTGATTTCATTAGAACTGATTTTATTTCTTCTCTAATCACAGACTTGGTGGCTGTGAGCTCCAAAAGGATGAATGTAAAGTTTTGGCCTCAGCGCTGAAGTCCAACCCAGATCTGACTGAACTGGAAATAAATCAGATCTTCATATATGAAGGTGGAGAATCTGATCTGAAGCCTCTGGTTGAGATCCTGGAGAGTTCAGTCAGTAAAGTGAAGAATCTGAGGTTTGTTTTAATTATTTATCCAATAAAATCATTAATTGATAAATTAATCATTAGTTTAATTAATAATTTTATTCCAATTTTTTTTCTCCAAAAAACCTGTTTAATTGTCAGAGTAAAATCTCAAATATTTTACCTTGTAAATTAATTATTTTCTTATTTCAGACTTTGAGATTATTGAACTTTGTTTTTCAGTTTTTAAAATGTTTTTGATGATCAAAAATGTGTAAAATAATTCAAATGATGTTAATTAATGATGGAGATGTTTCAGTTTGGTAAAGAAATAGTTCAACTCATCCAGGCTGATAGAAAACTTTGAGTTTCTGTTTTGATCAAATGTTCTGGTTCTGCTGGTTTGGACTCTTTAAACCAGTTTGACTGGATCAGATGTTGGAATCAGTTCATCAAGTTTCTTTTACATTCAGGGAAATTAATTTTCTACATTTTTATTATTTATTTGTTCATATTTCAGTTTTAACCTGCATCCTGTTGGTTCAGCTCATCTTTTATTCTTTATTCAGATTGTATTTGTGCAGGTTGTCAGAGACCAGCTGGACTTCTCTGTTCTCAGCTCTGAAGTCCAAACCGACCCATCTGACAGAACTGGACCTGAGCTGGACCAACCTGGAAGGTTCTGGACTGAAGGATCTCTGTGGTTTTCTACAGACTGAAGGCTGCAGACTGGAGAGATTGGTGTATGTAATCATATAATTATTGATATTTCTGTGATTAATTATTTATAATTGATCATAAATCAAAGTTCATTTCTTCTGTTCTAATCAATATTTTCTGAGTTTGTTCCTGGACTTGGATCCAGAGTTTAATTTAGTCCCTCTGTGTAACTGAGTTGGACCCGCTGACCTGAGGTCAGAACAGGACAGCATTCGGACCCCCGGTGTGTAGAAATCCCCCTCATGTGAAGCAGGTCAAAGGTCAAGATGCAGAAAGAGAGAGAATGAAATCTCCCTTTATTGAAGATCCACAAATGCCACACTTAGTTTTAAATCTTCTGCTATTAGTTGATAATAATCCAGTCCAGGTTTAAAGAGTCCAGGTGGTTCAGTGTTTTAACTCTAGTAGATTAAAGATGCTGATAGTTGTGCATAATTAGGTGGAATCGCCCTTTATCCATTTCCTGAATCAGAAGCTTCAATCAGAAACCAACTTCATCTTCGTCTGGAAAAATCCAGACAACTGAGTTTTTCTCTGAGCTCAACAGGCTGCAGGTTCTGCAGGTTATTATTCTCCGTTTTTATTTTCCTTTGAAATCTGTGATACATCTTCATGTTTAGGATGATTTTCACTCTCAGCATGTATTTGAATTTCTCTCTTTTATTTTCTTCAGCTCAGTTTTTAACACATTCTGTAGCTTTCGGTGAACTTCTAAATCTGCTCCTCTTAGCTGCATCTTTTCGGCCTTATTTTGCCTTTAGTGGCCTGAGGTGAAACACAACTAATAGAATTACATTACTAAATGAGAATACCACAACATCTTTATTATGCACATTAATTTCAGTATTTCTGGCACCGTAAAATATAAATTCCCTCACAAAAGAACAAACCTTTTCATTTTCTCAATGAAAATAATTCAATTTAATTAGTGGAACTAATAAAATGAGATAAACAAAACCTGAAAGAGATTCCAGTTTCACTCGACGGCCAGCTTGTTGAAAGTGTCAAATTTTAAATTCCTTGTGTCGTTCCTGGACAGTCGGCTGAACTTTGCTGAAAACACTGGCTGTATCTTTAAGAACTGTTCTCAGAGATTCTGTCTGTTAAGAAGATCCAGGGATCTTGGAGTTACTCAACTTTAGCTTGTGCAGAACCTCTATTTAGCTGGAGGTTGTTGAGTTCAAATGTTAAAACTGAACATTGTAACTTGAACTCAAGTTAAAACAACATTTTAACTCTAGTTTTAACTTTTCACCTCCTCGGCCGGTTTGGTCACACGAGCCGCAGACTAACAGATAATCTTTGAACAAAACGTTCAACAGCAGGTATAACAGCAGGTAAATAGCGGTGAAACCAAAAACAACTCCGTCTCAACCGTTTGCTGAAAGGACGTGAAAGACGGCAAGAAATATTTTATCAGAGAGCATCCATCCTCTTTATTCATGAGTTTGAACCTCTGAGCTCATGAAGGCGTTATTGTGTTCCTCTGGTAACTAAGAACATCTATTAGAAGTCATTTATTGACGGTGCAATAATTATTCTTAACCAAACTGAATGATAACATTTAGCTATAGCATGCTAAGTGTTTGCTCTACAAATTGTTGAGGATGTGATTCTATGAATATGATTTATCTTGTTGTTTTAGAGTGGAAGGAAAATTTCCACATTGATAAACCAAATAGTTTTTTTCCTATATATAAAACTCTACCAACAAAATGTCTCTCAGAATAATATACACGGCACCGTAAAAACAAAAATGAGAATTTTTGCTTGTATCTGTTTAACAAGCCTGGTTTTAACAACCTGGGTTGTTATTCTTTTCTACCTAATTCCTTTGTTTGTTATTCACTTTTGCTCAATTAAATTTCTTACATTGCAAATGTTTTTTTATTATAGTTGATCATGTTGTTTTTCATGTCTCCTTATTTCTGTTGTTCCTCCTATTATTGATGGAGATATATAGATATTATTTATAATGTATAAAAGTATTGTTTATGTCATTTAATTAGCTCTACATCCTCATGGAGATGAAAAGAAATATGGAGTTTCAGCAGCTTTAATAAGAACCCAAAGACCATTAATGAACAAACTGACTGGTTCTGATCCAGTTACCAAGTCGGGTCTCCAGCTGATGATCAGGAACCAGCAGAAATAGTTCACCTCATCCAGGCTGATAGAAAACTTTGAGTTTCTGTTTTGATCAAATGTTCTGGTTCTGCTGGTTTGGACTCTTTAAACCAGTTTGACTGGATCAGATGTTGGAATCAGTTCATCAAGTTTCTTTTACATTCAGGGAAATTAATTTTCTACATTTTTATTATTTATTTGTTCATATTTCAGTTTTAACCTGCATCCTGTTGGTTCAGCTCATCTTTTATTCTTTATTCAGATTGAATTACTGCAGTTTGTCAGAGACCAGCTGGACTTCTCTGTTCTCAACTCTGAAGTCCAAACCGACCCATCTGACAGAACTGGACCTGTTCAGAACCAACCTGGAAGGTTCTGGAGTGAAGGATCTCTGTGGTTTTCTACAGACTGAAGGCTGCAGACTGGAGACATTGAGGTATTTAAATTATATAATTATTGATATTTCTGTGAATAATTATTTATAATTGATCATAAATCAAAGTTCATTTCTTCTGTTCTAATCAATATTTTCTGAGTTTGTTCCTGGACTTGGATCCAGAGTTTAATTTAGTCCCTCTGTGTAACTGAGTTGGACCCGCTGACCTGAGGTCAGAACAGGACAGCATTCGGACCCCCGGTGTGTAGAAATCCCCCTCATGTGAAGCAGGTCAAAGGTCATTCAACACAGTCTAGAAAAGTGAATCCTGGAATCTGACAGGAGCAAATCAATAATCAATGATTGATGCTTCAACACTTTAATCAGAACCTGGAATTATTTTACTGACTAAAATCCTCCAACAGAACACGACCCAGTACCTGGTTCTGGTTCTGGTTCTGAAGTCAGCAGGTCTTTATTGAAGCAGCAGCTTGTTGGCATTAATATTCATGAGAATCTTTAACTGGTTCTGTTGGACTGGTTAACCTGCATCCTGTTGGTTCAGCTCATCTTTTATTCTTTATTCAGATTGAATCGCTGCAGGTTGTCAAAGATCAGCTGTGATTATTTGGCTTCAGCTCTGAAGTCCAACAGCCTCCATCTGAAAGAACTGGACCTGAGAGGAAACAAACTGAAGGATTCAGATGTTCAGCAGCTGAAGGATCTTGTAGATGATCTAAAGTAAGTAAATGTTTGTAGTGATTTCATCTCCTGTCAGCATGTAGAACTAAACCCAGTTAGCATCAAAGCAAAGATCCAGTGTTCCCAGTTAAGCTGCAGCTTCTCAGTGGGAGGGGAATGGTTCAGGCTTCCTGATTGGACACAGAGACAGCAATCAGCCAATCAGAGGAGCAGCAGCTTGCTGTGTTCCTGTGTTTGTGTGGGTGTGAAGATGAGTGTTGTTGCTGTGTCCATGTCTCCAGGAAGTCCAGCTGGACTCCAGCGTCCAGCCGTCCAACATGTCTAGAGACAGTCAGTGGTCCTCATTCATCAAACTGTGGCAGCAGCAGATCTGATCTCAGATCTGATTGTTCTCTCAGTTCAACAGGAAACAACTGATCAGGTTCATCTTGGTCACAGCTCTGAGATCAGTCTGACTGCAGCCTGGAAACCATCTAGTGGATGTGCTGCGTCACTGACTGCTGCTGGAGAGAGTCTGGAAACACTCACTGATCTGATCTCTCCTTCCTTCTTCTCTCTGCAGGTTCTGGTCTCTGTAAAGTAGAGAATGATCTCTGTGTCCTGCTGATCCTCAGAGGTTGAAGCTGCAGCAGTTTGAGTCTAAAGAGACTCTGACTGGATCATGATGATGACCTCTGACCTCCAAGATTTTCCTCCTGTTTGTTTTCTCATGTCTGTCATTTAGTGTCTGATATTGTTTGTCTCTTTGGATCAATAAAGATCCAATTCAAACTGGGCTCCATTTAGAGGCTTGATGGAGTTTTGATCTGAACTGGATTCAACTGGAAAGTTGATCTTTTTTCTCTCTGGTTCATTTTCATCCTGGAACCAGAAATGGTCTGAGAATGGAAACATGGGAATCATTTCCAGTTCAGCTTTGAAGCCATGAAAGACACTTCAACCCTCTTTTCTCTGCTGCTTCTTCCTTCTGTTGACATGAAAATGTTCCTCAAAGCTCCTCAGAGAAAAAGATGCTTTACTGGAAACTGGAGAGAAACTTCAGCTTCCATCACAGAAACCAGTTGAACCAGTTTAGAACTGGATGTCCCACAGAAACTCTGATCTTAGAGCAGTTTTCAGGAACATCTGGAACCTGGAAAAAAAAGATTTTATATATTTTTATGTTTATTCTAAAAAGTAAATCTTCAAGTTTAGCATCATCATTGATTTTCAGCTTTAATTTTTGTCCGTTTGTTTTGGTGTTTATATTTCCATATTTCACAACTCAAGGCCCGCGGGCCACATGTTGCCCTCTACGTCATTTTATGTGTCCCTCTCCCCCCACCACCGTTTTACAGGCTCATTGATTGACTTAAAATAGGTTTTGAGCACGAATTGACTACAAACTACATCTCCCATAATGCCTTCCGATTGTTACCAGCCAACATTACGGCTTCTCGCCACTAGAGTGCAGCAGAGTCACCTCAAGTTTTTTTACACAATTGTCCTCCGAGATAATTAGCAGGAAACAGTTCTCTCTCTCTCTCTCTCTCTCTCTCTGAGTGAGTGGAGGTGGAGATGGGAGTGTTGGACTGAGTGGTTTGTTGAGTCTTTCTACCTTTTGTTTTTTCCTGCAAGGTGTTTTTTTGTGTCTCTTTTCTCTTTTATTTGATCTTAAGTGGAGTTTTGGTTGGTTCAAACTGGTCCGGTAGCTTTTTGCTACCGGTTTGGTTTGGCGTTTGTTGGCATCATGCCTGTTGTGGAGGGCGGTGCAGGTTTTGAAAAGTTGACATGCTGTCAAACTCATAGCAACAGTGAATTGTTCGGTAGAGGAGGCAGCCTTAGCTGTTGGAGGAGCGGTAGGTTATGATAGTGTGAAATCTGCTTCCCGTATGAATGGTGCAATCGTGATATTTCTAGATGATACATCTAAAGTGAGTGAGTTGGTTGAGAGGGGCGTTGTCATTCATGACACTTTGACGCCGGTTCTCCCGCTGGTTACTCCAGCTAAAAAGATTATAATTTCAAATGCACCCCCGTTTATTAAGAACGATCTGCTTGTTAAAGAATTGACACGCTATGGACAGCTAGTTTCACCCATAAAGATGGTTTCTTTAGGATGCAAATCTGTGCTTCTTAAACATGTCGTGTATCATAGAAGGCAGGTTTTTATGATCCTTAAGGACACAGCAGCTAATGAGCTTAACCTGTCCTTCAATTTCAAAGTAGATGGTTTTAATTATATGGTTTTTGCCTCATCAGAGAACATGAAATGTTTTGGTTGTGGAGCGGAAGGTCATATAATTCGATCGTGCCCAGAAAAACTTAAGGGTGCACAGTTGGTGGAGGCTGGCGATGGGGATGGTGCCGCCGAAGCGGGTCACGCGGCCATTGGTGGTTTTACGGTAGTCAGTGAAGGTCTTAATGTTGCTGGTTCTGGGGTTCCTGTAACTGCAGAGAAACAACCTGAAGTTCGATCCTCTCTTAATTATGATTGTTCTGATCAACTTGATATCACTGTTTGTGAGATGAACCATGATCAATCTGTGAGTGGTTTTGATGCAGATTTGGGGGACAAAAGAACTGATGAAGTTTTTTGCGACAGCTTTTGTGAGGATGACAGCATGCTTGATGAGGATTGGTTGAAACTGTCCCAGAAAAGGAAGAGTTTTGGACCTGCTAACAGCAGCACTAAAACTCTTAGAGCTAAGAAAGCCAACAGAGCAGAGAGCAGTTTGGAGTCTGACGGTGGTCTGTCGTTGATCCAGGAGCAGCAGAGTCTGTATCCTGCTGAAATTAAAAAGTTTTTACAAAAAACTAAAGGACTCAGGCTGATTAAGGTGGAAGAATATTTTCCAGATTTAAAACTGTTTATTGAATCCTCTCGGCCTTTAACAAAGAAAACTGGACATTTGGGAGACGATGTGTTAACAGACCAAGAAATCTATCGCTTAAAGAAACTGATTGTAAGGGTCAGATCCCAAGAAATTACTGCTGATGAAGATGAGGACGTTTAGAGACATATTTCATGCTTCTCTGTGTTTTTTCGTTTGTTTCTTCATTTTCATGTGTGATTTTAAAATAGGCACATTAAATCTTAATGGTGCTAGAGATGAATTGAAAAGGGCTGAGTTGTTTAAATTTATAGCTTTGAAGAAAATTGATATAATGTTAGTTCAGGAAACACACAGCACTGCTGATAATGAGAGTGTTTGGAAGAAGGAGAATGGAGGGGAGGGTTTTTTTAGTCACAAGTCCAGCTATAGTGGTGGTGTGGGGATTTTGTTTTCTAAGAATTTTTTGCCTATTTCTTGTGAAGCAGAGGAAATAATTGCAGGTAGTTTATTGAAAGTTAATCCATTTAAAGCCCTTTGCAGGTGTTTTGAGTTAATCAGCTGATTAGTTTGTGGCACCAGGTGTCTTCAAAATTTAACCCTTACACAATATTCTAATTTTGTGACACACGGAATTTTGGATTTTCATTTGTTGCCACTTCAAATCATCAAAATTAAATGAAATAAACATTTGAATGCAATGAATAAATATAATGTACAAGTTACACCTTTTGAATGCAATTACTGAAATAAATCAAGTTTTTCAAAATATTCTAATTTACTGGCTCTTACCTGTACATTTGAGTGTGCATGGCATTGCTTCTCCATCCTTCAAAAACAGAGTTGCAAAAATTGGCAGCATTTATTGAATTAAAACTTCTTTGCATTTTTTTCAGATATTATGCTGATTAACATATTTAGATGTACGGTTAAAATTCTGGCAGGTGTTACAAAAATGAATGACATCAAATATACCAATTCACAGTTTACCTGGTATGAAGGAACACTGGTGTCGATGAAAGCTTTCAACTGAAGACGAGCCCCTGCCACATCTGAAGGTTTGAACTTCTTTGTCTCCCTTTTGTGCTGAGTGAAGCTTGGTGTACAGTTCAACACCAGGTGGATCTTGGATGCATGGCAGGTGCTTCTGCTGCATTTGCCACACGAGTCATGCTCTCAGGGTTGATCAGGCGGAGACCTGAGGTGTCAGTCAGTTCCCACATGGAGTTTAATAATTCCTGAATGAGGTTCCGGGTTTCTTCTACCCCTCTTGTCCTTCTTCTGCAATGTTTAGCAAGCTCACTGGAATTAATGTGGGAGGATGACCAGCATATTTTTTCTTCAGCTCTGACCTCTTTGCTTCTTTAAGGCAGCTGACATCATCTCGATCCCATTCAAAAACGCAGCAGGACAACTTGGAGCAGAAAGTTCCATAAAGAGGATGAAGTTCTGTGGTGAGACCGGTTGTGAATCGCCTCATGTAATGAAAGATGTCAAGCCTCACTTTAGTTTTCCAAGGTCGAAACCACTCAAGCACCGGAGGCACACCTGTTTATGCAAAAAAATAATAATAATTATATATATATATATAAAACACAAATTAATAATTTCTACAGCATTTAATTTACCTTATGACTCACAGCTGATTGTATTAATGTTGCTACATAAAACATAACTGCTACATAATACCTTGTTCAAAATACATTTCTTTTACATTGGGTTTTAAAAAATTAAAGTGAACCTAAAAATATTTTAAACTTTGAACTGTAAACAAATGTTACAGCAATAAGGTCTAAAAATCACAAACCTGATTCACTACATCAGTCTCTATCAACATAAAGGACTTGTGGCTCTGGTTCCCCAGCATTCTGTGTTGGAGCCTATAAGGAGTTGCTAATGTATTAATATTGCGGATGAATGGTGGATTTATTGTTGTTTGTTTGTGTTTTGTGTTTGGGCCCTCCTCCTTGTCAGTCAGCCTACTTCTATGATTGGCAAGCAGGCAGCAGCTGAGAGTGTTCTGATTGTTTGATCGAGGAGTGGAATAGTTTCTTTACCGTCAAATAAACTTTACTTATTATAAGTCAACTCGGAGACTATTTCTGATTAACCAGAATTCGATTTAAAAATAGGAAAACGGAGCACAGACGGATTATCAGTATACACAGGAGAAATGTTGGCAATATTGTTAGCTTTACAATGGGTAGAAGAAATAAAACCATTAAAAACAGTGATATGTTCAGATTCAAGCTCAGCATTGATAAGTTTAAAAAATATTCAATCAGATAGTAGGATGGACATTTTATTAGAAATATTACATACATTGTTCAGGATACAAAATATGGGTCTAATAGTTATATTTGTGTGGGTTCCAGCACATATTGGGGTAGAAGGAAACGAGAGGGCAGATAAAATGGCTAAGAGGGCAATTCATAATCCTATTAGTTTTGCAGTTAAAATAAGTAAATCTGAGGGAAAGAGTATGGTTAAAGAAAAACTGATGGAAAAATGGCAAAAAAGGTGGGATGAAGAAAAAACAGGAAGATGGTTTTATAAAATTCAGAAAATAGTAGGAGAGAAAAGAAATGGAAGAAGAAATAGAAAGGAGGGAAGGGTGATAACAAGATTAAGATTTGGGCATACAGGACTTAATTATACACTTTTTAAAATACAAAAGCATATTAATGGAAAATGTGATTACTGTGACAAATATGAAACAATAGAACATGTTATGTTAGAATGCCATAAGTATGAAAGAGAAAGAAGATGTATGAGAAGAGAGTTTGACTGTATTAAGGAAAAGATTAATTTGTTAGACATTTTGAGGAAGAATTTGGGGAGTAAACATATACAAATAATTATTAAATATTTAAAGAAAACTAAATTATTTCAAAGAATTTGATTATAGTAGGTGTGTGTGTGAAGGTGTGCATGATCTAGAGGGGTGGATTATAAAGATATGTGTAAAAATGGATGAGAGTATGTATGCATATATAAATATGAAATTTATTTATTTAATTTATATATTAATGGTATGTGTAGGAGTATACAAGTATTTATATAAATTGATAGTCCATCTCGAACCACACTCCATACCAGTAAGTGGCGGTAATGCTACTTAAAGTTTGTTGCCAACCGCCAATAAAATCAAGAAGAAGAAGAAGAAGAACTATTTCTGATTAAAAGAAGGTTTGATATCTTTCGACAAGAAGGCTCTCCGCGAGTGCTTTTTGGTTTTTGACGAGTCGGAGACCTCCTCCTGAGGACTACTCTGGCGATGAGGAATGTTGGAGGCTTGTTAAGACGCCAGAGTTGCCGTAACAAGTAAAGAAACTCCACTGATGACTTGAAGAAAAAAGCTCAAAGTTGGAGGATCCAGCCGATCACTCTCAGACGAACAAAGAAAGCCGTCAGCGGGCCGTGAGTAAAATCAGCTGATCGAGTTTATGAATGGAAGCGCCGCTGCGCTACAAAGAAAATATCGATGAGTACAGAAAGCAAAGTTTGTGATTTTGGAAACGGACTGTGGCAAAGAAGAATGCTTATTGATGAACTTATTTGAAAGAGAAGGGATCTGTGTGATCATTAACAATGTCTGACACGGAAACTGCACCTACGTATGAGGACAGATTAGATTAGATTTATTATTACAGACTCAGAGTCCAGATTACATACAAAGAGAAAACAAAGACAATAAAAGAATAAAAAGTACAAAAAATAAACAATACAAACACATGACTTCTAGCCTTACAAAAGGCAATCATACCAATGTCTCCAGAGTACAGATGAGTACTTTATTGCACTATATTTAACATTTGCCAACATTCATATAAAAGTTAAACAAAATAGGAGATAAAATGCTTCCTTGTCTGACTCCATTGCTGACATGAAAGGATGCAGACATACAGTTGTCCCATTTCACTTGCATAGTTTGATTAGCATACCAGTAGGACAGACATCTTACTATATACTTAGGTACACCAGCTTGGCACAATTTTAAAAAATAGTTTTCTATGATTAACACGATCAAAAGCCTTAGTGGCGTCTAAAAAACAGAAAAACTGTAGAATTTTTGCTGTTATAATTTTTCAGTAATTCTTTTAGGCCATATATACACATATCAGTGCCATGTTTGGGCTTGAACCCAAATTGATTTTCAGTAGACATTATTATCTTTGCAAATTTTGGCAGAAGAATAAGTTCAAAGACTTTAGACAGTGTATTAGCTAGGGCTATAGGTCTGTAATTATCAGAACTGCCAATTTTACCAGCTTTGTTTTTAATCACATGAAGTAAAAGAACCTTCATCAAGGATTCAGGAATAAAACCATGCATAATAAAACCAGTGAAACACAAGGCAAGCAGAGGGACAACCCTTGAACTGGCAAATTTGAGATGTTCAGCTGATATAAGATCCATTCCTATAGATTTATTTACAGACAGTTCTTTAATTGCATGATAGACCTCGTGTGTTTTGATAGTTTCTACAGTGCTAACTTTGTCAACCTGGAAGGGTTCACTCTGTACACAGGTGAATAACTTGCTGTAGTGGTGTTGCCAAAAATCTACAATCATATTCACCCCAGAAACACCATCAATAGTGTAAGGGAGAGAGGATTTATTGTTATTGATAGTTTTAACCTCGTTCCAAAAGGATTTTGTATCCTTTCCTAAAAACTTTTTTGCCAAGGAATCAGCCCTCATGGTTTGCTCATTCTGTTTAATGAAGCGTAGTGCATATTTGTATTTTGAAGTGGACAGCTTTTTCTGCTCAAATATAGGGCCCTGTCTAGGTTTACCTGCTAGAGCCCAAGATGTAGTAGCTTCGCGGGCTTCATTGTGGAATTTAGACACATATGTGTTCCACCCTGGTCTACTTTTAATCTTTACATTACTCTTATTAAGGCAAACTAGCTCCCATAAGCGCTTCAATTATGTCAGAATATAAGCTAGTTATATTGAACCTATGTTCAATATTAGAGCAGTTACAGTCTGTGCAAGTAACTGCCTCTCTTGGTAAGTTAATGGAAGATAACAATTGATCTGTTTGGGCATAGTAACAGGCTCTTTGTTTATTAGATAAAGAAGACCAGTCTATATGCATCTGTTTTTGAATCTGTTGCAGGTATATGATCAAATCTAATTGATACCTCGAAAGGGATATGATCAACAGTGGACACATTGTATAAGATATTAATATATATCAAAGCAGCATGAGCATCTGCTGTAGTGATACAATGGTCCAACCAGGATGTAGTATGCCAGGCTTCACTTATATAAGTGTAACTTGCCGCTTGGCAAAAGTTCTTTGCTTGACAATATTAAATTAAAGTCTGTACAAAAATGAATCAGGTGTTTTGCAAACAGCGAGTTTTTATCTGAGATGTCTGCATTCATGTCACCCATAACATAGATACTTTTTGACTTCTCATTTTGCATAGGTTAAAGGTGCGCGTTCTTTCGCGCAGAGGCAGATTGGGAGCCTGCACCAGAAAAATCAATGAAATAAAGGCTTTGATGACGGATGCAGGAAATGTTGATGCCGTCAATGATTCAGTGCAAGTATTTAAAGAAGCTGTGGATGAGTTTAATAATGCTCATAAGTTGGTTGAAGAGCTCTTATCAGAGGAAGAAAAGGACAATGATTACAATGACTGGTTTGACCCTCGAATAAGTAACCTAAATTATTTTTTGAAAGATGTTGAAATCTGGAAAAAAGACATTGTACAATCAACAATCAGACCATTTGACAGCATATCTAATGTATCACAGAAATCAAAATCCTCTTCTTCTACTAGATCATCAAGATCCAGATCTTCCTCAGTCTCTGTAGAGTTAAAAAAGGCCAAAGCAGAACAGGCTGCTGCATTGGCACGAGTGGCTGCCTTGAAAGAGAAACATGATTTGCAAATAGAGGAAGCGAAATTGAAGTTGAGAATGGAGCAAATTGAGCTACAAGCTGATCTTGCAGCATCAACTGCTAAAATAAAGACTTTGCAAAGTGATGAGGTGGATCAGAAACCATCTTTAGGGGACGGCATGAATGAATATTATAGCTCTCATCAAGAACTAGATTCGAGAGAGGGCAAGGTGGAATTCATGCAGCTAGGTGTTATACCAAAAACTCCACTTCAACAGACTATTCTTGAGAGATGCAGGTCTTCTCCTAGGAGTTTGGGCACAGCAGAGAATGGGCCTCAAGGTGGGAATCCCACTGAAAGTGAAACTGAAGCTGCAACTTTCGATCATAATGCATCTCAAACTGTACAAGATTATCAAAATGTGGTGGTTACTGCTGATAATGAAAATTTGAATGTTGTTATTCAAAGACAAAATGACATAGCAGAACTCATTGTCAGCCAGCAAAACCTGTCTTTGTTACCGCCGAGAAATATTTCTGTTTGATGGTAACCCATTAGAATACCATTCCTTTGTTCATGCATTTGAACAATTAATTGAAGACAGGACTAGAAATGATAAAGACAGACTATATTATTTAGAACAATTTACATCTGGTTTGCCAAGGGAGTTGGTCCGCAGTTGTTTACAAGCCGAAGGAAGTAAAGGCTACAGAGAAGCTAAACAACTATTAAAGCAGCACTTTGGAAATGAAATGAAAGTTTCTGCAGCTTATTTGGATAAAGCCTTGAACTGGACAGCGATTAAAGCTGAGGATGGAAAAATGCTGTATGCATATGCAATGTATTTGAGAGGATGTTGTAATGCAATGCAGGACTTACAGTACTTAGAGGAACTTGAAATTCCATCGAATTTAAGGCTGCTAGCATCCAAACTACCTTATAAACTGCGAGGAAGATGGCGAACCACAGCTTATGAAATACAACAGAGAACTGGCAGGAGAGTCAGATTTAAACATCTTGTCGAGTTTGTGGAAAACTATGCTAATATGCTTTTGGATCCTTTGTTTGGAGACCTTCAAGACCAAACAACAACCAAAAAAACATTCCCAAGAGGCAAAGGTGAGCTAAAATCAATAAGAGGTAAAAACAGCAGCTTTGCAACATCAATATCTACAGAGAAAACAGGATGTGCTATAAAGCAATCAGTTTTGCCTCCACCACCTCCTGAAACGATACCCAGTCCCATCATCCATCACTGTGGATTTTGTGAGGGAAAACACAACTTAACTGACTGTTTGCGTTTTAAAACAGAGTCACATGATACTAAAGTTGAATTTTTGAGAAGTCATGGATATTGCTTTGGTTGCCTACTAAAAGGTCATTTAAGCAAAAATTGTAAGAGGAGATTAATGTGTCAAGTTTGTCGAATGAGACATCCAACAGTACTTCATATTAAAAGTGCAAAAGTTGTACAGCAGGACAGTCAAACTGAGACTGAAGTAACTCCCATAAGCAGTGCTCTTGTTTCAGCAGGTGATGCAACCAGGGCCGGGAGAGAATGTGCACTTTCAATTGTTCCCGTCCGAGTTAAGGTGGCAAAAGGGGACAAATATATTCAGACCTATGCTTTCCTTGACCCGGGCAGCACGGCAACATTTTGTACTGAAAGATTGATGAACCGACTAAGTGATGAGCATCAGAACAGACTGTGGAACAAACTTTGTGGGAGCACAAAAGGAACTACAAGAAGCATTAAGAGAGCTGAATCATCAAAAAATCCAAAAGACTCTTTTAATAGAGGGAATAAAATGGATTTTTAACCCTCCTTTTGGGGCTCACTACGGTGGAGTCTGGGAAAGACTAATACGTCTAATTAAAAAGACCCTCACATCTGTTCTAAAGGAACAAACACTGGACGATGAAACCCTGTCAACAGCACTAAGTGAAGTGGAAGCCATTCTAAATGACAGGCCAATTACTTCTGTGTCAAATGACCCCTATGACTTGGAACC